>NC_132863.1:20287500-20592500 GCF_048164855.1 Canis lupus baileyi
GCAACCCTTTTGCCTACAGTGCTACCCAAAGTGTGACATACTGGAATGTGGGAAGCTGCACATGGCAGACGGAACAGGACCCTCCAGAACACAGCAGCCTCTGCCATCCTGCCAAAAAAGTTGAGAACATTAATAGCACTTCCTCTTCTCAGAGACTTCTGACAACCAGCAGTGCCCTCCCAGGTTCGGAAACCAGCAGGGCTCCTGCCTCTCAGGCCAGCACGTTAAAGTCGGGCTCACCCAGGGCTGCAGGAGTTGTTGAAGAGGATATAGAAATTTTTGATTCCTTTGAAGACCCCCGAGGTTTCCTACAGCTAAGGCCAGAGTACCAGCTTCACAGCTATAACAGATCTGAGACTTGTCAGCCCCTTTCTGTTTCAGAAGGTGAATTAATTTTGCACAAAGTCACAGTTTATCAAGGTAATCTCCAGCCTCAAGTCATTGCTGAGTATTTCTGTAAGCTGAGCTCTCTGCCTGCAGAGCAGCATCATGTTGTGCTGTCCAGTACCAGGTTTGCTTTGCTCTGCCAGCTAAGTGTGAAAAATATACAACTCTTTGATGTCCCAGATCTGATCAATATTTTGAAAGCCTTTGTCAACCTAGGAATCCCTCCATCCCATTCAATGCTAGGTGTGTATGAAACCAGATTTTGCAATAAGGTGTGGGAGATGAGTGTGGATCAACTTCTCTTGGTGGCTGACCTCTGGCGTTACTTGGGCCGCAGAGTACCTCGGTTTTTAAAAATCTTCTTTAGTTATCTTAATTTACACTGGAAAGAGCTATCCTTGTCCCAGCTGATTCACTTAATTTATATTATAGGTGAGAGTCGTCAGGTACCCCAAGACCTCATGCAAAAATTGGAATCGTTGGTTCTCAAATACATAGATTTGATCAATTTAGAGGAGATTGGTACAATCTGTTTGGGATTCTTTAAATCAAGTAGTAGTCTCTCTGAATATGTCATGCGGAAAATTGGAGACTTGGCTTGTGCTGACATGCAGCATCTGAGTAATTATGCCTTAGTGAATATTCTAAAAATGTTCCGTTTCACGCACGTGGATCACGTAAATTTCATGAAGCATTTTGGCCAGATTGCTCCTCAACGAATTCCTTTTCTTGGAGTTCAGGGTGTCATGCATCTGACTCTTGCTTGCTCAGCCCTACGTGTCCTGGATGAAGGGCTAATGAATGCTGTGGCTGCTTCTTTGCCTACGAGGGTGGCATACTGTCGAAGTAAAGATATAGCCAAGATCCTGTGGTCATTTGGAACTCTGAATTATAAGCCACCCAATACAGAAGAGTTTTATTCTGCCCTGATAAATGAGATTCACAGAAAGATGCCTGAGTTCAATCGATACCCAGAGCACCTGCTCACTTGCCTGTTGGGCCTGGCATTTTCTGAGTACTTTCCATTTGAGCTCATCAACTTCGCTTTGAGTCCAGAGTTCGTCAAGTTAGCTCAGGCGAGAAGTAAGTTTGAACTCACTAAGGAGCTGTATACTCTTGATGGTATAGTTGGCACTGAGTGTCTAGATTACAGAGGCAATCGTCTTAGTGCTCATCTTCAGCAAGAAGGGTCAGAAATGCTGTGGAATTTAGCAAGGAAGGATATGTGCTCAAAGCCTGAATTCCTAGAAGCTCTCTTTTTACTTGAGACCATGTTGGGTGGGTCTCAGTACATCAAACACCATATGATTTTGCCTCATACCCGATCTTCTGACTTAGAGGTCCAGCTTGATGTTAACATGAAGCCATTGCCATTTAACAGAGAAGCCATACCAGTTGAAGAAGAAGCCACATTAAAGCTTAAGCATGTGGGAGTCAGCCTTACAGATGATTTGATGAATCAGCTACTCCAAGGAAAATCAAGAAAACCTACCCAGGGAGAAACTGAGTCAGAAACTGAGCCACGGGCAAGAGAATTAGAGAAGACAGCCATACATTTAGGGAGCTCCCCTTGCAGTATGGCAGACAGATTAGGGGCAGACAGATTAGCCTGCATGCAGGCCCCACAGGTGAAGCTGGCCATTCAGTTGACAAACAAAAACCAATATTGCTATGCTTCCAGAGATCTGCTTGGACTGCACAATATGAAGAGGCGGCAATTGAATCAGCTTGGGTACCGTGTGGTAGAGTTATTCCACTGGGAGTGGCTCCCACTACTGAAACGAACTCGCTTAGAAAAGCTGATGTTCCTCCATGAGAAGGTTTTCACTTCTACTTTCTGAACGGCTTTAAGGGACATTGTTACTCATAAATGCCCTAGAGGTACACTATACAAGGTGTTGGGAAACAGTTATAAAAGCTAGAATATAGGTTTGGTAATAAAATCATCTGTTGAGGAGACTTAGCTGTGTTCTTATCTATGGCAAAGTGAAGTTACTGTGTGTTACCATGAATTAATTGTAACCTGGTCCAGTTGTACAAGTTGTTGCTAATTTGTGCAGGTAATGAATAAACCTCTTAATATGCCCTATTTTCAAGCAATTCCTATCATATTTTTCTTCCTCTCTTTACTGGCCTTACTTCATCATGATTTTGCTTTTTAAAGATAAAAGTATAGCCAGACATTGTCAAAGCCAATTTTTTAAAAGTGGTTTTCATGTACTTTATTTTTTTAAAGATTTTTATTTATTTATTTGACAGAGCGCACAAGCAGGGGGTTAGGGAGAGGGAGAAGCAGATTCCCTGCTGAGCAGGGAGTCAGACATTAGGCCTAATTCCAGGACTCTGGGATCATGCCCTGAACCAAAGGCAGATAGATGCTCAACCGACTGAGCCACCCAGGTGCTCCTCATATGCTTTATTTTATTTTTTAAAGATTTTTATTTATTTATTCATGAGAGACAGAGAGAAAGGGAGAGACACAGAGAGAGGCAGAGACGCAGAGGCAGAGGGAGAAGCAGGCTCCATACAGGGAGCCTGATGCGGAACTCCGTCCCGGGACTCCAGGATCATGCCCTGGGCCGAAGGCAGACGCTAAACCACTAAGCCACCCAGGGATCCCATATACTTGATTTTAAAATAAGAATCTTTTTTGAGTTGTCTGGTTGGCTCAGTCAGCTTAGTGTCTGCCTTCAGCTCAGGGCATGATCCCAGGGTTCTGGGATCGAGCCTTGCATTGGACTCCCTGATCATAGGGGAGTCTGCTTCACCCTCTCTGCCTCTCCACCTGCTTATGTTCTCTTGTCAAATAAATAAATAAAATCTTAAAAAAAAAAACAATCTTTTGAGGCACCTAACTGGGTCAGTTGGTGAAGCATGTGACTCGATCTCAGGATTGTGGGTTCAAGCCGCCCATTGGGTGTGGAGCATACTTAAAAAATAAATAGGAATCTTTACAACTTCATTTACATTTCATGATTTCCCCCCCATGCATGTTTTCTTCACATCCTTTAAAGTCTCATTCTTATTTAGATTTTGTTGGTTGTCCTTAGTTGATGGTTCTTCCTGCTTTCAAGAGCCATTTCAGAATTAGTGAGCTTGGGATCCCTGGGTGGCGCAGCGGTTTGGCGCCTGCCTTTGGCCCAGGGCGCGATCCTGGAGACCCGGGATCGAATCCCACATCGGGCTCCTGGTGCATGGAGCCTGCTTCTCCCTCTGCCTGTGTCTCTGCCTCTCTCTCTCTGTGTGTGACTATCATAAAATAAATAAAAATTAAAAAAAAAAATTAGTGAGCTTAATGTCCTCTAGCCCCCTCTACTGCATTTCTACTTCTCTTGCATAAATTCTTCCCCCTACCTTTCCCTCCAAATATTTTTTCCCTAAAATTGGATGTAGAAAAGTGGAATTAAATGAATGTCTGTTGGGTCAGTGATTCCCAAATCCAATGACCAGGTGGAATGTTTTTCATGAGAAGTGGTTCAAACAAGAAGGAAATGCATTACCTTCCATTAGAAGTCTAGTGGGCTTCAGGTTTGGTTGTATTAGCACCATAAACATAAAGAGGTTATATATAAAGAGATTCTATGTATATGGATCCTATATATGTGTAAGCAACTTAATACAAGTAACCTTTGTAAACATTTAGGGGTGAGAATTTTAAAAAAGATCCCTCCCACCCTTATTCAGATTTCCTCTCAAAGGTCGCTTCCCTTCCCAGGCAAAACAGTACCTTGGTTGGCTTTTGATCATGCTCTGTCATCTTCAGTTTCATTTTCCTCACTGCACTTAGCAGTATCAGAAATTATTCTGGGGACACCGGGGTGGCTCAGCAGTGGAGTGTCTGCCTTTGGCTCAGGGCATGATCCCAGTTCATGGATCGAGTCCCACATTGGGCTCCTGCAAGGAGCCTGCTTCTCCCTCTGCCTGTGTCTCTGCCTCTCTCTGTCTCTCATGAATAAATAAATAAAATCTTAATTAAAAAAAAAATTAAAAAAAAAAAGAATTAACAATAGCCCTTTGAGTTAACTGTGTTTTGTTAACTAATTAATCTCCAGTGCACGTAGTGGGTTGCAGCACAGAGATGATAATGTTTAGTGAATATGGTCTGGGAATTTAGACTGGTTAGGCATTGCTGGGGAGTTGAGGTGGAAAGAAGGCAGAGGGTGGGGGTAGAGAGGTAGAGCAGATCTGGGTCACAGTTAACAGCGTTACTAAAGAGCCTAAGTATATAGGGGCTGGGTGCTTCTAAGGGAGTCTTAAGTAGGAATAATTGGGCAGATTCATCTTTTAGAACTGTTAGGTAAAAAGGATAGAATGAGATTGAGGAAGGGTATATGAGATATATTAGGGAGAATATTTCACAAATGAGTGTAAGAGCTCAGGTGAGACATAATGAGGGCCAGAACTATGGGAATGGAAAGTCTGAGTTTCAGAGGTGATTGGAAGGAGAAAGGCAAGACTTGCTGATTGGTTGGATTAGGGAATGGGGATTTTAGTGTTGACCACATTGATATGGAGTCAGCAACTAAAATTGGAACCAAAGCAGGAAAGGTGTTTGGGTAGAGGGTTAGTTAATCTCACCTGGTCACCTCTAAGATGAGCTTCCAGGCAGAAATAGCCAGGCTGAGGTCTCAGATGGGGATCTGGGCAGGTGGCAGAACCACAAGTGAGTGAAATCGCCTGGACAGGTGGATAGGATGTTATTGCAGTTTGGGGATCAGGGAAGAAAAGATAACCAAGAATAGAAAGAATACCAGCATTTATAGGGAGAGCAAAGCGAAGGGGACCCAGTGGTAAAGATAAAAAAAGAAGAAATAACCACACTTAGGGAAAATGGTAACACAAGTTTGTCAAGGGTCCTCAAACTACCCTCACAAAAAGGATTCACAGAACTTGTAAAAGCTGTTATACTCACAGTTATGGTTTATTACAGTGAAAGGATACAGATTCAAATCAGCAAAGGAAAAAGGCACATAATGTAGAGTTTAGGAGAGACCAGGTACAAGCTTTCAGTTGTCCTTTTCCAGTGCGGTCACATGGGCAGGTCTTAATTTCATCCCAACAGTGATATTTGCCAACATTTATCCATATTACTAATCAGGGTAGCTCACCTGAGCCTGTGCAGGGTTTTTATTGGGGGAGGGGGGAGTCATGTAGGCATGGAGTGCCCACGTGGCTGGCCTTAGTTATTCAGTCCCCAGCCCCTTCAGAGGTCCAACTGACATGCCCAAGCCCCCACCATAAATCACATTGGTAGTGTAAGCTGTCTGGTGTAGCTCAAGGTCTCAGGTGTATGCAGACAGTCTTAACAGGAAGGATGTTCCAAGGGCTTAGAGATGATCTCCAAGGAGCTAGTAAAGGACCAGTTTTTTGGGAATGTGCAGGGTTTGAACCCCCCCCCCGCCCCAAACCTGCCGAGTTAACCTTTCATTGCACAGAAGCCAATAGGAAAGGAGAGGATTTGCACCATGTCAGTTGCTAGGGAGAGAGCAGTGAGGGCAAGAACCAAAAATCTCCAACTTGGTCATCACTGATGACATTAACAATAGCAGTTTGAATTGGATTGTCAGAGCAAAAACCAGACTGCACACCTGTTGAATATTGAGAATTAAGGAATGGGTTGCAAATGTTGGGGCAATTCCTTGAGAACCTTTGAAGAGAAGGGAAACCTTGAGCAGGATACAGAGTGGGAGTAGGATTGCCAATATAATACAGAATGCCGGGGATCCCTGGGTGGCGCAGTGGTTTAGCGCCTGCCTTTGGCCCAGGGTGCGATCCTGGAGACCCGGGATCAAATCCCACGTCGGGCTCCTGGTGCATGGAGCCTGCTTCTCCCTCTGCCTATGTCTCTGCCTCTCTCTCTCTGACTATCATAAATAAATAAAAATTTTAAAAAAATACAGAATGCCTGGTTAAATTTGAATTTTGGGGACACCTGGGTGGCTCAGCCATTTAGGGCCTGCCTTCGGCTCAGTGCGTGATCCTGGAGTCCCAGGATTGAGTCCCACATTGGGCTCTTTGTGTGAAGCCTGCTTCTCCTTCTGCCTGTGTCTCTGCCTCTCTGTCTGTCATGAATAAATAAAATCTTTAAAAAAAATTTGAATTTCAGATAAGTAATAATGTTTTGTGGTAAAATACGGATAAAATTGGCCTTTTCAAGTGTGCAATTCAGTGACAGTACATTGATGATGTGCAACCAATCAGCACTGTCTAGTTCAAGAACATTTTTTTCACCCCCCAAAAAAACTCCATGCCCATTAAGCAAAGATTCCACGTGTACCCCTCTCCCCAGACCCTGGCAACTATCTATCTGCTTTCCATTTCTGTGGATTTACCTATTCTAGATATTTCCAAAAAGTGGAATCCTACAGTATGTGGCTTCTTACACTTAGTATAATGTTACTAAGATTCACCCATGTTATGCATGTGCCAGTACATCATTACGTATAGCTGAATAATAGTCCACTGTTTGGACATACCCTATCTTGTTTATCCATTCATCAGTTGATTGACACTGCATTTTTCCACTTTTTTGACTATTGTGACTGGTGCTGTTATGAACATTGATGTGGCATATTTTTTTGAATGCCTGTTTCTAGTACTCTGGATATATACCTACAAATGAAATTGTTGGGTTATATGTTAATTTGATATTTAACCTACTGAAGAACTGCCAGGCTTTTCCACAGTGGCAATAACATTTTACATTTCTAACAGCAATGTATTAGGGTTCCACTTTCTCCACATCTTTGCTAACACTTTGTGTGTGTGTGTGTGTGTGTGTGTGTGTTTTAAATAGTTGTTCTAGTGAGTGTGAAGTGGTATCTCATTGTGGTTTTGATTCATATTTCCCTGATGACTAATAGTGCTTAGTATCTTTCTTTTCTTTCTCCGTCTCTCTTTTTTTTTAATGTTTTTTTTTAAATTTTTATTTATTTATGATAGTCACAGAGAGAGAGAGAGAGAGAGGCAGAGACATAGGCAGAAGGAGAAGCAGGCTCCATGCACCGGGAGCCCGACGTGGGACTCGATCCCGGCTCTCCAGGATCGCGCCCTGGGCCAAAGGCAGGCGCTAAACCGCTGCGCCACCCAGGGATCCCTCCGTCTCTCTTTTTAAGTAGACTCCACACCCAGTGTGGCGCTTGAACTCATGACCCTGTGATCAAGAGTTGCATGCTCTATTCACTGCACCAACCCGGCACCCTTAGCATCTTTCAATCTTAACAATACTGAGTCTTTAATCCATGAACAGGAGATGTCTTTCTATTTATTTAGGTCTTTTTTAATTTCTTTCAGCAGCATTTTATTTTATTTTAAAGATTTAATTTATTTATTCATGAGAGACACAGAGAGAGAGAGGCAGAGACACAGTCAGAGGGAGAAGCAGGCTCCATGCAAGGAGCCCGATGTGGGACTCGATCCGGGGACTCCAGGATTACACCCTGTGCCAAAGGCAGGTGCTAAACTGCTGAGCCACCCAGGGATCCCCTTCAGCAGCATTTTATAGTTTTCGGTGTATAATTCTTGCTCTCCCATAGTTACATTTATTCCTTAGTATTTTTTTTTTTTTAAGATTTTATTTACTTATTCATGAGAGAGAGAGAGAGAGAGAGAGAGAGGCAGGCTCCCTGCAGGGAGTCCGATGTGGGACTCAGTCCCAGGATTCCAGGATCACACCCTGGGCCTAAGGCAGACACTCAACTACTGAGCCACCCAGGCATCCCAGTATTTTTATTTTTAATGCTACTATAAATGGAAGTTTTATTTTCACTTTTTTTCTTTTATTTTTTTAAGATTTTATTTATTTGACTGGGGAAGAGAGAGTGAGAGAGAACACAGGCAAGAAGAGCAGCAGGCAGAGGGCAAGGGAGAAGCAAGCTCCCCACTAAACAGGCAACCAGATGTGGGGCTCGGTCCTAGGACCGTGGGATCATGACCTGAGCTAAAGACAGACACTTAACCAACTGAACCACCCAGGCACCCCTGTTTTAACATCTCTATGAATTGCTTGTTACAAGTGGTTAGAAATATGAATGATTTGTCCTGCATTTTTGCCTAATTCTTTTACGAGCTATAAGAGTTTTTGTGTATGTGTTGATTCTTTAGAATTTTCTATATACAGGATCATATAATCTGTGGATAAAGGTAGTTTTTCTTCTTTCTGCTTTGGAGACCTTTTTATTTCTTTTTCTTGCCTACTTTCTCTGGCTTGAGCTGCTTATATGAAATTGAATAGAAGTGGTAAAAGTGGGCATCCTTCTCTTGTTCCTGATCTTCTGGAGGATTCTCTCAGTCTTTCACCGTTGAATATATTAGCTGTGGGTTTCGCATGAATACCCTTATCATGTTAAGGAAGTTCCTTTCTGTTCTTAGTTTTCTGAATGTGCAATAAATAATTTTTTAGCATATGTCACAGATAGTACATAGGACATTCTTTTTTTTTTTTTTTTTTAAGATTTATTTATTTAGGGCAGCCCCCATGGCGCAATGGTTTAGCGCCGCCTGCAGCCTGGTGGGTGGTCCTGGAGACCCAGGATTGAGTCCCACATCAGGCTCCCTGCATGGAGCCTGCTTCTCCCTCTGCCTGTCTCTCTGTCTCTCTGTCTCTCTGTCTCCCCCTCCGTGTGTGTCTCACATTAATAAATAAATAAAATCTAAAAAAAAAAAAAGATTTATTTATGTATTTATTTATTTATTAGAGATACAGAGATTGAGAGAGAGAGAGAGACAGGCAGAGGGAGAAGCAGGTTCCATGCTGGGACTCGATCCTGGGTCTCCAGGATCACACCCTGGGCTGAAGGCGGCACTAAACTGCTAAGCCACTGGGGCTGCCCCATAGGACATTCTTCAAGAAAAAAATCTATTGTTCATCTGATTTCCAGATTTAAGTGGGCAGTTTTTATTTTTATTTGCCAAGTTGGCAACACTAAGAAAAACTCAGCACCAAGGCAAAGTTTTTTTGAGGACACTGTTGAGGACAGAAGAGACTTACATGTTGAGGAGGGTCCAGCAGTAGTCAGAGATAAGCATTCAGGAGAGAGGTGAGAACAGATGGAATAAGGTCCAATGGTCACATTTATACATGAAGAACATGGCTACTCCACCTGGCGTCCCATAGAATTTTGCTGACTCTATTAAGGTGGTGAGTAAATGGTATTAGAACCCTTAGTTTAGGGGATCTCTGGGTGGCTCAGCAGTTCAGCGCCTGCCTTTGGCCCAGGGCATGGTCCTGGGGTCCCAGGATGGAGTCCCACGTTGGGCTCCCTGCATGGAGCCTGCTTCTCCCTCTGCCTGTGTCTCTTTCTCTCTCTCTCTCTCTCTCTCCCTATGTCTATCATGAATAAATAAAATCTTTAAAAAAAAACAAAACAAAACCCTTTGTTTATCTCTTTGTTTTGAGACTGTGAGTCTCTTAAAATTAAGAGACCCATTTGTGCCTTGATTTGAGTTTATGAGGGTTTTTTTTTTTTTAAGATTTTATGTATATATTAGGGAGAGAGAGCAAGCATGAGAAGAGGGGTAGGATCAAAGGGAGAGGGAGAAGGAGGCCCACCACTGAGCAAGGAACCTGATGTGGGGCTCCATCCTAGGACCCTGGGATCATGACTTGAGCCAAAGGCAGATGCTTTTCAACCCTTCCCTTGAACCTTTCTCAACCCTTCCCTTGAACTTTCCCTTATTCAGCCTGCATACAGGGAGGCAAAGGAGAAAGGTCTGTCTCTGTCTGGCCATCCAGACCTGTAGGAACTGTCAGATGCAAGAAAGCCAAAGGCAGATGGCCCACTGAGCCACCCAGGCACCCCAAGCCTATGATTTCTTAAGAGTAAAAATTGTGCCTACCTGTGCCTAGCAGAGAGCCGTGCACATATTAAGCCATTGAAGGGTGAATGGGCTCCAACCATATAGGATTGCAAGTTGCTTCTGGGTGCACACACCTCTGTTCTGGTCTTCTGTGCACCTCTCACTGATGGATGACTGTGTGGGATGTGCTAGGACAGCTGTCTTTCATTTTAACCAGCTCGAAGAAAAATGAACACAAGTCACATTTTTTTCATGGATGGACAAGTAACTCAATTTAGAAATTATAAGAAGTATTGTTCTTCTTTAAAAGCTGAAGTGCCCAATTTATAAAATTGCTCAGTGCATTGGTATTCCACCCACTCTTTGAGGTTAAATGCTTTTCTCTTATTTGACAGGTAATCTTTTCTTCTTTTTTTCCCTCTGTAACCTGTTTGAGCCTAGTCTTTAAAATATGTGTATCTGCCAGAATTACTTTCCATTACATTTTTGTGAGACTCAGAAATCCGGTTGTATAACTCAGCTGTGGCAACTTCTTTTTAGGCCAAAGGAAGATGGATGCTCAGGTGTTCAGAAAGTGTCATGGTCACCTTATTCTCTTCTAAATCATCCCCCCACACTCCTTACCCCCATGTTCTGGGTCCTCAACCACAAAAAGGCTTACTTAGCTGCTTCAAGCTACAAGGAAGCACAGATAGAAACCTTCCAGAAAAGATGACCAACTTGTCCCAGTTTGCCTGGGACTTTTCTGGTATTAGCACAGAAAGTTCCACATTCTGGAAAAACCCTCAATCCTGGATAGACCAGAAGATTGATCACCCTACCTCTGTATCCCTTCTCAACCCTTCCCTTGAACTTTCCCTTATTCAGCCTGTGTACAGGGAGGCAAAGGAGAAAGGTCTGTCTCTATCTGGCCATCCAGACCTGTAGGAACTGTCAGATGCAAGAAATACTCTGAGCATTTTTTTTTTTTTTTTTAGAGCATTATATCTATACGCTCAGTCCTCTCTGGTATCATCCTGCAACCCCAGGAACCTAGTCCGATTGTTTAACTACTTACATGTACTTTAAACACACAAAAGGAAAAACAGTGTGGCCCATCACTCTAAATCTGTTGCCTATTTTAAATTTCTGCATGGGCACCATTGCTCCCAAACTATTCATGTATATGATAGATTTTTAAAGAGATTTATTTATTTATTTGAGAGAGAGTGTGGGCAAATGGAGGAGACGGGCAGAGGGAGAGGAGAGAGTATTCTCAAGCAGACTCCCAGCTTGGAGTAGAGCCCCACATGGGTCTGATCCCAGGACCCTGAGATCGTGACCTGAGCTGAAATCAGAGAGTCAGACATTCAATCAACTGAGCCACCGAGGCACACTCTTAGATACAGATTTTTAGCAGATATGTGATCATAATACTTATACTATTTTGTGTTCTTTTTTAAATTTTATATATACTTTTACAGTTTTTCTACATAGTCATATTTATCATTTAAGTATCAGGTATACCAAGAATAAATGTGTCACTGAAGTGTTTCTTACAATGTGGGTAGACGGATTCACTGGACTCTTGAGTTGGCCTCAGGAACCTAGTTCTGGCCTTAGGTTCTGGGTAAAGAACTTTAAGACTTCTGTGATAATAGAGTTGAATTTAGGGGCTCAGTGGGTAGAACATGTGACTCTTGATCTTGAGATTGTAAGTTCGAATCCCACATTGGATGTAGAGAATACTTAAAATCTTTAGGGCAGCCCCGGTGGCTCAGCGGTTTAGCGCTGCCTTCAGCCCAGGGTGTGATCCTGGAGACCCGGGACCGAGTTCCACGTCAGGCCCCCTGCATGGAGCCTGCTTCTCCCTCTGCGTGTCTCTGCCTCTCTCTCTCTCTCTCTCTCAATAAATAAATAAATAATCTTTAAAAAAAATCTTTAAAATAAAATAAAAGGCTTCTTAGAGGACAATACCAGGGATCCTTGTGATGGAACTGTTCTGTCTTGACTGTGGTGGTGATTATACATGTCTCTACATGTGTTAACATTGCATAGAACTGAATCCATATAGGCACACATGCCTAACTAAGTACATGTAAACTTGGGAAATTGAGTAAGATCATGGATTGTGTCATTGTCAGCTTCCTGCTTGTGACACACTGTGTTGTAGCTATGCAATTACTGGTTAAAGTGTGGTTACTGGTAACCGACACTGGTTAAAGGGTACATGGGATCTCTGTGTTGTTTCTTACAACTGCACATGAATCTACAATGATCTTAAAATAAAAAGTTTATTTTTTTAAAAAGATTTTATTTATTTATTCATAGAGATAGAGAGAGAGGCAGAGACACAGGCAGAGGGAGAAGCAGGCGTCATACAGAGAGCCCGACGTGGGACTTGATCCAGGGTCTCCAGGATCACGCCCCGGGCTGCAGGTGGCGCTAAACTGCTACGCCACCGGGGCTGCCAAAATAAAAAGTTTAATTAAAATCTTGAAAAGTAAAATATTTTTTCAGGCTGGCTGGCTGGCTCAGTTGGTAGAGAACACGACTCTTAATCTCAAGATCATGAGTTTGAACCCCACATCGGAGATAGCTTACTTTAAAAATTTTTTTTTCCTTGAAGGTACTTTTGAAATCCTTGTGAGACAATAATATGTTATACATAGTTCATTTTCCTCCTTCTTCCTCTTTAGACACCTTTCCCTCAAAAAGAAAAATATTAAAGGAAGAAAATGCCCAGGGAGAAACTGAGATTGCTAGTGTATTTCTTGGTACTGTATACTTTGATGCCTTCAGGAAGCCATTTGCAAAGATAGCCCCTCATGTAGAACAAAAAGATAGTGGGAACTCCTTGAAGGGTGAATTGCCTCTAAGTGGTTCAGAATTGCTTTGTCATCTAGGAGGTTAATGGCAGCCTTTTCATTAGTGTCATTTCTTTCCCTGGTTATAAGCCTTCTGTGACTTCCTTCTGTCCAGTAGCTTTCAAACTTTTTTTTAAAATCACAGTCCTCAGTAAGAAATGCTTTTTATAATAGTGAAAAGGATTAAAGGGGAAAGGAGAGAAAATGAGTGGGAAATATCAGAGAGGGTGACTGAACATGAGAGACTCCTGACTCTGGGAAACGAACAAGGGGTAGTGGAAGGGGAGGTGGGCGGGGGGATGGGTGACTGGGTGACAGGCACTGAGGAGGGGGGCACTTGACGGGATGAGCACTGGGTGTTATGCTATATGTTGGCAAATCGAACTCCAATTTAAAAAATATACAAAAAAGAAAGAAAGGCATGCTTTTTACATCAAAACCCAGACTAATGGTGCTGTTTCAGGTGATAGAGCATGTGACTCTTGATTTGGGGTCTGTGAGTTTGAGCCCCATGTGGGGTGTAGAGATTACTTAAAAAAAAATCAGAATAATAGATAGAAATATAGTTCCCTTTTTTAAAAAAAATTATTTATTTATTTTAGAGAAAGCATGCATGCACATGAGAGGAGAGTGAGGGGCAGAGGGAGAGGGAGAGAGAAACCATGAGCAAACTCCCTGCTGAGTATGGAGTCCCAGGACTCTGAGATCCTGACCTGAGCCTAGACCAAGCGTTGGACCTTAATCAACAAAGCCACCCAGGTACCCTAGAAATATAGTTTCAATTATACTGAAACAAAAGTTTCACAAAACACTGCCCATCCTTATGTATGGTGCCCTCCGACTCTATTCTACTTCATTAAAAAAAAAAAAATTCTGGTATGTCTCAGTAATGTGAGTTCTTGCTTCTTGATCTGCAGTTTGGGAGAAAAATACTACCTCAGACCACAGGTAAAGTAGCCTGAAGCCCCTTGGTGTAAGATTCACTGCCTTCCTCATCTGACTGCATCTGCTTTTCTGGCCCTGCCTCCTCCTCCCCTTCTAAGAAGCTAAGTGGTATATTCAGCATTTCCTAAACCAACATCACTGTCCCATCTCTATGCTTTAGCTATTACTGGTTCCTGTCTTAGTGTCCTTCCTCTGCTCCTGTTCTGCCTCCTGACTCCCATGTCAAGTACATATTGTCCATTGTTCATTAGTATGTAGTAAGTCCCATTTCAGAGTTGTCCATGAGGTCAGACATGTTCTTTGTTGTCTCCAGTTCAAACATTACTCCTGTGAATTCTTCCCTAAATTCTGGGTATACTTTTGGCCAGTGTTTATCCATTTTTTTTCATGAGGAGCCACATTAAAAAATTTTATATTGAACCTAGTATATAATTTCTTATATGTATTTGTATAAAACTGAAGCAGAAGTTTCATAAAATAGGGGCTCCTGGCTGGTTCAGTTGGTGGAACATACTACTTGATCTCAAGGTTGTGAGTTCAAGGCCCATGTTGGGTGTAGCGATTACTTGAAATCCTAAGAAATAATTTCATAAGTTTTCCATATTATGTACACTTCGATATTTTATCTTCTCTTCCAGTTAATATTTCTTTTCTTCAACCCATAACTTGATTTCAAAACCACAAATTGATAACATTCACTTAGGCCATCCTTCCCTACACTGAATGTCATTTGCAGAAAGCTCTGTTACAAACTTATATTCCATAGTCACTGTTGAAAAGAGGTCCATCATGCCTCAAGACTTGAGGACAAGACCATTTCATTTCATTTATTTTTTATTTTCCTTTTCTTCTTTTTTTCACAAGATAACTTGTAGAGAATATTTATTACAGCATTTTTTTCATAGTAAAAAATTATAAACGTACATAAAAAAGCAATGAAAAAATAAACTGTTTTAGTCATGTAACTGAATACTACGAAGGGGGCACCTGGGTACCTTAGTTGGTTGAACATCTGCCTTCTGCTCAGGTCATGATCCTGAGGTCCTAGGATCAAGCCCTGCATCAGACTCCCTACTGAATGGGGAGCCTGCTTCTTGCTCTTCCTCTCCTTCTGCCCCTCTCCTGCCACTCATGTTCTCTCTCTCTCTCTCTGTGTCTCAAATAAATAAAATTTGAAAAAAAATACTATGAAAATTTTAAAATGAATAAACCAGATACCCACATTTAAACATGGAAAACCTTAGAATGATAATGCTGAATGGAAAAGCCAGTTGTAAGATGATGTGCATGGTATATCCTTAAGGTACATTAAAAATACGTAAGACTGGGGGATCCCTGGGTGGCTCAGTGGTTTAGCGCCTGCCTTTGGCCAAGGGCGTGATTCTGGAGTCCCCGGATTGAGTCCCGCATTGGGCTCCCTGCATGGAGCCTGCTTCTCCCTCTGCCTGTGTCTCTGCCTCTCTCTCTCTCTCTCTCTCTCGGATAGATAAATAAAATCTTAAAAAATATACCTAAGACTACTACATATTGATTATAGATACACACTTACCAATACTGATTTGAATGAGAGACACCAACTTCAGATTAGAGTTCACCTCTTGGTAAAAAAGGAAAGGAAATGGGAATAGTGATGATTTTTGTTGGTATCTTTTCAGTTTTGTCCTTAATACTGAAATGAGAAGCAAATGTGGCAGTGTTTATATCTGCTAAATCTAGGTAGTGGATATAAGAGTGTTTACTATATTCTTTTTTATCTGAAATATTTTGTTTAAAAAAGGAAAAAAATCTTCGTAATGAAAATTGACTTGTGTCTTATCTGTTTATAAACCTGTATTATCTTGCTGTCTTGTAATGCTTCAATTATCTGGCTCCAGGCTACTTGTCTGAACTGCAGGGCACTTTAGCCATGATCCATGGCCTTCAATTTATACTCAGATGCAGTCTCTCTTTTATTTAGATGCCAAATTTGGAAAAGAAGCTCTCATTTGTACATATTTACTAGAGTAAATATATAAGTAAGTACTGTAAGTATTTGCAAGAGTTCAGGTAAACGGCCATTTCTCAGGCAGGGCTGAGGAGAGTCTTCCTGGGTGAGGCTGTCTGCATTTTCATATGTTGAAGCATTCTTTTTTTCTGGATTAAGCATTAAGGCAGGAGGAACTTGACCTTAAAAGATCAGGGGTATTGGAATCAGAGGTGATAAGATCACAGAAAGACCTTGATGGCAACCAGAGTCCTATAGAATCCTATAGTGTTTGGATATCACTATTTGTCAAAGAAACAGATACTATCATTTGTAATGTGTTTTAAAATAGTCTGTCACTTACATGGCACACTCATTTGTTTCAATTTGATCTCCAGTTTTTTATTTGTTTCAGTCACTTTTCTCCCCATTCTTATTATTAATAGGCTTTTTTTTTTAGGGGCACCTGGCTGGCTCAATTGGTAGAGCAACCGACTTGATCTTGGGCATGTGAATTCGAGCCCTGCATTGAGCATGGAGATTACTTAAATAAAATGTTAAAAAAAAAAAAAAGATTTAAAATGAAAAAAAAAAACATTATTTTTTAGAATGGTTTCCGGTTTACAGAGAAAGTGAGCAGATAATATGAAGAATTCCCATATACTTTCTCTTGCTTGCATGTCATTTCTTCTATTACTAGCATCTTGCATTAGTGTGGTACATTTGTTATAATAGGTGAGCCAATATTAATACATTATTATTATTATTATTATTATTATTATTTTAAAGATTTTATTTATTTATTCATGGGAGACAGAGAGAGAGAGAGGCAGAGACAGAGGCAGAGGCAGAAGCAGGCTCCATGTAGGGAGCCCCACGCAGGGACTCAACCCCGGGACTCCAGGATCACGCCCTGGGCCAAAGGCAGACGCTAATCCACCGAGCCACCCAGGGATCCTCTTAATACGTTATTATTAACTGAAGTTCATAATTTACATCAAGGATCACTGTGTTGTTGATTCTGTGGATTTTGACAAATGCCTAATGTCACATATCTACCTACCATTACAATATCATACAGAATAGTTTCACCACCTCACCATTTCATTTTTATCTCTATATTCCAGTGCCTAGCATGGGGCTTATAAATGTTATATGAATGTGCAATAATATCTCATCTAAAATTAGATATGAGCAATCAAATTCAGTAGAATTTGAAAAACATTTGAAGAACAATCTGCCACAACCAAATAGAGCCTATCCTAGGAATAAAAGGATGGTTTAAAATTAGAAACATGTGCTATCTCTCATTAGTCTGTCAGATAAGAAAAATAATAAAACTCAATATATAGAGAAAATCAGAATTCAAAGCATATCCCTGATTTTCAAAAAAAAAAACTCTGAAAGTTAGAATGCTTTATTAACATAAAAAGAATATTTCAATTAGCATTATTTCAAAGATGATACACTGGAAGCATTTTCTAATGGAACAAAACAAGTATGGCAACTCTATTATTATTTCATATAATTCTGGAAGTTCTAGCTAATGAGGTAAAATGAGAGAAGGATTACCATTTTGAGAAAGAGGCTCTAATTATTATTGAGATTATAGAACCCCCCCCCCCCGCAAAAAGAAACCTGAAAATCTATTAAAATCAATTGAACACATCATAGGTACACAAGTGAAAAAGTTTCCTCTATATAGCAAAACTGGTTAGAAAAATTAATGGGATAAAAGGATCCTATTAATAAATAGCCACCTTAACAAGAAATATGTTGGATATCTTAAGAAAAAAAGTCAAAATTGTATTAAGACAAAAATCGACTTGGGGCACCTGGGTGGCTCAGTGGTTAAGCATCTGCCTTTGGCTCAGGTTGGTTCCCTGGGTCCTGAGATCAAGTTCCACATCAGGCTCCCCGTCGGGAGCCTGCTTCTCCCTCTACCTATGTCTCTACTTTCTCTGTCTCTCATGAATAAATGAATAAATCTTTTTTAAAAAATTGACTTAAAATTGTTATATCTTTTTTTTTTTAATTTTATTTATTTGAGAGAGCGAGTAAGAGAGCATGAGCGGGTTGGGGGTTGTTGAGGCAGTGGGAGAGGGATAAGTAGACTTCCTGCTGAGCTGGGCTCCATCCTAAGAACCTGGGATCATGACCTGAGCCAAAGGGAGACACTTAATTGACTGAGCCACTCAGGTGCCCCAAGATTTTTATCTTAATATTATAATAGTAAAAAGTTGCCAGCAGACTAAATGTTTACCAAAAAGAATGGTTTGTTAATTTTACTCCATCTTGTTCCATAATGATTTTGAGATAGTGTTCATGATGTAAATACATTATGACATGAAAATAACTGAAGAAACAACTTTTCCTAGTATTGAGACCAAAGAGAGAATTTTCTCATGGGTCTCAAAGAGAGGATATCATGCAGAGTAAAGAATGATCATCTTGATAACTTAAAAAAAGGAGCCAGCTTCCTAGAGGTGTTTCTTATGAAATTCCTTGCTACTGGGCCACACAGAAAGTGAATAGTTGATAAAGCTATTTGTGGTGGGGCCAGGAGTGTGGTGATGGTTGTGTATGGAATTTGTTTTTTGGTTTTTGTTTTTGTTTTTTTTTTTAAGATTTTTTTTTTTTTTTAAGATTTTATTTATTTACTCTGAGAGACAGATGCCCTGTGTATGGGATTTGAACATGAGATGTGAGTGAAATTCCTTGTGTTATTTGGTCCAGTATACAGCCCTGAGGAGCAGCCCAGTGGGAGGATACATTATAGAGATCAAAATTATGATTCCCAGCTGATGTGTCATGCCACCCTGGTGTCCTATGAATTTTCAGATAGGCCACTAAATTTTTATTACTGTGTTACATTTATCTTTGCTATAGCTGGGAATCCACATTGCTAAGGAGTGTGTCAAATGGTGGTGTGTGTTATGAGTGCAGCAGCCACCAAGAGGGCCAAGCAGGAAACTCCAGGTGCCACTTAGGCTCCCATTACAAAGAATTTAATGTGGATGGACTGAATAGTCTCTGTAAATATTCTCTCAAATTAGATTTTGGTAAGTGCTATCTTACCAAGAGAACAAGTAAGCTATGTCTGGTCAGATGTAAGTTCATATATGTTAATATTTGGCTAATGGTATTAACAACCTCTTAAAAAGGAGGAGCCTCATGAGGAGCCTCATGAGGTAAGACGCTTAAATAGAGGGCTACCTTATCTAAAAAAAAATTGAGTCTTGATGTTGGAAGGAGTAGTCAAAGTTTCCAAAATTCTACATTGTAGAGCATGGCTACATTAATTTAGGTTTGGGAGAATTGATTTTTTAAAAATGAATGATACAGGACAGCCCGGGTGGCTCAGCGGTTTAGCACTGCCTTCAGCCCAGGGCCTGATCCTGGAGACCCAGGATCGAGTCCCACGTCGGGCTCCCTACATGGGGCCTGCTTCTCCCTCTGCTGTGTCTCTGCCTCTCTCTCTCTCTTTCTGTGTCTCTCATGAATAAATAAATAAAATCTTAAAAAAAAATGAATGATATGAAAACCTGACCAAAAAAAAAAAAAAGAAAAAGAAAACCTGACCTAAGTAAGAGGGGAAAAAACCCAAAGTTGTAAATTGTCCATGTACACTCCTGCTAAGGGGCTCCTGGGTGGCTCAGTCGGTTAAGCGTCTGACTCTTGGTTTCAGCTGAGGTCACAATCTCATGGGTCATGGGATCGAGTCCCATATCAGGCTCTGTGCTCTAAGGGGGGGGGGGGGGGACATGCTCCTTGAGGAATCTGCTTAAAGATTCTCTTCTTCTCTCCTGCCCCTCCACTTGAGTATGTGTTCTCTCCTTTGTCTCAAATAAATTTTAAAAATCTTTGAAAAAAGGTAAGTTCCTGGTAAATCCTTCAAGATAAATAGTATCCAGGTAGATAGTAACCAGAATGGTTTGGAAGGTTTAGAATCTGGCTTTACTCTCTTTAAGCCACAGTGTCTTCATCTGCAAACTAAGGGTATTAGTATCCACTTGAAGGCTAACCAGTTAGTATGATTAAAACTGAATAAAACCCCTGGGGATCTCCTCTAGCCAGAGATGTATGTGCCTTTCTAGCTGGAGTTGTGTTTTGCTACTAGAGGGTCCTTGTGTCATAACTCACTAGGAGTTGTTTGTGTTGGCTGAGACAAAGTGCAAATAAAACCTTGAAAATTGTCAAACCAATTGGAGGGACAGTCAGATTCTCCCCTCTCAGGTATCTAAAGAGGGATTTTTTAAAGTTATGAGATAGCTGAAGGTTGGAAGCCCTTTGGCTTGCCCTCATCCTGGTCACCTCTCCAGTCCGACCATGGGAACAAGTGTCTGGTGAGAACTGAGCCAGGGTGAAAGGCAAAAGGCAGAGTGGTCCTCAGGGTGGTCACTTCTGGGCAACTTCATTTCACGCTGCCATTTACAACTGAGTTGGGTCCTCAGATATTTTGAAGGCTTTTCCCTTTGGCTTCCTACTCACAGGGAGCCCTTTATCATGCCTTCAAGAGGACGACCCCTGCCGGACTTGTTCTGATCCTGGCGTTTAAGTTCTCAGAGAAATTAACTTGTGATCTGTAGAATAAATGAAAGTTAGAAGCCCACCATGTGAAATGTGCCAAGAAGATACCAAGGAGATAGGAAGAAGATAAGGGTTAGTGAAGTCAGTGCCTCCCACTGGGAAATCAAGTCAGCACTTCAAGGGGACTGACAGTATTTGCCTGTAGGTTTGTTTTTGTCCCTAAAAGTTGGGGGGAGAACAGGCCTAAGAAGTGGACAGCGGGGGACGCCTGACTGGCTCAGTGGTTGGGCGCCTGCCTTCGGCTCGGGCTGTGATCCCGGGATCCCGGATCGGGTCCCACTCCGGGCTCCCTGCATGGAGCCTGCTTCTCCCTCTGCCTGTGTCTCTGTCTCTCTCTCAGTCTGTGTCTCTCATGAATAAATAAATAAATCTTAAAAAAAAAAATGGACAGCGGGGTGGAGGCAATTACGGACTAAGGGCCCTTTTATCTGACTAATCTCAACCACCTCTCATTATTTTGATGTTACAACACAGCTTCTGTCTCTTTGGTTGTTCTTACCAAAGCCTTGTCCCATCAGGACAAAAGCTGGGAGGAGAGGACTGCCTGCTGCAGTGCCTGACCTCGCCATTTGCTCAGGGCTAGCCCAGTTCTGCACTTGCACATCTATTATGTCACCGTCTGTGTCACTATCATCTGTTTTTCTTTGGCATTTTAGGCTGGCTTTTTCCAGGAGAAATGTTTTGTTTCCTTGTTCTGGGCTTTATATTCATTTTACTACTACTATGTTCAATTAAAGTTATTGGCTTAATTATGCATTTAAAACAAAACAAAACAAAATAACAAGAAGCCACTAATTGGGCAGGAGAATTGAGGGCAGTGCTACTCTGAATGTGCTCTGGTTTCCTGGCCAAGAGAGGCCATACAAGGGCCCTGAGAATATTTGCAGGCGCAATTCCTCATACACTCACTTCTGAGTTGTGGAGAACAAGGAATGTCAGAAGCCAGAGACATTGTTAACACAGTCTTCCCTGGGGGAAGAAAAATAATTCTTTAAGCTAGTCCATGTTGATTCCAGGCCAGATTTTAGAATATTCTGACAGAGAGATGACATAGATGCCTCAAAAATGAAGTATTAAGAGTTTCAACACAGGTTCACAAAGAATAGGAAACTTTAGGCTTTTTAGGGTTTGGCTCAGGTTGTGATCCCATGGGTCATGAGATCATAAGAGGGTCTCCTCCCTCTGCCCCTCCCCCTGCTCATTCTCTCTTTCTCTGAAATAAATATATAAATCTTTTAAAAAATATATTATAGGATGCCCAAACCTAGCCTCTGCAAGTGGGTACCTACTGATCATTATAATACAGACCTCAGAGGGTGGCCCTGTCCCTTTTGGGCTAACAGTTTTTGTTGTCTTGTCTGCCGGATGGAAAAACATAGAATGGCTGGCTGACCTTACCCAAGGAGTTCAGAACCATTGGCAAGGACTGCCACTAGGAGGGATATTTCTGTGTCTTCCCTGCTTCTGTACAAAGAGTACCAAAGGCTGTTGGACATTGATCTTTGTTTTTCTTCCAGTTTTATTGTGCTATTAATTGACATGTCATGTTGAATACATTTAAGTACCACATAATGATTTCAATATTTGTATATAATACAAAGTGCTTATCATGGTAAGTTTAAAATATCCATTACCTCACAGTTAATAGCTTTTTTTCTTGTGATGAGATCTTTTTTTTATTTTAATTTTTTATTTTTTATTTTTTATTTTTTTGTGATGAGATCTTTTAAGTCTACTTTCAGCAGCCTTCAAATATACAATACGGTGTTGTAAACCATGCTGTACACTATGTTGTCAGAACATATTGGTACCTTTTGACCATCTTCACCCATTTCCCCCAGCCTGGACATAGGTCATTGAATTGCTGTTGGAATTATATGTCCTTTTAAGGTGCTTTCTAAGTCTAGATTTTCTGTTTCTAAATGACAGTGTTTTGGATTCTTCTAATTATTTTCGTTTTAATAAGAAAATGCAGGGATGTCTGGGTGGCTCAGCCGTTGAGTGCCTGCCTTTAGCCCAGGGCATGATCCTGGAGTCCTGGGATGGAGTTCCACATCAGACTCCCTGCATGGGGAGTCTGCTTCTCTCTCTGCCTATGTCTCTGCCTCTTTCTCTGTGTCTCTCATGAAAAAATAAATAAAATCTTAAAGAAAATGCAATTGCGGGGCCCCTGGGTGGCTCAGTTGGTTAAGCGTCTACCTTCGGCTCAGGTCATATTATCTCAGGGTCCGGGGATCGAACCCTGCATCAGGCTCTCTGCTCAGCGGGAGTCTGCTTCTTTCTTTCTCTCTTTCTGAGCTTTCTCACTCAAATAAATAAATAAATAAATAAATAAATAAATAAATAAATAAATAAATTTTAAAAAGACAGAAAATGCAATTGTATTGGTAGGTGTTAAATGACAAAGATGCCTAGCACTGTGATTATTTTCTGTGACCTGTTCCTTTTAGAACCTCTGGCTGAGTAGTTCTGTTCTCTGAGCCCTGCCACTTTTGACCCTCTCTTTCCCATGGGGAGCCCCTTGCAGAGCTAACAGGCTCTTGCCTTCACCGGGTTCAGATATCAGCAGGAGAACCAGCAGTCCTGGCCAAACAGCTCGGGCTGCAAGAGAAAGCTCCTCTGTTGGGGCACCTGGCTGGCTCAATTTGGGGAGCATGGGACTTTTGATCGCAGGGTTGTGAGTTTGAGCCCCACGTTGAGGGTAGAGATGACTTAAATAAATAAATTTTTTTAAAAAGTTCCTCTGCAATTTTCATTCTTCCCCAGCATCACGTACACGTACAATATGATGAGACTGTATGTAGACCATGGTCATGTGCATAGAAGTCTTTGTTACCCTGTTTGATTCTCTTCGCTTAAAAATCAGCTCCTAAAAGTTTTAGAATTGAGCTGTAACTTGTCTAATACCAAGTTTTGTTTTTTATTGAAGGCTATTTCTGATGCTTGGAAGCTACCCTTTCAGCCACAAAGATGGTCATCAATCTTTGCCTCCCACAGTTCAGACCAAGAATTTATTGCAACAAGGTAAACAAAAAAAGTATATGCACATAAATATACAATGGCTAGTTTTCATGTTTTTCCCCATTCCTGCCTGTGTATGTGGACTTACTTTGGACATAATGTGCTTTTACCTTCTCTGTTTTAGATCCCCAGGTGATACGTAGGTAAGTATGGGTCAGGCCACACCTCTAGAATCATACACCGCTGTTAGAAGGAGAGCTGTGGCTCATTTTCTGGAGGGTCTTACTCATTGTGCTCTTCTCTCTGATGATAAAATTTAATTCCATTCAAAGTCAGTGAAGGTAGAGATTCTCTCCCTGCTGTTCTTCCCCCTTCTCACACTAGAAATAATAGCTTGTATTTGTTATTTGGATTCCTTCTTTATTATTTGAATTAAACTGCTTTCCCTTTTGTGCAAAGGAGGTTATCTTTGCATAGCTCGGAGCAAGGAGTAAGGAAACTGCAAGGGGAGAACTGAACCCTCCCCTAATTTGGACCTTCTGCATTCAACATACTATATCAAGTTCTTAGATTGTGAAACTAATTTCTGTCAACAGAGACACAAGTGCCCTCCACCCCTGGCTATGTGAAAAGAATATTCCCATGAAACCTTTTGTAAGGGGAAATGGCATGAAATGAAGAGTATCCCCTGCCTTCTGAAAGTTCACGTTAGGCCACTTTGCTTTTATGAAAGACCTACATTAGTGGTTAGTTTGATAATGACTTTTTTCTGTAAAGGTAAAAATTCTCTTTGGATTTCTTTTGGTTAGCAAAAACAAGTACTAATATAGGTCTTCGGTAAAAGCAAAGTGATGTGATGTGAACTTTCAGATGGGGTGGGGAGTACCTGTATCTTATAATCTCTACAAGTTATAACAGATATTAGAAATACTGGAGGGAAAAAAAAAAAAAAAAGAAATACTGGAGGGGTGTGCCTGGGTGGCTTACTCAGTTAAGCATCTGCCTTCAGCTCAGGTCATGATTCCAGGTCATGATCCCATGATCAAGTCATGATCCCCCTCCCTCAAAAAAGAAATATTACAAGAGGAAAAAGTTACATTCCCACTTCCATAGTATAATCACTATTCTAGATTTCCCAGTCTTTTGTGGTCCTTGTTTCTGAACACACTTTTTTTTTTTTATCCAAGATCCGTCACTCATAGATTTACAAGAAGAATGTTCATTGGCCTTGCTAGGGAACCTGTTACAATTTATAGAGTCCAAATACAAAGTTAAGAACTTTATCTTTTTTAAATATTTTATTTAAAAAATTATTTATTTATTTATTTGAGAGAGAGAGAGAGAGAGAACAAGCAGGGGGAGGGGCAGAGGGAGAAGGGGGAGCAGACTCTCCGCTGAGCAGGGATCCTGATGCAGGACTCTATCCCAGGACTGTAGGATCATGACCTGAGCTGAAGGCAGATGCCTAACCAATTGAGCTGCCCAGGTGCCCCCAAATTAAGAACTTTAAGGGGCACCTTTGTTTTCCCCTAAATCTCTATGGTTTCATCCTCTGAAATAAAAAACCACTAGTATATCTGCCCTTTTTTCTCAGAGTCATTATTTTGAAGGGATTTTTGGTTGGATTGAGCAGAGTTTTGTTGCTCATATTTTTTAAGGATGGGTCATACTTGGGAACAAGTTGCTTTGACCTGATCTTGAGTGCCTACCCTTCAAAAAAAAAAAAAAAAACAAGAGAATTTGATGTAATAGAGGACATTTTAAATGAGGAACTTAAGACTTTCTTTAAATAATTTTCTTAGAAGTGGCAAGTTCTTGAAAACTAGTTGTCTTCATTTGGATCTCATCAAATGAATGCATCTCCTATTTGTCATTAACTCTAGATATCAGCTGATGGTTATGAAGTAGAAAATCTCATCTCTGAAGACCTCACAAAGAGAAGTCATGGTTTTAGGACAGAGTATTTCATTAAGCCACCGGTCTATGTGACAGTTTCCTTTCCCTTCAGTGTGGAAATCTGTAGGATTAACATAGACCTCACAGCTGGGGGAGGCCAGAATGTCACTGGCCTGGAAATGTACACATCTGCCTTATCCAGCAGAGCATCTTGGAATGCCTCCGAGTGCCGAACCCTGGGCCCAGCTGAGCCGGCCATCCCAGACAAGGAGGCATTCACCTTGGTAGGCAAAGTCTTACTGAAAAACCAGAGCCAGGTGGTGTTTAGTCACAGGGGCTTCAAGGCCAGGCCACCTTTTGGCCCAATGGAAGCCACACTGCCCTCTCCTGCAGTTGTGGCCCAGGAGCTCTGGAATAAAGGGGCTCTTTCCCTCAGCCACGTGGCCCATCTCAAGATCTGTATCACCCACGTGACAGGCAGTGGTATCCCTTGCATCAAACGATTGGAAGTGTGGGGTCAGCCAGCTAAAACCTGCTCTCAGGAGGTGATAGATAGTGTCATGCTGGTTGCCTCCGAGAGCCTCCCTCAGGACTTGGCTCTGCAGGCTCCTGCCTTGCCCATGGAGAGTGACTGCGATTCTGGGGGCCTGCCTGAGCACCAGCAGGCCCCCACCAGCCTGCAGGAGCTGGCCGAGGTAATTCAAGATGTGCCCGAGGAGTTCCTGGACCCCATCACCCTAGAGATCATGCCTTGCCCAATGCTGCTGCCCTCGGGCAAGGTCATTGACCAGAGCACATTGGAGAAGTGTAACCGCAGCGAAGCCACTTGGGGCCGAGTGCCCAGCGACCCTTTCACGGGGGTCGCCTTTACTCCGCACTCCCAGCCCCTGCCTCACCCCTCCCTGAAGGCCCGGATCGACCATTTCCTGCTCCAGCACTCTGTTCCTGGCTGCCATCTGCTCGGGAGAGCACAGACTGCATTGGCAGTGACGCCTTCTTCCATTGCTCTGCCGTCTCGGAAAAGGAAGATGGAGCAGCCTGAACACCCCCCAGACGGTAGCCTTGGTATCAGTGCTTCCGGTTTTTCTACCACGAATCTTCTGGTCTCACCCACTACCTCAGAGCACACCGCCAAGAAAATGAAAGCTGCCAGCGAGCTTGGGCTGACGCATATGGACTGCTCAACAGGTATTCCACGTCCTGCGTCCATGTCCTATGTCATCCCTATGCTTCCCAGGTGACAGTTGGCACTGTTGCCCTGTGCTTTATGCTTTGCCACCTTAAATTACCCCCAAATATACTGGCTTAGAGCACCATACATGCATGCTCTCATAGCTTCTCTGGTCAGGAACGCGGGCATGGTTTGGCTGGGTCACCTGCTTCTGGGTCTTCCGCAGCCACACTCAGTGTGGCTGGGCCCACAACCCCCTTACACCTTGCCTGGAGAAGGATTCACTTGCTAGCTCACTCCTGGGATTGTTACAGGATTCAGTTCCTGGCTGAATTGTCGTGCTGAGGGTCTCTCTTCCTTGTTGGCTGGTGGCCAGTGTGTGTCCTCAGCTCCTTGCTATGTGGGCCTCTTGAGGGCAGCACATAACATGGTAGCTGTGTACACCAGGGTGTGTGCAAGCAAGGTGGAAGTCACGGTCTTGTATAACCCACTTGTGGAGGTGACATCCATCATTTTTGCTATATTCTATTAGAAGCAAGTCACTGAGTCCAGCCCATACCCTAGGGGAGGGGGGACCCAAGGCATGGGTATCTGGAGATGGGTCCCATGGGGAGCCATTTCAGACACTCCCACACCATTGATTCTTATTTTATTTAGTGGTGGTTTTTGTATTTGTTTTTGTCTAGGATAGGTGGTTTAATTTTGTCTCATGCCTTTTCAATGTCAATGGAGGTGATACTATGATTTTTTATCCTTAGATCTTTTAATGTGAAAAAATACATTAGTAGGCTTCTTAATATTGAGCCAGTCTTAACATTCCTGGAAGAAACTCCATTTGGTTATGCTTCTTTTAATATTCAGCTTGGCTCTGTTTATGGCATTTTATTCTGGATAAATAATTTGGACTGTTGTGTATGTATGTATATGTGTATGTATGCATGTATACATGGGCAGATGCCATCTTTGGTCATGTTTTGTTATCAAAGATTTATTTGCTCCATAAGAATAATTAGGAAATTTTCCTTAACTAAATTTTAGAACAATAGTATTAGAATCATTTACTCTCTTAAATATTTGGTAGAATTTACCCATGATTGTCCAAGCCTGGTGCTTTTTGGAGGTAACTCTTTGACACTTTCTTTTCTTTTATGAAAATTAGTCTTTCAGTTTTATCATTCTTTTAATTTCCTCTCATACTGTAAAAACCCTATACAAATAGTATGCTTAAAGGTTACATGTGGTTTTGAGTATAAGTTTTCGTTAACATGACCCTTGGAAACTTCTGGAAGCAATTGAGGTGCCGTGGGGTGAGACAAGGAAAGGGTCCTTAGACCCTGATGTCTGGGAGGTCTCCAGTGGTGTTGGCCTTGGCAGATTTGTTGGTGACATAGGACTGTGCTGTCCTGTGCTTCGAGGCCCAGAGCAAGTCCTACAAACTGTAGACAAAATGTTCTACTCCCTCCTTTGGGGCAGTTTGGTGAGCTTTGCTACCAGGCAGGTCTCTGGGTTCTTTCTGGGACAGCCTCCCCCCTCCCCCATTGCCTTCACCCTCAGCCTACTGCTCAGCTTTCTGTGGACCACACAGAGAAGGTCCCTTAGGTCCTGGAATAGGTGGGGTGCGGTCTTTGCTACTCACTCAGTAACAACTACTTTGCTTTACTCAGCAGGAGAGAGAGAGCACACAGAGGCCCAGAGGTGCAGGCCAGCAGCTTTGCGAGGTGGGGGGAGCCCAGAAGGGAGGAGGTGGGGAGAAGTTGCTGGTGAGGGAGTGGATAGGGAGCAAGGGCTCAAAGCTGGGCGCAGGCCCAATCATTTCCTTGGCCTGCAGGACCTGCCGAAAGTAGGGTGCAGTTCTGCAGGCTAGCCACCAGGTGGCCCAAGCCTGCTCGGCAAACTGTCCAGGAGCAGGAAAGCAAGAGCAGGGCGCAGGAGCCCTGAGAGCCGTGTGGATGGGTCTCCAGAGCCTTCACTGCTGGTGTTCTGTCATCACAATTCACTAGTGGACGTTAGGGAGGAATTTCTGTACACTTGTGTCAATTTAGAGCTGGAAGTGTTCTCGTAGTCCTCCAAGGACATATGGCTTGGTCTTCTCTTTTGCTGAACCTCTCTGGATATTGTGGTCTGTGCGTCTCTTATCAGATCCAGTGTCCCATGAGCAGAAGCTGTCACAAAGCTTGGAAGTTGCCTTGACGTCGACCCTCGGCTCCATGCCCTCTTTCACAGCTCGGCTGACCAGGGGACAGCTCCAGCACCTGGGCACGAGAGAAAGCTGCACCTCCTGGAGGCCAGCCACTGGCTCGGGTAACCAGGGCCCCCTCTGTCTCCTGGGAGCCCTGGAACGGGAGGCTGGGCCACGCATCCAGGGTTCTGCGGACCTCCATGCCCAGCCTCCTCTGCCCCAGCACCCGGGCCTTGGGGAGAACCAGTCTCTTTCCTTCTCCAGGGAGAGTTGAGGGGTTCCTGTCACTTCACAAGAAGGACTTTCTTTAGTTAAGTCTTAGTAATTCTGTAGACTTAGAGCTTGGCAGCTCTGTGGTGTTTCTGGTAAGATCTAATTGTTCTGTCCTGAGAACTTTTGGTTGTTTCTCCTTCGTTTAGTTTTCGGATCTAGTCTGTCTCCCATCTGACACTTGGGTTTATTTTATATAACTGGGGTTGTCCTCTTCATCCCTTCCTGTCAACATTGTTACTGGTGTTTCGGCAAAGAACTGGGGCAGCTTACTGAGCCAGTTTTTGTCTCCCTTGAATCTGGGACTACATTAGACTATAGAATCAATTAAGATGCAAAGTGAGAGAACCTGCTGGAATGCTGGGGCAGTTTTTACAAAATGAAGCCTGAAGGAGCTCATGATAAGGTGTATGCTCTGTTCCTGTTGCCCATCCAAAGCCAGGCTGTTCTCTTATCTGGATCCTGGGCTATCTTACCTCTTCTGCTTCTCATCCCTACCTCCCTAGCTCTCTGATTATGTTTCCACCCTGGCAAGCCCCAAGAACCTTCTTGTCCAGGTGACCAGTGGTTTCCATGGACTCCAAGCCCAGTAGTCCCTCACCCTCTCAGCAGTATCTGATGCATCTAGCCAGCGCTCCTTCCCGAAAGGCCTTCCCTCTTGGCCTTCCAGAGGGTACATTCTTTTTCTGATATTTTCACCATCCCTTTGCAGTTTTCACTGCTGACTCTTTCTTCTGTTCCAGACTCTGGTCCTGGACCCTCTTCTCTGTCCTCTGTTATCCTAACAAGAGCCTATCGGACAGTGACTATCCATGCGCACCTGTAACTCCTTCTTCTCCTGGGAGCTCAGATCCCAACTTCCCTGACAGCTGCCTGGCTACCCCCACGTGGGAAACCCATGGATGTATCTTAAGTGAAATTCTAATTTAGGGACGCCTGGGTGGCTCAGCAACTGAGCATCTGCCTCTGGCTCAGGTCATGATCCTGGGGTCTTGGGATTTAGTCCTGCATCTGGCTCCCTGCAAGGCGTCTGCTTCTCCCTCTGCCTATGTCTCTGCCTCTCTCTGTGTCTCTCATGAATAAATAAATAAAATCTAAAAAAAATTTCTAACTCAGAACTACAAACACCTTCCAGAGATTTCCCCCACCTCCCATAATGCCATTGCGGATAAAGAACAGCATCTTCTATCCTCTGGTCAGGTCTCTAAAGTGTATATCATCTTTGATTTCCTTCAACATTCCTTTTTTTTTTAAGATTTTATTTATTCATGAGAAAGAGAGAGGCAGAGACATAGGAAGAGGGAGAATCAGGCTCCTCACAGGGAGCTCAGTGTAGGACTCGAACCCAGGACTCTGTGATCACGCCCTGATCCAGCATTCCTGGCTTCAGCATTCCTGATATCCGTTCACCCTCACGTCCTGCTGGTGCTCCTCCAGAGTGGACCTCAGAGTGCTCTTCTCTGCTGCCACCTGGCCCCAGCTCCTGAGCTGTGTCCCTGGCCTCTTGGAGCAGTCCTGCTGCCCCCTGGCAGCCACCCTTGCCAGTCACTCACAGGGGCCAGAGGGATCTTCTTATGCTATCAACCAGCTTGCGGCACTGCACTTCTTAGACGCCTCTTAGGGTATTGATTGAACTTGGAATAAAATCTAAACTCCCACTGCTATGAAGTCCTGTGGCATGCCCCAGCCTGCCCCCCTTTGTAGTCTCACCTGAGAAGCCAGTCTCATATGTCACACCTCTGTTTCCTGTCTTTCTTTAATGGACCAGCCATTCTCTTGGTTTGGTTTGGTTTGGTTTAGTTCTGGAACAATTCTTTGTACTCGCTGTCCCTTTCTTTCTGCGTGGCTGGTCTCTCTCTTCCTCCCAGGAGGCCACCCTTGCCCTTTCCAGAGGGGTGTGGACTGGGGAAAAGAGGCCCCAAGAGAAGGAAGTACAGCAGGTACAGCTTGGGAAGGTGGTGGCAGGTCTTGGCCACTGTGGCCCTCATCCAGGGAGCCCAGTGCGAAGCAGGGAACGAGAGAGCCAGTGGCATGGGAAGGGGATTGGCAGGTCAGGAGGAAGGCTGCCGGGCTGAAGAGAAGCAGGTGCCGGGCTCAGCGGGCAGATCTGCTGCAGACAGACCTCAGCCTTGCCCCAACCTCTGGTGCCCTCCTTCCTCCACTGACCTACCCAACCCTGCTGCACTTGACCACTCTCAGCTTTTTTTTTTTTTTTTTAAAGATTTTATTTATTTATTCACGAGAGAGAGAGAGAGAGAGAGAGAGAGGCAGAGACACAGGCAGAGGGAGAAACAGGCTCCATGCAGGGAGCCCAACGTGGGACTCAATCCCGGGTCTCCAGGATCAGGCCTTGGGCTGATGGTGGCGCTAAACCACTGAGCCACCCGGGCTGCCTCCACTCTCAGCTTTTGCCTTTTCTTGTGGCACCTCACCTTTCTTGTAGTTTGTTGTCAGGATGGGCTTTTGCCCCACTCTGACCCTCCCAGTCTGTCCCAGTGGAAAGTAAGTCCTGCTCAGAGACCAGGAGGGAGGGCTCAGTGTGGCCCACCTGCCCTCAGAAGCCAGCGTTTCTTGAGCACTCATTGGAGCATCAAGATTTGATCATCGAGGGGAGGCCTCCTAGGTCTCCATACTTCCAGATCAGCCAGAAGGGGACTCAGGAGAGATAAAGCCAGGTTGCTGCAGGGATGGAGGGTAGGGAAGCTTGTTGTCCCACTCCAGGCATAGGCCCTGCCATCAGGACGGAGCCTGCACTGGGGGGCGGTTTTCCCTAACCTTGGCCTATTTTCCTCCCTGATTTACCAGAGCAGCCTGGGAGCATCCCAGGCCCCGAATGCGCCTCCTGCAAAAGAGTGTTCTCTCCGTACTTCAAAAAGGAGCCTGTGTACCAGCTTCCCTGTGGCCACCTGCTATGCCGGCCCTGCCTGGGTGAGAAACAGCGCTCCCTGCCCGTGGCCTGCACAGCCTGCCAGCGGCCGTTCGCCAGCCAGGACGTACTGCGGGTCCACTTCTGAGTGACCAGCCTCAACCCGAGAAGACCCATCGAGGGGAGTAGCTGAGGGAGTGGGGGGTCAGGGTCCCTTGAGGGCTGGCCAGATCCCAAGCACAGAGGGGCCCTTTCTTCCCCACGGGCTTTTTCCCTCTGTCTCCTTCCACAGTGTAGCACATGGGCCTGAGTCGGGGTAGGAGGGGGCACTCCACTCCTGCTCAAGTGGCACTAGGATAACAAAGCCATAGTCTGGGCCGGGAGGGATGGAGGACATATTCCTGCCCTCCCAGGCCTCCCTGCCTCCCCCTCCCCGCCCCGCCCCACCAGAGCCCAGGCCTGTTAGAGCCGGCCCCACCCTGCTGGCACCCACCCCAGTCCTGCAGGGCAGATACAAGTGGAGCACCACAGACCATGGCTCGGGATCTCAAAGACCGCCTCTGCCTTCAGTGTCATCCATGAGGGCTCCATGGCGGGGCTGTGGAGTGAATGACTCAGTTCCCGACTGGCAGGCCACTCTGAGCCTTAATAAAGCGATGGTTGACGTCTACTGTGGGCTTCCTCCTGACAAAGTGCCTGTCTGTGTCATACTGCTGTCCCCCACCGGCACCCACACAATGCGGGGCTGTCACAGGGCAGCCTTAAGTGGCCACGACAACCCTATCAGGCGACAATTGAGGTCAGTGGCCTGAAGGGATGAGAAGTCACATTTCCAGATGCATCTGCCGCATGAGGGTTTGCATGTGGGCGTGCATGCGAGTGGGGGGCCTGAGTGTCCTCCCTGAGGCCAGCTCACATGGGGCTGGGGCTGCACTGCATTCAGCCCAGCCGGCTGCAGCTGCGCTGCCCTCTGACGGGGACAGAGCTTTACCCACCCAGCCTGTTTCAGGAGGAGTACTTAAACAAGTAGGCTGCATTCTTTTCATTCAGAATTTAGTTTATGGAGTCCCAGAGAGAAACTATTCCTACAACTGTTTACTGTGTGGAAAAGATTCTAGTCGCTGAAAGAATGTCCTCATGTGAGAAAGCACACCGGGATCTTCCCCGCTCCCTTGTGAGTAGGTCAGGCAGGGACCAGCACCTGTGGACAGGCCCTGGGGCCTCCAGCCACCTATTCTTCTCCCCTCCCCTAGGCCTGCCACCTCCTCTGTACTCCAGGGGGACCCCAGGGAATGAGGCAGAGCTATAGTCCTTCGGCTGGTGGGAAAGAAGGAAGCTTAGCAAAACCTCTGATTCTTGGACTCCAGTCCAGACCCAGGAATTTAGAGATCTGCGGGTGGGGTTAGAGCTTCCTAGGGGATTTGTATGTCCCCAAAGGAAATTCCCACCTTCTGCCGCTCTGTGGCGCTTCCCTTGATACAACATCACCTGGGACTTGGGGGGTCTGCACTGGTGGGCTTTCCTCTCAGCTCCTGTGTGCTCTTTGACTTTAAAGGTCTGGGCCAGTCCAGACTCTTGCCTTATCCTCATGGCATCCTTGTAAGAAAAGCTCCACTTAGCATTTGTAGCAAAATCACCATGGGGGCACAGGGGAGGGTACCTGTCATCAACCTGTGGTGGCCTCGGGGTAGCTTAAAGGGTGGGAACCCTTCTCTCGGGCCATCCCGTCCACCCCATCCCAGGGAGTCAGAGACAGCTGTTTCCAGCCTGGGGTCTACATAAGGCACAATCAGATACGACCAGAGCTGCCTCCCCTTCTATGGAGGGGCCTGGTGATCTGCATTTCAAATTGGCTCCTGCTACCCAGATGGCCCTGGGGAGAAACCTGGCTTGGGAGCTACTGGGGTAGACAGTTCTGTCCTATGACCAAGGGGAGCCATACCACATCCTTGGAGAAACATCCCTTTTTATCTCTTTTTTTTTAAGTTGTGCACCCAACATGGGGCTTGAACTCATGACCTCAAGATCAAGAGTCACATGCTCTACTGACTGAGCCGGCCCAGTGCCCCTTTATCTTTATTCTAAAGAGTCCCCCAAAAGGATGTGATCTTTTACCACCCTTGCCAGAAACAACACTAAGCAGGGCTACACCGTTTGTCTCCCCTAGAAAATGGGAATAACAGCGCTCTTGCTGCCAACGAGGCTCAAAGGGCAGTTTATTTCTCAGCGGCGCCCCGGAGCCAGGCCCAGGGCAGCGGACCGGAACATGGCGTGGACCCCAGGGGCTCTGAGACGACTCAGGTCCGCGGAGCCTTGATGTGGCCTGCCGCCCCCTCGCCCGCTGCAGGTCCCGTGGGGCACACGTCTTCCCCTTTCCTCCGTCGTGTGCTCAACACCAAGCCCATTTGGGGTGCACAGCCCTGGGCCCTCCGAGAGCAGGGTGCTGAGCCCCAAATCTCCATCCCCGAGATGCAGGGCGACCTGGCATCCCGGCCGTCCTCCCTGCGGGGCTAAGGCCTCAGTCCTTGGCCACTCTGTGGCCCAGCTGGGGGACTGGGCCAGCTCACTCAGGGCTGTGGCCCGCCAGCCCCGGGAGCAGTGGGTGGAAGGGCCACTCAGAAGAAGTCCTGAAGGTAGAAGAAGTAGAAGAACCAGACGACTAGGAAGAAGATGAGCATCTGCTCGGTGCTCACCGAGTACTCCATCTCCTGGCAGCCGGGCCGCAGGGCCCCGCAGCACCTGGGTCCCCGAGCCCCGGGCCGCACTGTGGCCTCCCGAGGGTCTCCAGCTCGAGGCCGCCCAGCCGCCAGGAGCTTTTCCATCCCCCAGGAGACCAGTCCTCTGCCGCAGGGGTTGCTGTAAGTAGGTCTGCAGACAAAGCCACCTGCCCCGGAGGAAGCTGCCACTGCCTGCCTCCCGCCTGGCCTGCAGGGTTGTAATACTGGGCCAGCTGCCATTGTGAGGGCTGTGGGCAGGGCGGGGCACCTCAGGGCTGTCCCCTCCCTCGGAGGTGCCCCCCCACCCCCATCCTCTCCCCACAACCACCACCCCGCCCCTCAGCCGCACTGGCCCACTGGGCCCCCAGCCCGCTTGTTCTGGCAGGATCTTTCCTTCCAGTTCCAGGCTGAAAGGGGCTGGCTGGGTTGGGAATCAGCCAAAGATGCTCTGCCAGCCACCAGTGGCAGAGGCCGTACCCCAGGCTCCACCCCGCGGTAACGCCTTCCCTGTTACAAAGAAGTGCCATGGTCCGGAGGAGTGACAAGATCTCCAGAGTGGCACAGTAAGGATGAAGGAAGGAGAGGCAGCCTGGTGGCCGCTGGCAAGTTTTCTCCACTGAGATTTGTGCCAATAGCAAGATGATGCTACTCATAACCATGTTATCAAGATGTGACCAAACATTTGGGTACCCTCCCCTTTACAATATCTTTCTAAAAGGGAAAAGAAAAAGTGAATGTGTATGCTGTGTGGTTCTGTTGCCTGCTCATTCCCTTAGCATTTTTTTCATGGACATTTGCCCTTTTAAATCTTAAAAAAAAAAAAAAAAAAAAGAAAGAAAGAAAGAAAGAAAGAAAGAAAGAAAGAAAGAAAGAAAGAAAGAAAGAAAGAAAGAAGAGGGATGACTGGGAACCTGGGAGTGAGGAAAACCCTCTTCATTCAAAATCCAGATAAGTGGGATGCCTGGGTGGCTCAGTGGTTGAGCATCTGCCTTTGGCTCAGGACATGATCCTGGGATCCAGGATCAAGTCCTATATCGGGCTCCCTTCGGGGAGCCTGCTCTCCCTCTGCCTCTCTCTGTGTATCTCTCAGGAATAAATAAATAAATCTATTTTAAAAATTCAGATAAGTAAGGGAGAAGACTGACAAATTTGACTACCTTGAAATTAAAAACAAAAATCTTTGTACATAGAAAAAAAAGCGACATTAGCAAAGTAAAAAATTGTAAGCTGGGAAAATGTAATTTGTATTACAATGGTTAATATATAGCTTCTAAAATTAAATGTACATAATGTGTTAAACTTGTCGAAAGATGCTCAACCTTGCTCATGATATGGTAAAATGAAAGCAAGCCTAAAATACCATCTCTTGTCTAGCAGATCGGCACTCAGAGTCAGGCCACAGTCTGCCGGTGGGCAGGTGCTGTCATGCACCGGTGGCAAGCTCTGTGGAGGGCAACGTGACAGTTTCTAGCAGTTACATGTTCGTGGACCCTCTGACCAAGCCGTCCCACTCCCAGGATTCTAGCTCAAAGATTCTCTGCAAAACTAGAAAAAGAAAAATCTTGGCCTCACTGGAAGCAGCAAGCAACCTGAGCAGCGGGTGCAGGTCCCTTGGGAGGGTGGGGGGGGTGCAGAGGAGCTACGTCGCCCCCCTGCGGAGGGAGGGGCCAGCTGTATCGGGAAGCTGGGCCCAGGAACAAGTGGTTTACACGCACATGATCATGCATATATGATCATCAAGGAGGTTATGGAGACTCTGAAGGCCAAATTTGTGTTTAAAAAAACACAAATTTTGCATTAAAAAATTTTTTTTTAAGTTTCTATGTATTGAGTACACTGCCCCAGGGTGGGGGCGAGGGACAACCTGCTGAGTGCTTTATGTGTATGACCTCATTTAATCCTTGCAGCTCTTTTTTTAAAGTAAGGTCTCCAGCCAAGGTGGGGCTTGAAATCAACGACCCCAAGAACTAGGGTCACAAACTCTACAGACTGAGCCAGCTAGGGCCCCCATCCTTAACTCCCAAAGGAGGAAACAGGTCCGTGAAAAGCTCAGGTGATGACTCCAAGGCTACTCCTAACCCCTGAGATGCTCTACTTGTGGCAGAGGCTGCCAAAGAGCAGACTCAGTCCCCTCTATAAGGGTGGCCCGTATGTTGTCACTGCATGGCCCCTAGGGACGCCTCCATTGAACTAGGACCCCAGGCAGTGCACAGAGGCACTGCTAGGACTGATCTGGTGGGAGCCCATGCAACTCCTCGACCTACAGGAACCTTTCTGCTGAGGCCCAAGTCTACCATGCAAAATAGAACCTGAGGCATACAAAAGTCTAATTGTGGAATAACAACTCACGACCAAGCTACAGCATAGCTTTCGAAAATTAAAAAATATTACACCTCTCAGCACAAAAATAAAAGTTGCTCACCCCAGCAAAGACTCAGCACAATTCCCTTCGTGTATGTGGAGAAAACTGGCTGAAATGTGAATGGAAAAGTACCCATCCTGTGTGGCTGCTGAAGGAGGAGAACGTGGGATGGAGCAAGGAGCCAGACAGGGAAGGAGCAGGTGCAGAGTGGCCCCGGAATGGTCTTTGGCAGGCTGTAGTCACGGCAGTGGGGACTGGCCTTCCCCGAGTGGGCATGCCACACTGCAGATGGCAACCCCAGGTGTGTGATGTGTGTGGCTGGGGGAGACGCTGTGTGAAAGAGAAACAGTGGGAAAACAGTCAGTGAGTGGGAAACAGTCACCAAATGAGCCCTGCGTGATCCTGGTGGGATCAAATGCATGAGGGATGGCCAGATTGGGGGGCCGTCCCAGAAAGGTGTTGGGAAGCAGAGGCAGGAATAGGGAGGAAGGCAGGCAGTCTGATACCCTCTAAACCAGTGGAGAGAACTAGATTGGGGGCGCTTGGCTGGCTCAGCTGGTGGAACATTAGACTCAATCTTGGGGTTATGGGTTCGAGCCCCATGTTGGATGTAGAGATTACTTAAAAATAAAATCTTAAAAAAAAAGAGAGAGAGAGAAGGGGTAGAGAATCAGGGTCAGGGGAGGCAGAGACACAGGTTGGCCTCCCCTCCCATGGTTCCTGATACCTCCCCTTGGGTCCAGGGCGCAGACATCAATCGTGACTCAGCTGATGAAATGCAACCTGATGGCTCATTAATTAGGAAGCCTGTAATTAGCCTGTCTCAGGAACCAGGATCCTCCAGAGAGAACCCCTCTCTCCTGCCTTCCTCTCCCTCCCACCCAAAGGATGAGATCAGGCTTGGGGGGATCTGGCCCCTGGGAACGAGGAGGGGCAGGGGAGCATGAACACCAGGGGAAATGAGATGCCGGAGCACGCATTTATGCATGAGATGGCCCTGCAGATTGACCCTAGGCAATGAGACGACGGAAATGACAGTAGGCGCCTCCACCCTGAAAGTTTCTGGGGGCAAGCTGGGTGCGGCTGGCTAGACCTGGCCCAGCTTGGTCCAGAGCAAAAGAAACATTCAGCAACTGAAATGCCATTTCACACCGGGTGTTACTCAGCAGCACTTCCTAAACCCCCTCTTTCTTCCATCCACCTCCAGTCCACCTCCCACACTACTTCTTCTGCAGCTGCTCCGTCACCTCCCTTTCCAAGAGTCCTTGGGAAAATGGATCTCAAACCTTAGTCTTCATCCTTTCCTCCTGACTCCATGCCACTGTGACTGTTTTATTTATTTTTTTTAAGTTTATTTATTTTTAAGTAATCTCTACCCTCAGTGTGGGGCTCGAACTCACAACTGAGATCAAGAGTCGTATGCTCTTCTGACTAAGTCAGCCAGGCGCCCCCACAGTGACTATTTTAAATGACCAGTTGCCAATCAGAGTGCCAAGTTCTCCTTCATCCAAAGGAGCACTCTGTTCCTTCTCTTGACTCTGGATCGGCTTGTAGCTGCTGGGACCAATTGCATATAGTAGCAGCAGTGACCCTATGTGATTTCTGAGGCTGTCATAAGATGCCACATCACTTCTGCCTCATTTGCTGGAACACTGTTAAAACCCTTGTTTGCTAGAACACTCTAAAGCACTCTGGAAGCTGGAACACTCAAGAAGTGCAACTATCCCGAGGTCACCAAGCTGCAAAAAGCCACACAAAGGGGCCAGATAGGCAGGTACCCTGGTCGGCAGTCCCAGTGGAGCCCAGCCTTTGGGTTATCCCAGCCCAGGTGCCCAGGCATGTGAGTGGAGAGGTGTCCAGATGATTCCAGCCCTTAGCCATTCACACTTTCCAAAAGAGGCCCCCAGTCACTTTGGAGCAGAGAAAAGCTGTCCTTGCTGTGCCCTGTTTAGACTCCTGACCTTCAGAATCCAGGATCATAAGATGGTGGTTTTGTGTCACTGCCTTTGGTAGCAAGTGGACCAATGACAAGATCCTGGACAGCTACTAAGGAGAAAGCTGGGGTGGGGGATGGGGAGCCAGGAAGGCAAAGCACAGAGCAGGAGGGGAAGGCCAGCACAGAGAGGAAGGTGACACTCACTGGGGCTGGCCACTAACTCAGGCATTGACTCAAGACCCACCACAGGGTCTGGGGACTCACTGAAGAAAGGAACATGGTCTCCGAGGCAGAGAGAATGAAGCATTTTTAGGGTACCATGTCAGCCTGGAAGAGGAGAAGGAGGATTTCAAGCTTTGAGGGCTTCAAGAACCAGTGCTGCCTAAGAGACCCTGGTCTTGGCCTCGTCCCTTAGAGGGCCAGCTCTGACCCTCCTCTGGGTGAGACCAGGGGATACGCCCTCCTCAAATGTGGATCCTGCGGACTATGGCCTGGAACACTCTACCTAATGTTCCCATGACCTTTTCTAGGGCAGGAGGGGCCTTCTTCTCTGTGCCCAGGTGGACCCACCTGAAGTGTGCAAACATGCCTGCATAGTGTCAAGAGGAGGCAGTTTGTGAAGCACACAGAGAGAACCCAAGCCTGCAGCCTGGAGCGCCCACTTGCATGCTTGGGGTGTGGGATAGAATAAGGCTGTTGGGAGAGACCAGCCACCCAGCTGCCGAGCTCTGCTGCAGAACTCCCAAGAGAACCAGATTCCAAATTTGAACCTGGGCTTCCAGGTTATTATGAGCACATATTTTTCAAGAGGATAGAACAGGAGCACCTGGGTGGCTCAGTGGTTGAGCATCGGTCTTTGGCTCAGGTCATGATCCCAGGGTCCTGGGATCAAGACCTGCATCAGGCTCCTCACAGGAAGCCTACTTCTCCCTCTGCCTGTGTCTCTGCCTCTTTGTGTCTCTCGTAAATAAATAAATAAATAAATAAATAAATAAATAAATAAAATCTTAAAAAAAAAAAGGATAGAACATACTTTACTTAACATTTTGTTAGCTTGACTTACAACTTTTAAATATTTGATCATATTTTACCTCAGGTCCCACAAAAGCTGGAGCTAATACTTAAAAAAAAAGAAAAACACAACTTTGGGGCACCTGGTGGGTCAGTCGATTAAGTGTCTGCCTTCGGCTCAAGTCATGATCCTCGGGGCTCCTGGGTGGCTTGGTGGTTTAGCGCCTGCCTTTGGCCCAGGGCATGATCCTGGATTCCCGGGATCAAGTCCCACATCGGGCTCCCTGCATGGAGCCTGCTTCTCCCTCTGCCTGTTTCTCTGCCTCTCTCTGTGTCTCTCATGAATAAATAAATAAAATATTAAAAAAAAGTCATGATCCTGGAGTCTCAGGCTTGAGCCCCCCACATGGGGATCCCCTCTCAGCAGGGAGTCTGCTTGTCCCTCTGACCCTCTCCCCTCTCATGTTCTCTCTCACTCTCTTTCTCAAATAAATAAAATCTTTTTAAAAAATAAAGCTTTTTTACTATGGAAAATTTCACACCTACACAAAAAGATGGATTAATATAATCAACTCTTGTGTGCCTCTGATCCAGTTTCAAAACTCACCTCATGGCTAGTCTAATTTCTTCTATACTTACCCCAGCCCGATTCGGCCCTCTCAGGTTGTTTTGCAGCGAGTTCGGGCGGCACCAGATGAACAAGTTGAGGGCATGATGGTGGGAGATCCCGGAGTCTCCTCATCAAAATGGCAGATCTAGGGCAGCCTCGGTGGCTCAGTGGTGTGGTCCTACCTTCAGCCCAGGGCATGATCCTGGGGACCTGGCATCGAGTCCCACGTCGGGCTCCCTCCGGGGAGCCTGCTTCTCCCTCTGCCTGTGTCTCTGCGTCTCTCTCTGTGTGTCTCTCATAAATAAATAAAATCTATAAAAAATGTTTAAAAAAATGGCAGATCTGAACTTGGGCAAACCCATCAAAGCCTCGAAAGACATGGATGGCGAGCCCTCTTAGGGCTGCTCTGAAAGCACAATGCTGCTTGGGGTCCTGCTCCTGCTCCCTACCTGCTATGGCACTTCAGGAAATTTGCTTAACCCTTTGGTGCCTCAGTTTCCACACCAACAAAATGGTGACGTTTGTCATGTCATATGACATATGGCTTATAGTATATAAGCTGAGAACTCATTGTCAGCATGTGGTAAATGTTAGCTATTCTTGACGTTATGCCATGTGCCCTGTTTGGTGCAGAAGATGGATAGGTCTTGGAAAATGAGGAGAGTTTTCCTGAATTTAATCGAGACACATCTCCAGGAGACTAGTCTTTCCACGGGAGTAAATCCTATGCAGCTCCCGATCTGGGAAACAGTTATTTTTTCTTCTCTCCTCTGGGGGTTAAGAATATCTAGTCCTCAGAGGAACGCTGAGTGGAGTTTCCATCCATTTCATTTTTAATAACAGTGAGTAGTGAGGAGTCTTAAAATCAAGGTGACACTAAAATATTAGCAACAATATAATGGATGATGAGAATGAAGGAATTCCTTGTTAAACATTCTAGAGGGACGCCTGGGTGGCTCAGTCGATTAAGTATCTGCCTTTGGCTCAGGTCATGATCCCAGGGTTCTGGGATGGAGCCCCATGTTGGGATCCCTGCTCACTGGGGAGTCGGCTTCTCCCTCTGCCTCTCCCTCTGTGTGCTCTCTCCTTCTCTCTCTCTCTCTCCCTCAAATAAATAAATCTTAAAAAAAAAAAAAAACATTCTAGGGAATTCATCTTGCTCTGGAGGAGGAGAGGAAGATGACCAACCTCAGACCTTGGTTAGGTATGGTACTAAAAGAATAGAAATAAAATTTAAAGATAACCAATCTAAGGGCTTGGGTGGCTCAGTTAAACATCCAACTCTTGATCTCAGCTCAGGTCTTGATCTCAGGGTTGTGAGTTCAAAAGCCCCACATCGGGCTCCTGGCTCAGTGGGAAGTCTGCTTCTCCCTCTCCCTCTGCCCCCCCCCACCTCATGCTCTCCCTCCCTCTATCTCAAATAAATAAATAAAATATTTTTTGAAAAAGATTTATTTATTTGAGAGAGCATGCACGAAGGGAGAAGGAGAGAAGCAGACTCTGTGCTGAGCGGGAGCCCTATGTGGGGCTCAATCCCACGACCCTGAGATCACAACCTGAGCCGAAACCAAGAGTCAGATGCCCAACCAATTGAGACACCTAGGCACCCTGGGTATAGAGATGACCCAGACATAAGATCTTCAAAAAGAAAAAAAAAGATAGCCAATCTATTAGAAGACAAGAAAGAAGGGAGAAGAAGTGAGATGTCATAGTAAATAGATAACAAAAGCTAAATGTGCACAAATGAGTCCAAGCGATCACCGCAAATGCCACTGGATTAACTCCACCTTGTGAAAAAAACAGGAACGCTCAGGGGTGATAAATCAAATCCTGGCGTGTAGTTTCAACAGACATTCCTAAAACACAAAGATGGGATGTGAAGGGATGAGGGAAAGGAAGGAGAATGTAGCAGCAGTAATATTAGGCAAATAGAATTTAAGGCAAAAATACTAATAAGGATAAAGAGATTTTATTTAATGATAACAGAAATAATCCATCAAGAATACACAGCAGTCAGAACCTGTCTGCACCGAACAGCATATCTTCAAAGCAGGACAACCGCACAACTGCAGCGAAAGGCATTGGCAGATCTCTCCATCCCTCCGAGGAGAGGACCGCTAAGGAGGGCCGAGAAGGTTCCAATCATTCAAATCAGTCTTGACCACCCGATTCTTGCTTTTCAAGGATTTGTGTAACATTAGCAGACACGATCATCAAACAGGACCACCCACTTTGCCATGACGAGGTTCTCGACACATTCCAGAGAATCCATAGAACATAGGCTACATTTTCTGGCTACAGAAACAGTAAAAAATAATGATAAAACAAAAACCTGGAGCTCTTGTAAATAGAAGGAAAAAGGGTAAATCAGTGTGGATATTATGAAATGTTTAGAACCCAATGACAGTAAGGGAGCTACAAATCAAAATTCATGGGACAAAGGAAGTTTTATAGCCTTAAAATGTATTAGTTAAGGGATGCCTGGGTGGCTCAGTGGTTGAGGGGCTGCCTTTGGCTCAGGTCATGTTCCCAGGGTCCTGGGCATAGGGCTTCCTGCGAGGAGCCTGCTTCTTCCTCTGCCTATGTCTCTGCCTCTGTCTCTGTGTGTCTCATGAATAAATAAATACAATCTCTTAAATATATACATATATTTAAAAGTGTGACTCAGTCAGTTGTCTGCCTTTAGCTCAGGGTCACGATCTTGGAGTCCCGGGATCAAGTCCCACATCAGGCTCCTTGCTTGGCAGAGAGCCCATTTCTCCCTCCCCCCTGCCTGCTGCTCCTCCTGCTTGTGTGCTCTCTCTGTGTCAAATAAATAAATAAAATATTTTTTAAAAATTAATAAGAAGAGGGGTGCCTGGTTGGCTCAGTTGGTGGAGCATGTGACTTTTGATCTCAGGGTTGTGAGTCCGAGCACCATGTTGGGTGTAGGGATTACTTGAATAGATAAAATCTTTTTTTTTTTTATTTTTTTTAATTTATTTGTGATAGTCACAGAGAGAGAGAGAGAGGGAGGCAGAGACACAGGCAGAGGGAGAAGCAGGCTCCATGCACCGGGAGCCCGACGTGGGATTCGATCCCGGGTCTCCAGGATCGTGCCCTGGGCCAAAGGCAGGCGCCAAACCGCTGTACCACCCAGGGATCCCTAAAATCTTTAAAAAAAAAATTTTAAAGGGAGAAAGATTGAAAATTTATAAGCCAAAAAAATAAATAAAAATAAAATTTTAAAAAAAGAAAAAAAATTTATAAGCCAAGCATGCAACTCAGTCAGAAAAGAAGTACGGAATTAACTCAAAGACAAGAGATAAAATTAAATTAATGAAGATAAAGGTAGAAATTAATGAAACAAATCGGACCTTCAATAAAAGCAGAAGGTTGATTCTCTTTTTTTTTTTTTTTTATGATAGGCACGCAGTGAGAGAGAGAGAGAGAGAGAGAGAGAGGCAGAGGGAGAAGCAGGCTCCATGCACCGGGAGCCCGACGTGGAACTCGATACCAGGTCTCCAGGATCGCGCCCTGGGCCAAAGGCAGGCGCCAAACCGCTGCGCCACCCAGGGATCCCCCCCTTTTTTTTTTTTTAAGATTTTGTTTATTCATAGGGACACACAGAGAGAGAGAGGCTGAGACACAGGCAGAGGGAGAAGCAGGCTTCATGCGGGGAGCCTGTCGTGGGACTTGATCCTGGGTCTCCCAGGATCATGCCCTGGGCTACAGGCGGCGCTAAACCGCTGTGCCACTGGGGCTGCCCCAGAAGGTTGATTCTTTGAAAAACTGAGTAAAAGGCACCAAGAGAGGAGGGCCCTGCAGTCCTGGCTGGGAGAAGCATAACCTTGGGGTTGAGGGCGCCATGGACGAAGGTGATGTTAAAATGCTTGGACATTGTCCAGTAGGCCAGGGGGAGCCATGGACGGGTCTTGAAGTGGGAAAGGGAAGTGGTGTGATCAGTCTGGGCAGTTGATGTGTGAGATCCTGGGCTGAGACCAGTTGCAGCCTGGGGAGGTGTAGGAATTGGGGGCTGAGGGTTCCTCACCCAGTAGCCCTGTTAAGGCTTAGCTGTGTGACCCTGAACAAGACACTGAGCTTCTCTGTGCCACAGGGTCCTCCCACTTTAAGTGATCTATAGGATCCTACAAATCCATCCCAGCCTGGGGCCAGCAGCCACTCCCTCCTGTTCCTCGCTAACAGAACCCCATTTTAGAAGGAGCCTGGGGATATACCCAGCCCTGGGATGAACCTTGCCTGACCTAACACACAGCCAGATGCCTGCCCAGCCCGGAGGGCCTTGGGAGTGGGGCCCCTGGGCCAGAGTGAGAGTCCCTGAGAGGGGAAAGTCTCCAAGGAGGGAACCACTTGGGCTGCCCCCTTGCCATAAGGAGAGATACCCAGACACGTAGAGGGTGCCAGAGAGAGTTAGGCAGCCCCGGGTGACACCCCTGAACCGTGAGCCCGCCACAAGATCACCGACCTCCAGCTCTGAATCCCAGTAAATATTAATGTTCTGGTGGTTTAATGCCCGTTGGTACAAGGCAGTGGAGTGCTGAAGGACACAGGTGCCGGGGCCCAGTCCTGCTGGTTTTTACCTGTGCCTCCTTGGGCAAGTGCCTCAACCTCTCTGTCCCTGTTTCCTGTCTGCAAATGTCAATAAATAATACTGTCTCCTTCTCAGGGTTTTATGCAGATTCAAGAAGGAAATGCATGTGAACAGTTTGGCCCAGCGCTGGCACAGGCTCAGTGCTATGGGAGTCTTTGTTGCTGTCTGTGGGTCAACGTGCTCTATAGCCTGTGTGTGTCCTGTGCGTGCACACACACATACTTGCCACCTGCTCCTTCACACCTTACCCTGCCAGGTGTGCCCATCCAGGCTTCTTCTCAGAACTCCCCATTTAACCTTCAGTGCCAGACTACAGGTGAGGACAGGGAAAGGTGGACTTACTGCTGGCAGCAGAGGCCCTTTGAAAATGAGACCAACCACCTTCCGACAGGTAGTATGCATGTCATGTGGTATGGGCACCAGGTTGATCTGAGAAAAGAATAAAGAACAGGAGTGGACAGACACCAGGCAGTTAATTGTTACCTGTTCTCAGAAAAGATGGTTTAACGGGAAAGAAGTACTTTAAAGACAGTTCTGAGATTTGAGTTTAACCTGGAGACTTGCAACTCTTTGTTTTCAGGAAATATTAACCTTTCTAGCACATTCATCTGATTCCCTTAAGTCCTCAGTGAGATGGGAAGTGAGGTTAGTACATCAAGCAGGTGACCCAAGAACAGGTGTGGCTTGCCCAAGGTGATGTGTAGTTTTATTTTATTTTATTTTATTTATTTTATTTTTTGTTTTATTTTATTTTAAAGATTTTATTCTAAGTAATCTCTACATCCAATGTGGGGCTTGAACTCACAACTCTGAGATTAAGAGTTGCACGCTCTACTGACTGAGACAGCTAGGAGCCCCTGAAGTATAGTTTTAAAAAGGACAAGTAATCTTAAAAAAAAAAAAAAAAAAAAGGCAGCCGGGTGACTCCGCAGTTTAGCGCCGCCTTCAGCCCAGGTTGTGATCCTGGAGACCCGGGATTGAGTTCTAGTCAGGCTCCCTGTGTGGAGCCTGCTGCTCCCTCTGCCTGTGTCTCTGCCTCTATCTCTCATGTTCTGTGTCTCCCATGAATCAATAAATAAAATCTTAAAAAATAAATACATAAAAAGGACAAGTGCTCAGGACGCTTGGGTGGCTCAGCTGTTGGGCATTTGCCTTTGGCGCAGGGCATGATCCCCATCTGGGGATCCAGTCCTGTATTGGGCTCTCCGCAAGGAGCCTGCTTCTCCCTCTATGTCTCTGCCTCTCTATGTCTCCCATGAATAAATAAATAAAATGAAATAAAGAAGAAAGAAAGAAAGAAGAAGAAAGAAAGAAAGAAAGAAAGAAAGAAAGAAAGAAAGAAAGAAAGACAAGTGCTCAACCATGTCAAATGCTGCTAGAGAATTATGTTAAAAGAGGACATTGGCATGACCACAAAATTTGGCAATATAGAGGGAATGTATGACCTTAATGCTAGGAGTTTCAGTGCATTGGTTTGGGCAGAGCCTAGATGGAGAGAGTTGAAGAGTAAATATTGACTTCTGGATGAAAATAGTAGATGGACCACAATGAAAACCCAAGACAATCACTAACTTCAGAGAACACAGAAAGTTGTTCAAGGATGAAAAGATTATCAGAATATACCATAGGACTTAGCTTAGAGAGTATATTTGAAGTCTAACTCATAATACTGATCTAACCATCATGACATCATTATATCCAGAAAATGGTGGGTGAGAGAGCATGTGGCCAGGGGTGGGGTGGAAATGGACTGGTAAAAGAGCTAAGTCCTCCCTTTTAAAATGACATGTGGGAACGCCTGGGTGGCTCAGCGGTTGAGCATCTGCCTTTGGCTCAGAGCATGATCCTGGAGTCCCAGGATTGAGTCCTGCACTGGGCTCCCTGCATGAAGCCTGCTTCTCCCTCTGCCTATGTCTCTGACTCTCTCTCTCTCTCTCTCATGAATAAACAAAATCTTAAAAAAAAAACAAATTAAAATGACATGACATGTGAATAAAGATCCATGAGCTCAGGTGTAGGAGATGTAAGGATAGAGAGAGTGTGAAAAAGTAGATTTGAAAATATGAAGGGAGTATAGGAATGTGGGGTGTCCAAAAGGTCCATGCGACATGTGAGGTGATACATTTGAAATGACAGCACAGTAACAAGACTTTTTCTAGCCCATGCATGTTCCAAGAAGGTGGGTACTGGAAGAAGCAGGCCCCCTGGCATCTCAATGGCAGTGGTATTTGGGGTCTTCAAGGGGGCCTGGTGTGGGAGGCAACTCTTAGACTGATGATCCTGGTAGACACAGATAGTTGGCACATGGGTGTCCTGGCCTGTCCCAGGCCCTGACCCCTTCAGTTAGTATAGCCCCGTTCATTTTCAGATGATAACTTGGACCTGAAGTGCAGAGAGGGTAAGGTGCCAGGCCAAAGCCACACAGCTGGCCTAAACGAGGCATATGGCCTCTACCATAACCAAGAGTTTCAAGGGAGCAATAATTTGGGCCCAGCTTCTCTCTAAGCCCCATAACAGGAATGAAAATGTCCCTCCTGGGTTAGCCCAGGAAGCTGTTCTCTCTGGAAGACTCTCTTCAGCTCTTAATAAGAATAATGGCATCAATAACACAACACTGTTATTACTTAGCTTTATGATGGTGCAGGAACTTTCCTAAAGCTCTTATATATTCCATTATTTCAGTCTTCACAACCCTATAAAGTGGCTACTAGTTAGTAAATTCCTAACATTACACTGGGAGAGGATGAGGCACAGAGAAGTCAGGTAACCTGCCTGAGTCATGAAGTTTTGAGCAACAGAGGCCAGATTCTGACAGGCTTCAGGCTCCAGGATCCTCACAGTCTGTAGGGGATGTTCCTGAAAAGCCTGGCATCAGATCTTGAGTGTGAGAGGTCCCTCCCTGGGACGCCAGATCCCTTACAGCACTTGGTGGGGAGAAGGCAGCCAGAACTTTCCTGTGGCACCCCGAAGAGGAGGCAAAGGGCCCGGGGCTGGGAGAGCTGGGAGCGGAACAGATCCTGAGAGGAGGAGGATGGCCAGCCTGGCTCCAAGGACCAGCAGGGCACTCCGGCAGCCCAGGAAATGGAGATTGTACCTTTATCCCACCAGCTTGGGGGCATGAACCAAAGTTTGTTTTCTCAGGCAAGGCTCAATGGGCAGTGGCTCCTCCAGTCCCCCAACACCAAAGCTCCTGTGCCTCCACTTCCACCCTAGGCCTGAGATGGTACCTGCCCGGGGCCGCATAAACTGGGGTCCTTGTAGGGCTGGGAATTGCAGCAGGTGGCTTTCCCCCCACCTTTGAACCTTACTGGGTCTGAATCCTGCTCTGGGTGTGTGTGTGTGTGTGAGGGGGTGTCCTCAGCTTCCCCCACAAGCCTGCCCACTCCCCAGAATCCATGTTGGTCCCTTGCTTCATGGCTGCAGTTGCTCTGTCTGACGTTAAGCTGCAGACAGCCATTTCCTTTGCTAATGCAGTGGGGACAAAGCCCCCTGGGTGTGTGCTGTCCTTGGTCACTTATCCTCTCCTGAGGCTAAGTCTCCTGATGGGGTTTTGCACACCTGACCCTGTTCCATCCTTTCTGGGCCGGGGCCGACCATGCTCCTTGCACACTAGCCCCTCAGGCCCCCTCCACCTCCTCAGGGGGCTGTGTCTGGGGCCGGGCCCACTGACCCCAAGCCTCTTCTGGGCAGCCAGAAAGGTCGGGGATGGTCTCCACAAGACCCCCTGCTCCCATCCGTCTGTCTCCCCAGATCCAGAGAGCCACAGTCATGGTCACAGCAGCTCCTGTCACACCGCAGCCACACGCCTGCCAGTGACAGCACGGAGGCCCGCACCCCTCCCCATCAGGCCCCCCCACAGACAGGTCCACGTGCATCCCCAGATGCCTGAATCACTGCTGACGCCTGGGGACCTGGCGGTCGTGGGCTCCTGGGGAGTCGCTGGGGAGGGGGGTGGCGACCACGTCGTCTCCAAGGGAATACCTGCGGACATAAATAGGCAGCCAGCGAGGGCAGCGCAGCACAGTCGGCACAGCAGCCTCGCACACTGTGCCCACCTGCACCAGGATGCCGGACACCATGCTGCTACCCGCCTGCTTCCTGGGCCTGCTGGCCTTCACCTCCGCCTGCTACTTCCAGAACTGTCCTAGGGGTGGCAAGAGGGCCATGTCTGATCTGGAGCTGAGACAGGTACGACCGTGGCCCATCTCAGGGCTGCCTGAGGGGACAGAGCTCCTGGGCTGGCTCTACAGTGAGGGGCTGGGAAGGAGGGAAGTGGTGGGAGAGGCAGGCTTTAGGGGAAGAGCCCCGCAGAAAGGAGGCTTGGCATGGCTGGGCAGAGGGGGCCAGGCTGCCGGGCAGGCGAGGACGGGCTGCAGGACTTCCTGGGCACCATCCCCATCCGGGCAAGGGCTGCAGGCAAGACGGTGTTTCTCCAGGAACGGGGCTTGGGGCAGATCAGGACAACTGGACAGCAAGGCATCCTGTGTGAGGGAGGGAGGGCCTCGCAGCAACGACCGCCTCTGTCCTAGCCAGTATGGAGGCCTTCCCCCTCTACTAGCCACAGGCCCCCCGGGGGCCCCACACAGAAGCTGGCCATTGCTCTGAGCTTGTGGTAGTGAGGGTGCCACCTCCTGCCAGGAAGTTCTGCTGGGAACCTAGCCCAATTCTCCTGCGCTGCATGTCCAGTCAATTCCCTTTTATTCCATCTTCAGCAGAGCCAAAGGAAATCCAATGACCAGGCTCAGTCAGGCCCAGGCCACAGGTGGCTTCATTTTGAGCTATGGAACAAACTAGAGTGGGTCCGAGGGCCGCCCCCACAGACTACCCTTCCCTCTGCTTGGCACCTTTGGAAGCCTGAGTCAGTGAGGTGCCCCATGCCTGTACCTGGGGGCTTGGGCTGATGCCACCCACAGTTAGGGCACTGCGGCCGGGAGCTGAGGTCTGGACCCAGAGGCCCAGCAGCTTGCGACGCTGGACAGGAAACCGGAGGAAGGACCCTCTGCTGGGGCCGTGGGTGCTAGAGACCGAGTTTGAGTGATGGGGGCAGGGGAAGGAGGCCTGCCTTGGGGCAAGGGTGGCAGCTGGGTGGCGGTGCACCCCAGAGCCGAGAGAAAGGGCTGGGGCCCACCGAGGGAGCCTCGCTCAACGAAAGGGGAGCATGCTGAGGGCCTGTCCTCAGTCACCTGAAATCCCGGGGACTGGGGCGGCCTGCGCCCCGGCCTCGCGGGCCCCGCGCTCACCCCGCTCCCGCCCTCCCGCCAGTGCCTCCCCTGCGGCCCCGGGGGCAAAGGGCGCTGCTTCGGGCCCAGCATCTGCTGCGGCGACGAGCTGGGCTGCTTCGTGGGCACGGCCGAGGCGCTGCGCTGCCAGGAGGAGAACTACCTGCCGTCGCCCTGCCAGTCGGGCCGCACGCCGTGCGGGAGCGGGGGTCGCTGCGCCGCCGCCGGCATCTGCTGCAACGACGGTGGGTGGCCCGGGGTCAGGGCGGGGGCCAGGGGGTGGCGGGCGCGGCGGTCCCCGGGTGCGGGGGGGGGGGGCGACCTGGGTCCCGCCCGCGCCGCGCTCAGCCCGTGGCCCCCGCAGAGAGCTGCGTGACCGAGCCCGAGTGCCGGGAGGGAGCCGGCTTGCACCGCCGCGCCCGCGCCAGCGACCGGAGCAACGCGACCCAGCTGGACGGGCCGACCGGAGCCTTGCTGCTGCGGCTGGTGCAGCTGGCGGGGGCGCCCGAGCCCGCCGAGCCCGCGCCGCCCGGCGTCTACTGAGCCGCCCGCCCGGCCCGGCCCCCGCCCCCCCCCCCCCCAGCCTGCAGAAATAAACCTTTTAAAATGCACCCGCGAGTGTCTGTGTCGGTGTCCGGGGGTGGGGAGCGGGCGCGGACACCCCTCCCTCACCCGCCCCAGCCAGTCCGGGATCCGCGGGGGAAGTGGTCTTGGCTGGGCACAGTCCTTGGGGGGAACCGGGCCCGGCGACCGGGGGGGATGGCGGAGGGGCAGGGGGCTGGGTAGGGAACACTCCGGCAGGGGGACAGAAGGGAAGGCAAGGAGAGGGAAAGACGGTGGACAAGATTCCAAAAGAACACAGAGAAAGCCCAATGATGGAGAGAGAGATGTTCAGAGCGTCAGAGGGAAGAGTGAGAAAGGCCAAAGGGGAGCCACGGGGTGACCAGGTTCCGGTCCCCATCTACCTCCCAAGAGACTGAGGCACAGCTTCAGGAATCCACCAACTCCCCAGATTTCTAGTCTTCTAGTTCATCCAGGGCTGTGCTCTGTGCGTGTATGTGTGTGTGTTCAGGGGTGAGCAGGGGGCAGCAAAATCACCTCAGACCCAGCAGAGAGAGGGCAGGTAGTGTCTGTCCAGGAAGAAGGTAAGGGAGCCCTTCAGCCAGAGTGGGAGGCAGAGCCCACTGACACCCTAGCTACATGCCCCCCCCTTCCATGCAGCCACGAATCACACACTAACCCAGACACGGACTAGTAAATAATCATTAGCCACATGCCTGGTGATTCTTGACCGGTTACAGGTAGAGACCCTGAGATACACATTCAGGACCACAGACCCTCAGAGAAACACGGCGGACTTGATCTTGGACAGTCACACACACACACACACACACACACACACACACACGTGCACACACACGCACACACCGAGCACACTCACATTAGGACCTTCTACCCTTTGACACATGCAGCTTCAGGGCAGATGTTCACTGGCATTTAACCGATGAGTTAAATTCTGTGTCCTTCTGTCCTTCTCTGTCCACTCTATTCCCTTTATCCTCTTTGCTCTTCACTTGGCTGTCTTCCCCCATCCCTCAGCTCCTGGGCTCTCTTTTGCTTCCCTCCTTGTCCCATTACATCCCCCTGCCCTCTCACCTTCCTCCCTCTCTCTCTGCCTCCTCTGTTCTTTACATCCTGTCCTTGGGATTTCTTGGTGCAGGCCTTGGGGCAACAAGAGGCTGCATCTCCTCTGGAACCTTCCACTGATTTAGAGGCCAGGAGGAAGCGCAGGCAGAGAGCAGTCACTCTGAGCCCTGGCACCAACACCCAGCCTTAGGGTAGAGTGTCATGAGTCAGCCTCAGTCAGACCTGGCCAGGGTCCTGGTGTCAACCCAAGGTCAGGCTCTTTTCTGGTCCTAGAGCTCCAGTTTGCTGTCACCCCTGACCTGGCTCAGTGCTCAGCGGGATTAAGTGTCGAGGGAGGGCAGGAGCCATGTGGGCTTCTATCCCTGCCATGGACTCCTGGTGTGGCCTATCTGGCACCTGTCCCCAGGTCTTGGTAGGACAGGGGCAGGACCAGACCTAATAGGATCTTAGTAACCCTCCAGGACACAGGGAGATGGAAAGAGGCAGCTGGTTTAAGTAAAAATGGATCGTATACCCTAAATATAAAACCTAAAACTCTAAAGCATCTTGAAGAAATCATGGGAGAAATCATTTACAAACTTGAAAAATGCAAAGATTTCTTAGCTCTGACACCAAAAGGACGGTCCGTAAAAGAATAAATTTGATATGTTTGGAATTCACCAAAATTAAGAACTTCTGTTCTTCAAAAGAATGAAGAGGTAAGACACAGACTGGAAGGAAAGATTTACAACTCACAGAGCTTATCAGGGACTGACACACAGAATATATAAGGACTTCTCAAAACTCCATACTCAGAAAACAATTCAACATTTTAATTTTATTATAATTTTTAAGATTTTAAGTAATCTCTACACCCGACATGGGGCTTGAATTCACAACCTTGAGATCAAGAGTCATATGCTCTAGCGACTGAGCCTGCTGGGCATCCTAAATCTTTTGTCCATTTAAAAAGTTGGATTGAGGGATCCCTGGGTGGCACAGCGGTTTAGCGCCTGCCTTTGGCCCAGGGCGTGATCCTGGAGACCCTGGATCGAGTCCCATGTCGGGCTCCCGGTGCATGGAGCCTGCTTCTCCCTCTGCCTATGTCTCTGCCTCTCTCTCTCTCTCTCTCTGTGACTATCATAAAAAATAAAAATAAAAATAAAATAAAATAAAATAAAAAGTTGGATTGGGGACGCCGGGGTGGCTCAGTGGTTTTGAGAGTCTTCTTTCAGCTCTGGGCATATGTAATCCTGGAGTCCCAGGATGGGATCAAGTCCCACATCAGGCTCCCTGCAGGGAGCCTGCTTCTCCCTCTGCCTGTGTCTCTGCCTCTCTCTCTCTCTGTGTCTCTCATGAATAAATAAATAAAATCTTAAGAAAGTTGGATTGTTGGGGCATTTGGCTGGCTCAGTAGGTAGAGCATGTGATTATTGATCTCGTGGTTGTGAGTTCGAGCCCCACCCATGTTGGATGTAGAGAGAGATTAAATTAAATAAATGGGCAAAAGATGTAAAAAGATACATCACCTAACAAGATCTGTAGATGGCAAATAAAGACATGTCAAGATGTTGAACATCATTAGTTGTTAAGGAAATGCAAGTTAAAATCACAATGAGAGATTCATTACAAAGACTTTTAAAAATGCTGACAATATCAGGTGCTGACAAGGATAGGGAGTAATTGGGACTCTCATATATTGCTGGTGAAGATGCAAATTCATTCAACCACTCTGGAAAAATGTTCAATAGTTTTTCACAAAGTTATGCTTTTCCTTACCATTTAACCCAACAAATCCCAGTACTCATCCAAGTGAAATAACTAGCTATATTCACACAATAACTTTTACGTAAATGTTTGGAGTGGCTGTATTGGTAATCACCGAAACTGTGTAAGTTTTAAACAGAGTAGAATTTGAACATTGATCCATTCTGAGTTGTGTTGGTGCAAGTTAGGGTTGCAGTTCATTTTTTGCATCTGGATATCCATTTGTTCCATCACTGCTTGTTGAAAGGACTACTTTTTTCCCTTTGAATTATCTTTTTTTTTTAAAGATTTATTTATTTATTCATGAAAGAGACAGAGGCAGAGACACAGGCAGAGAGAGAAGCAGGCTCCTCGCAGGGAGCGTGATGTGGGACTCGATCCCAGAACTCCAGGATCATGCCCTGGGCTGAAGGCAGATGTTCAATTACTGAGCCACCCAGGCATCCCCCCTTTGAATTATCATAATAACTTCCTCAAAATCATTTGATCATATACGTGAAGATCTATTTCTGGATTCCTTTGTCCATTCTATTGGTCTGTAGCGCTATCATTTATCCACTACCATCTTGTCTTCAATATGGTAGCTTTATGGTAAGTCTGGAAATCAGGTAGCGTGACTCTTCCAACTTTGTTCTCTTGCAGAATTGGTTTGGCTATTTTAGTTCTGCTGCCATATAAATTTTGGAATCAACTTAATGATTTCTACAGCCCCTCCCCCCAGCAAACAAGCAAACGAACAAACAAACGTTTCTGGGAGTTTGATTGGAATTCATAGCAACAGAATTATAGCCACATTTTCCAGCTTTCTTTGCAGTGAGGTGTGTCTGTATGACAATGCTTTTGTTAATAAAGTGTGAGCAAAAGGGATAGTGAACTTGAGGTCTTAAAACAGTGGGTGTGTCTCCTCTATGCTCTTTCCTTTCCCACCTGTTGGAGTCTGCAGCATCCTCACCTCAAGCATCAGACAATGACAAGGACTAGAAGGTGCCAGAACTATGACAGAAGAAATCTGGATCCTTAAGTAACAGGGTGGGACAAAGCCAGGAATGCTCATCTCAGGCTGATAGGAGACAGAGAAACATCTACCTTCTAGAAGCCCCTGAAGCCTCCTTACTATTTCGGTGGGGGTTTTTTGTTTTGTTTTAAGATTTTATTTACTTATTCATGAGAGACACAGAGAGAGAGAGGCAGAGACATAGGCAGAGGGAGAAGCAGGGTCCATGCAGGGAGCCCGATCCTGGGACCGTGGGATTTGGACCTGGGCCGAAGGCAGGCTGAGCCACCCAGGCGTCCCATTATTTCAGTGTTTTTATTACAGCAGCCTCACCTTACCTTAAGCCCTGAATTCTGCAACAACTGAAAAATGACACAAAAGAACCTGACATATGGAGATTACAATACTAATTTTTTTTTTAGATTTTATTTATTAATTCATGAGAGACACACAGAGAGAGACAGAGACATAGGCAGAGGGAGAAGCAGATTCCCTGCGGGGGGAGCCTGTTGTGGAGCTTGATCTCAGGACTCCCGGATCATGACCTGAACTGAAGGCAGGTGCTCAACAGCTAAGACACCCAGGTGCCCCCCCTTTTAAAGATTTTATTTCACAATACTACTTCTATTATTGGTAGAGCTGATGTCAGAGAATGTGATTTCTGCTGCTGGCAAGTGGGCTCCATAAGGATGATGGTTGGAGATGTTTACTGTCCTAGGCACAGGGAGCTGGACCCTCTTACCAAGGCTTTCCTGCTCCTTTGCTTTTCCACGCACTTGCTCTGTTGCCAGCACCTGCTTCCTGGGCTAGCAGCCTGATCCCAAGAGGCCGGAGAGGAAGGGGTGGACTGTATGCATCATTCCTTCTCTGCAAGCCCACTTCGGCTACTTTCTCCCCTTGGAGGAGTGTTACCTCAGGGATGCAAAAAGGAAATGTTAGGAATGGGAAAGAAATATCCCTGAACTCTGCCCCATGGAAAATCATGATGCTGGAAAACTTTTGGTATATTTTCATACCACTCCAGATTTAAAGACTAAACTACACTAAACTTAGATATGGAAGAGAAGCCAGCTTGCTTAACCTATGCATAGGGACCCCTACAGAAAATTGAAATTACTGCCCTTAGGAATTGTACTGGAGGTCCTCGATAAGACTGTATGGCAGAAAAATCAATCATAGAAATACAAAAAAAAATCATAGAAATACATGTTCAATGATGAAGTTGCTGTTTATAATTTTCAGACTGGGGCGGCCCAACTGGCTCAGTCAGTGAAGCATGTGACTTTTAATCTCTGGGTCATGAGTTCAGCCTCACATTGGGCTTAGAGCTTACACTAAAAAAAAAAAAAAGAAAGAAAGTATAGCTTTCAGACTGGAACACCTTTGTCCTAAAGCTTCACACAGCTGTTGTTTTACAAATTAGTATTATTTACATAATCTATATGTCCTAATTTACATTATTTTTGACAAAGTAAATTTGGGGTATCTTTTCATATCAAAACATTTACCTTTGCCACAGTCTTTCTGGTTTTTAGCTTTTGTTATGAGATTATGGAAGCAACCCAAATGTCCATCTATTGATAGATGGATAAAGAAGATGTGGTATAGGGGATCCCTGGGTGGCGCAGCGGTTTGGCGCCTGCCTTTGGCCCAGGGCGTGATCCTGGAGACCCGGGATCGAATCCCACGTCAGGCTCCCGGTGCAAGGAGCCTGCTTCTCCCTCTGCCTGTGTCTCTGCCTCTCTCTCTCTATATATATATGACTATCATAAATAAATAAAATAAATTTTTTAAAAAAGAAGATGCGGTATATATATACAATGGAATATTATTCAACCATAAGAAAGAATGAAATCTTGCCATTTGCAACAACTTGGATGGAGCTAGAAAGTATAATGCTAAGTGAAATAAATCAGAGAAAGACAAATACCATATGATTTCACTCATATGTGGAATTTTAAGAAACAAAACAAATAAGCAAGGAGACAAAAAAAAAGAGACAAACCAAGAAACAGACTCTTAACCATAAAGAACAAAGGGGTGGTCACCAGAGGGGAGGTGAGTGGGGGGATGGGTGAAGCAGGTGATCTGGATGAGGGAGTGCACTTGTGATAAGCACTGGGTATTGTATGGAAGTGTTGAATCACTGTATTGTACACCAAAACTAATATGTTAACATACAGTTAACTGTATGTTAACTATACTGGAATTAAAATAAGAATAACTAATTTTGATACTATATTAATAATCATATATGATAATAATATATTAATTAAATTTTAAATACTACAACAACAAAAACCATGACCACAGACTGTTATCACACACACGCAAGCTGCAAAACAAAATTCAACAATATATTAATATCATGAAGTAGGGCACCTGGTGGCTCAGTGGTTGAGCATCTGCCTTTGGCTCAGGTTGTGATCCTGGGGTCTTGGGATTGAGTCCCACATCAGGCTCCTTGCAGGGAGCCTGTTTCTCTCTCAGGGGAGAGAAAGAGGTCTCAGAGGGGAGATCTCAGACTTCCTGCTAAGGCGGTGAGTGAACATTCCAACTTGGAAAACACAAATCCGTCACCTGATGTCTGTAAGTGAGGAGCACAGTCACCCCTCGCTCTAGCCCTCCCAGCTGTGTGGTTCCTGAAGGACACAGAACTCTGCAACCATCCTCAAATATCCAATTGTGGGCCACCTGGGTGGCTCAGTGGTTGAGCATCTGCCTTTGGCTCAGGTTGTGATCCCGGGGTCCTGGGATCCAGTTCTGCAACTGGCTCCCCACAGGAAGCCTATGTCTCTGCCTCTCTCTCTGTGTCTCTTATGAATAAATAATAAAATATTTTTAAAAATCCATTTATGTGCATCACATCCTTCACCATAGTTGGTTTGAACTTTGAGTCATCTTGTGTCCCTTTCAGTGACTAATTCCCCTGGATGTGGGGTGGAAGGAGGGCCTGCTCTCATGGCCTCAGCAAGAACCACAGTCTATCCAGTGGAATATTGTTCAGTCATGAAAAAGGGTGAGATCTTGCCATTTGTGACAACATGGATAGACCTAGAAGGTATTACGCCAAGTGAAATAAGCCAAACAGAAAAAGATAAACATCATATGGTTTCACTTATATGTGAAATCTAAAAACAAAAATCAATAAACTAAAAGCAAAAAACCTCCAAAAGAACAAAAAGAACCATGGACCAGGTTGCAAAAGGCCACTGGAGTTTTCAAAAGCCTTATGTCAGGGACACTTGGCTGGCTGAGTCTGTGGAGCACGTGACTCTTGTTCTCAGGGTCATGAATTCAAGTCCCACTTTGGGTGTAGCGATGACTTAATAAAAAATAAAATGATAAGCACTTAAAAAACCCCAAAAGCTTCATCTCTATTCTCTCCATTCATCTTAGCAGTAATGATACTTTTTTCATTTTTAAAACCTTTTATTCAAATATAATATACATATAAAAGTCAACAAATCACATGCATACTGAGTTGTTTTCTGAAAATAACCACTCCTGTTCCACCAGCTCGCAGACCAGGAAACAGAATATGACAAGCACTCTGGAACTGCCCTTGGGTCCCCTCCAGTCACCACTCCACCCAAGACTTCTAGCACCATAGCTTAGTTTTGCCTGTTTTTGTAATTTATATAAAGAAAACCTTAACAGTTCTCTTCAGTATGTTTTTTTCTCTCTATCCTGTGAAACCCACATACTGGGGCAGTGCTCTGTAGTTCTCCAGTTCGAGAGAAAGCCATAAAAATTACATTTTTTTCCCCTCACTAACAGGGAGTGATCTGTTCCTGTTTTACTTAGAGTAGGAGTGTGGCCATGCACCTTCTGAAGTTGCTTGCCCAGTGGCATGGATAAGTGACAGCATGTTTTGGGGAAGAGGAATTAAGCTCTCTTGATTCCCAATAGGGTTTTTGGTCCAGGAACAGATGACAAACGGTTGAGGATTCTGTTTGTAGGAAGCTTTTGCATCTTGTGGTCATTTCTGTGGTTGCGGGCTCTCCTGAACCCCTGTCCTGCAAGAGGCCCAGCACTGCCAAGTTCCTCTCCCGCACAGGCCAGAGCAGGCCAGCTGGGGGCACCGCAGCCTGGCCACCTTGTCTGAGCACCTGTGGCCTCCGGGGCTTTGGAGTCCAGCTCCGTGGAGACTGAAGGCCCGTCAGGGGCGCTCACGCCTCCTTCCAAAGGCAGGGGAGTCACTCAGGCGCCGCCGGCCGCCTCCCGCTCCTCTGGGTGCCGTCAGGCCCACCCCACCTTATCCTTTGGGTTTTTGAACGTTCCTCCCGGGGCACCTGAGTGGCTCAGTCCGCCAAGCGGCTGCCTTGGGCTCTGGCCATGATCCCAGGGCCTGGGGACGGAGCCCCACATCAGGCTCCCTGCTGAGCGGGTAAGTCGGCTTCTCCCTTCCCCTCTGCTCCTCCCCGTTTGTATTCTCTTTCTTTCAAATAAATAAAATCTTAAAAAAAAAAAGAAATCTCTTCAGTCCACCCGCGGTGCGCTCCCAGCTCTGTTTGGAAGCGGAGATTACTCTCCTCGCAGCCCGCCCTGCTGCCCCCTCCCTCGCCCCCTGCGGGATTCCGGCGGCGGGGACCGCGCCCGGACCGGGGCCCTGAACCGCGGGGAGCCAGAGACGCAGGCCCCAGGCGCGACCGTCGGGGTCCCCCGGCGCCCTCCCTCCCATTTCCGACACCAAGACGCCAGTCGAGTTGGGGGGGAAACTCTGCTTTATTGTGTTCACTACTTCTGCAATGAGCTCAGCGCTGGGAGAAGGCGGCGTCGGGGTCGCAGGCGGGGTCGGCGCGGCAGCCGTCTGGGAGGAGAGACGCCGGATCAGGGTCCGCCCCGCGGGGGCCCGGCCCCGGCCCCGGCCCCGGCCCCCTGCCCTGTGCCCGGGCGCCCCCTCCCGGGCCGTCCCCGGCGCCAGCTCACCCGGGCTGCAGCAGATGCCGGCGGCGGCGCAGCGACCCCCGCTCCCGCACGGCGTGCGGCCCGACTGGCAGGGCGACGGCAGGTAGTTCTCCTCCTGGCAGCGCAGCGCCTCGGCCGTGCCCACGAAGCAGCCCAGCTCGTCGCCGCAGCAGATGCTGGGCCCGAAGCAGCGCCCTTGGCCCCCGGGGCCGCAGGGGAGGCACTGGCGGGAGGGCGGGAGCGGGGTGAGCGCGGGGCCCGCGAGGCGGGGGGCGCGGGGCCCGTAGGGGCGGGGCTCACCTGGCGCACGTCGAGGTCCAGCGCGGCCCTCTTGCCGCCCAGGGGGCAGTTCTGGATGTAGCAGGCGGAGGTCAGCGCCAGGAGGCCGAGCAGGCAGCAGGCGAGGCCGGGGCCGGCCATGGTGCGGGCGCGGGGGGTCGCGGCGGGCGGCTGCGGCGGCGGCGGCGCCCGACCCGCCTTTTTATGGCCGGGGCCGGCCGGGCGGGGCCTGCCTAAGAGGGCCGCCGCATGGCTGGTCACAGCGGGTCGCTGCGGGTCAGGCCCCGGGCGCCCGGCGCGCCCCCTCATTTGCAGGGGCCTGGCCGGGTCAGTTCCCCGCGTCGGCTACAGGCCTGGGGCCCGGGAAGCAGCTAGAGGGGCCGCGCGGGGGCGGGGGGCGGGGCGCCTGCGGGGGGACACGGAGCGTGGGGCCTGAGGCCCAACCTGGGACCCTGGAGCCGGACTCCCAGCATCTGGGGGAAGGGTTACATGGCAAACACTTGGACCCCCAGGTCAGAAGAGGCTGGGCGGGCCTCCCCATCTGCCCTCTTGGCGAGTTTTGGGTTGGGAGCATCCTGGTCTCTCTTGCTGGGGGTGGGGGTGGGGAGTGTCCTCTGCCAGAACCTAATTTCCTGGAACCCACCCTCCGCCTTCACACCAATACCCACATTCCTACACCTGGAATTGATATAGGGAAAGATCTTTATTTTCTGTAACTTCTAACTGACATTTAGCCTTTGCTTCAACTCTGAGGTGGGCAACAGACCACAGAGGGATTTGTAACACGTGTGACTTTGTCATAAATCAAAATGACAGATATTCTCCCATCACATTACAACGTTGTCTAGATTAATCATCACTTTGAAATTATGGCAGTTATTGGACCTGCCGCTGAATCTTACTTAATGCTTTATTTATATTTTTAAATGTATTTTTAAAACTGTTAATATCTAATGCTTTAAATAAAGATGCATATTTCTGACTATATCACAAATTTGTTTTAACATTTCAATACCTGAATATAAATACAATTGGTAAAAATACGTACATACATACATACATACATACATACATACAATTGGTTTCTGTTGTAATTCTGTGTCTTTTGTCTTATGGATTTTAAAGAGTGCTTTTTTGCATTTTTTAATATATCTTTTTAAAAAATATTTTATTTATTTGAGAGAGAGAGATAGGGAGCGAGGGAGAGCGCAAGCCAGCAGGGAGAGGCAGAGGAAGATGGAGAAGCAGAATCCCTGCTGAGCAGGGAGCCTGATGAGGGGGCTCCATCCCAGGACCCCGATATCATGAGCTGAGCTCTGTCTAACCAACTGAGCCACCCAGGTACCCCTTAATATATCTTTTTAAAAATATTTATTTATTTATTTGAGAGAGAGAGTGCGCACATGAGCAGTGCTGGAGTAGGGCAGGGGGAGGGATGGAGGAAGAGGGAGAGGCCGATCTGCAGACTACCCACGGAGCAGGGACTTTGATGCAGGGCTTGATCTCAGGGCCCTTAGATCCTGACCTAAGCCCTAAGTGAAGGCATGCTTAACAGACTGAACCACCTAGGCACTCTGCATTTTTAATATATCTTAAAATGAAAATAATTACAAATAAAAGAGAGGGCCTCAATGGAAGGGATGTTGGCCAATGTCACAAACAGGGAGATGCTCAGCACTGATCATTCTTCCAAGAAGGGACCTGCCATTGGCTCCGTCCTACTCTTGGTTTCTGCTCCTGTTATGGACCTCAGGGTTGTGAGTTTGAGCCTCATTTTGGGTGTAGAGATTACATCAATCAATCTATCAATCAATCTTAAAAAAATAATAAAAGAAGGGACTTGCCACCCAGCTGCTGGTACTGCGGTCAGTAGACAGCCTTTGGCTGGCAGCCCATCCAGGGCCTGCCTCAGCTGCAGAGAGCCACCTGGCCCAAGGTCACACTCTTCCCTGGTGGCTCACATCCAAATAACTGGTCTGGCCCAATGGTGGGCAACTACAAAGGACTATTTCAGCTCTGGAGCTTCACATAGAGTTACCTGAGGCTCTCATGGCAGTTTTCCTTATACTTAATCTGGTTTCCACCCTTCCCTTCCACAAGAGTGGGTCCCCTGGACTCCTGGTAATAAGCACCCTGCATGTTTAACTCCATCTCAGAGTGCTCTCGGGGAGCCCATCTTGCAGTAGCACAGAAGAAATGAGGCCAATGTCAGAAGGAATAGACTCAGCGCAGCCCAGCTGGTCCCTACGTGTTGCCTTCAGGGAGGAGGAGGCTGGGATGGCCCCAGCCACTCTAGCACTCTTGTTGACCCTCCCCAAAGAGGGGGCTGCGGCTGCTAGGGCTGAACAGGTCACAGGGCCCGGCTGACCCTGAGCCACTCATGTGAGCTGCCCGGCCCTGAGGAGCTGGTCAGGCTGCCCTGATTACCAGTCAGCAGCTAATCTTGTTTCTCAGCCAAATCAGCTCATTGGCATTGCCGGGGCTAGAAGGCCAAGGGCTTGACCCTAGAGGCAGCCCCAGAAAGGCCTCCTGCCTGTCCTCTGAGCACATAACCTCACCCAAGTTAACACATGCACATAAATTACCTTAGCATAATGGCCCCCACAGTGCTGCCATTTCTTTAGCTGTTTCAGGACTCCTCATCTGAAGATGCATGGGGTCCCAGTACAGACGCCTGAAACACCAGTGAACCAAACAAAAATCCCTGTTCTCAGGGGCTTATATTCTGGTAGAGAGAGGAGGCATCAAACAATAAATATATTTCAGTAGGTTAGGAGGTAGTGAGTGTAATGAAGAAAAGGGGGGGGGGGTGTTTTGCAGTTTTTCACCCTTATCATATAATGAACTATAATCATGGGAGTTATATTTCACTATTTTTGCCATAATCTTCTATTGGTTAAAAGGAAGTTATATGTCCTCAAGGACATATAACTCATGGGTGGCTCAGTTGGTTGAGCATCTGATTCGATTTTGGCTCAGGTCATGATCTCAGGGTCCTGGGATAGAGCCTCTGTCTAGCTCAGTGCTCATTGGGGGGTCTGCATGAGATTCTCTCCCTCTGCCCTGCCTCCTGCTTGTGCATGCACATGTCCTCTCTCTCTCTCTCTCTTAAATAAATAAAATAAATATATTTTTTAATTTTTTAATTTTATTTTATTTATGATAGGGACACAGTGAGAGAGAGAGAGAGAGGCAGAGACACAAGCAGAGGGAGAAGCAGGCTCCATGCACTGGGAGCCCGACGTGGGATTTGATCCCGGGTCTCCAGGATCACGCCCTGGGCCAAGCAGGCGCCAAACTGCTGCGCCACCCAGGGATCCCTAAAATAAATATTAAAAAAAATATTTTATTTACTTATTCATGAGAGACACAGAGAGAGACCGAGAGAGAGGCAGAGATAGGAGAAGCAGGCTCCATGCAAGGAGCCCGATATGGGACTCAACCCCAGGACTCTGAGATCACACCCTGGGATGAAGGCAGATGCTCAACCGCTGAGCCAACCAGGCGTCCCAAATAAAATAAATCTAAGAAGAAGAAGAAGAAGGAGGAGAAGGAGAAGGAGAAGAAGAAAAGAAAGAAAGAAAGAAAGAAAGAAAGAAAGAAAGAAAGAAAGAAAGAAAGAAGAAGAAAGAAAGAAAGAGAAAGAAAGAAAGAAAGAAAAGAAGAAGAAGAAGAAGAAGAAGAAGAAGAAGAAGAAGAAGAAGAAGAAGAAGAAGAAGAAGAAGAAGAAGAAGAAGAAGAAGAAGAAGAAGAAGAAGAAAGAAGGAGGAAGAAGGAGGAAGAAGGAAGAAGAAGGAGAAGAAGGAGGAGGAGGAGGAGGAGGAGGAGAAAGCTTGGACATGTAGTCCTATTCATATACAACAGGAGATTACATAAAGATGTGGCTACCAGGAGTAAGAATCACAGGGGTCAATTTAGAATTCTCCCTGTCATGGGAGGGGAGTATTCTAGGCAGGGGAAATCACAAGTGCAAAGGTCCTAAGCTGGAAATGTGTCTGGCATGTTCAAGTATCAGCAAGGAGGCCAGACAGGATGAAGCAGAGTGACCAAAATCTTGGGGTCAAAATGGTAATGCATGGCTGGGTCACATAGGGCCAAATGAAATGTGGAACCAGGAGAGCTCTGCATAGAGGAATGATGTGATCGGATTTAGTTATAGGACAACATTGGGTATTATATTGTGAAAAGATACAGGGCAAAGGTGGAAGCAGGGAGGCTGTGAGGAGGCTACCGTAGCAATCCCCACAAGGGATGACAGTGGGCTGCACCACGGTGGTGGGGGTGTGGAGGGAGAAATGATTTGATTCCAGACCTGTTTAGAAGGAGGTGCCAATTGGGGGTTGCTTATGGGTTGGATGTAGGTGAAAGAGAAAAAGAAATGTCCAAGATGATTCCAAGCTTCTAGAGCTGAGCAGTGGGAAGGATGGAGCTGCCACCAACTGAGATGAGGACCCTGAGTGTGGCACAGCTTTGTGTTCAGAAGGACAGGAGCTCAGTGGGGCACATGATGTTTGAGATGCCCATTACACATCGGAAGGAATCTTTAAGCAGGCATTTAGATATAAAGTTCTGGAGTTCAGGAGAGAGAGCTAGGCTGAAGATCCACATCTAGACATCATCAGGACCAATACTTAAAGGTGCAGATCTGAGTGAGCTCACCCAGGGGGAGGAGAGATGGAGAAAGGATTGAATCATGTTCTTAGGGGCAGCCCCGGTGGCTCAGCGGTTTAGCACCGCCTTCAGCCCAGGGCGTGATCCTGGAGTCCCTGGATCAAGTCCCACGTCGGGCTCGCTGCATGGAGCCTGCTTCTCCCTCTGCCTGTGTCTCTGCCTCTCTCTCTCTGTCTCTCATGAATAAATAGATTTAAAAAAATCATGCTCTTATTCCATGGATGGAACATAGGAGAGAACAAGAGTGTGGTGGGGAAGACAGGGTTTCAAGGAGGAGGAGATGATCAGCTGTGCCAAATGCTGCTGACATGAAGGTTTAACTTCATTATTTAAATAATTTCAGGGATCCCTGGGTGGCGCAGCGGTTTGGCGCCTGCCTTTGGCCCAGGGCGCGATCCTGGAGACCCGGGATCAAATCCCACGTCGGGCTCCCGGTGCACGGAGCCTGCTTCTCCCTCTGCCTGTGTCTCTGAGCCTCTCTCTCTCTCTGTGGCTATCATGAATAAATAAATAAAATCTTTAAAAAAAAATAAATAAATAATTTCAATAAGGTATAATTTATGTAGCATAAAACCCATCCAATGTAAGCACACAGTCTGATGATTTTTAGTAAACAGTTGTTCAACCATTACCACAATTCAGTTTTAGAACACTTCCATCCCCTGAAAACATCTCTCATACCTGGTTACCATTACTCCCTGCTCCCATTCCCAGCCCCAGGAAACCACTGATATGGAAATTTCCTATAAATGGAAGTATATGGTATGTAATTTTTTGTGTCTGGCTTCTTTCATTTGCCATGGTGTTTTTGAGGTTCATCCAAGTGATTGCATGTACCAGTAGTTCATTCTTTTGTATCGCTGTGTAGTCCATGGATGTACCTTATTTTGCTTATCTATTATTCACCAGTTGATGAACATTTAATTGTTTCCTGTTTTGACCATCATAATAATCTTGCTGTGAATATTTCTGTATGAATCTTTGTGTGGACATGTTTTCATTTCTTTTGGGTAGTTACCTAAGAGTAAACTTGCTGGGTCATATGATATATGTCCCAATAACTTTTTAAGAGGTGAGCAGTGTCAGGACACAAGGGTGTTTCAATATTTGCAAATAAATCAATGTGATACATTGCATAAACAAAAGAAAGAATAAAATCAATATGATAATTTCAATATATACAGAAAAAGCATTTGACAAAGTACAATATCCATTTATGATAAAAACACTCCACAAAATAGGTTTAGAGGGAACATACCTCAACATAATAAAGGCCATATATGAAAAACCCACAGCTAACATTATACTCAAAGGTTAAAAACTGGGAGCTTTTCCCTTAGGACTGGGAACAAGACAAGGATGTCCACTCTCACTACTTTTATTCAGCATAGTACCAGAAGTCCTAGCCATAGCACTCAGACAAGGAAAAGAAATAAAAGACATCCAAATTGGTAAAGAAACAAAACTTTCACTATTTGCAGATGACATGATACTATATATACAGAACCCCAAAGACTCCACCAAAAAACTACTAACAGTGATAAATGACTCTAGTAAGATTGCAGGATACAAAATCAATGTACAGAAACCCATTGCATTTCTAAATACTAGTAATGAAGAAACAGGGACATTAAGAAAATAATCCCATTTACAGTTGAACCAAAAATAATAAAATACCCAGGTATTGTGATGCCTGGGTAGCTCAGTGGTTGAGCGCCTGCTTTTGTTCCAGGGCGTGATCCTGGATTACTGGGGTCGAGTCCTACATTGGGCTCCCTGAGTGGAGTCTGCTTCTCTCTCTCTGCCTATGTCTCTGCCTCTCTTTCTCTGTGTGTCTCATGAATAAATAAATAAAATCTTAAAAAAACAAACAAACAGGAATAAACTTAACCAGGAAGGTGAAAGACCTGTACTGTGAAAACTATAAAACTGGATGAAAGAAAGTGAAGATGACACAAACAAATGAAAGGATAGTCCATGTTCGTGGATTGGAAGAAGAAATATTGTTAAAAAGTTCATACTAGGGATCCCTGGGTGGCGCAGCGGTTTGGCGCCTGCCTTTGGCCCAGGGCGTGATCCTGGAGACCCGGGATCGAATCCCACGTCGGGCTCCCGGTGCATGGAGCCTGCTTCTCCCTCTGCCTATGTCTCTGCCTCTCTCTCTCTCTCTCTCTCTCTCTCTCTCTCTGTGTGTGACTATCATAAATAAATAAATAAAAATTAAAAAAAAAAGCTCATACTACCCAAAGCAATCTACAGATTTAATGCATTCCCTATCAAAATATCAATAGCATTTTTCACAGAACAAGAACAAATAATCCTAAAATCTGTATGGAACCACAAAAGACCCTTAATAGTCAAAGCAATCTTGGAAAAGAAGAACAAAACTGAAAATATCACAAACTCAGATTTCAAGGTATACTACAAAGCTGTAATCAAAACAGTATAATACTGGCACAAAAACAGACACATAGAACAGAATAGAGAGCCCAGAGTAAACCCACAATTATCTGGTCAATTGATCTTTGATAAAGGAGGCAAGATTATGCAATGGGAAAAAGATAATCTTTTTAACAAATGGTGTTGGAAAAATTGAACACCTACATGCAAAATAATGAAACCAGACCATTTTGTTACACCATACACAAAAATAAACTCAAAATGAATTAAAGACCTAAATGTGAGACCTGAGACAATGAAAATCCTAGAAAAGAGCATAGGCAGTAATCTCTCTGACATTTTTCTCAATATGTATCCTGTAGCAACATTTTTCTTGATATGTCTCCTGAAGCAAGGGACACAAAAACAAAAACAAAAATAAACTATTGTGACTACCTCAAAATAAAATTTTCTCCACAGCAAAGGAAACAATCAACAAAACTAAGACAACTTTCTGAATGGGAAAAGATATGCAAATGACACATCTGATAAAGGGGTTAGTACCCAAAATATATGAAGAACTTATACAACTCAACACCAAAAAACCAAATAATGCACTTTAAAAATGGGCAGAAGAGATGAACAGACATTTCTCTAAAGAAGACATACAGATGGCCAACAGACACATGAAAAGATGCTCAACATCACTTATCATCAGGGAAATGAAAATCAAAACCACAATGAATTATTACCTCACATCTGTCAGAATGGCTAAAAAACCCTCCAAGAAACAACAAGTGTTGGGGAGGATGTGGAGAAAAAGGAACCTTCCTGCACTGTTGGTGGGAATGCAGACTGGTAATCCACCGTAAAAAACAGGATGGGGTTCCTCATAAAAATTGAAAATAGAATTACCATATGATCCAGTAATTCCATTCCTGGGTATTTACCAAGAGAAAATGTGAGTATATGCAATAGAATATTACCAGCCATAAAAAGAAATGAAATCTTGCCATTTGCAACAACATGGATGCATCTAGAGAATATAATGCAAATAAGTCCGTCAGAGAAAGACAGATACAGTATGATTTCACTCATATTTGGAATTTAAGAAACAAATGAGCAAAGGGGAAAAAAAGAGGCAAACCAAGAAACAGATTCTTTTTTTTAAAGATGTTATCTATTTATTCATGATAGACAGAGAGAGAGAGAGAGAGAGAGAGGCAGAGACACAGGCAGAGGGAGAAGCAGGCTCCATGCCAGGAGCCCAATGCGGGACTCAATCCTGGGACTCCAGGATCACGCCCTGGGCCAAAGGCAGGCGCCAAACTGCTGAGCGACCCAGGGATCCCCAGATTCTTTTTTTTTTTTTTTTTAAGATTTTATTTATTTATTTGACAGAGAGAAATAATGAGCGCACAAGCAGAGGGAATTATAGAGGGAGAAGCAGGCTACTCATTGATCAGGGAACCCGATGCAGGGCCCAATCCCAGACCCTGGGATCACGACCTGAGCTGAAGGCAGTTGCTCAACTGACTGAGCCACCCAGTCGCCTCCAAGAAACAGATTCTTAACTACAGAGAACAAACTTATGGTTACCCAAGGGGAGGTGGGAGGAGGGATGGGTGAAATAGCTGAAGGGGACTAAGAGGACAGTTATAGTGATGAGCACAGTAATGTATAGAATTGCTGAATCACTATATGGTACACCCGAAACTAATATAACACTGTATCTTAACTAAGCAGGAATACAAATAAAGATAAAACAAGGGTGCCAGGCTGGGACACCTGGGTGGCTTAGCAGTTGAGCATCTGCCTTTGGTTCAGGACATGATCCTGGAGTCCAGGGATCGAGTCCCACCTCAGGTTCCCTGCATGGTGCCCGCTTCTCCCTTTGCCTAGGTCTATGCCTCTCTCTGTGTGTCTCTCATGAATAAATAAATAAAATCTTAAAAAAAATAAGGGTGCCAGGCTGACTCAGTTGGTGGAGCATGGGACTCTTTATCTCAGGGCTGTCAGTTCGAGTTCCATGGTGTAGAGATTACTTAAAAATAAAATATTTTTTAAAAAGGGTAAAATAAAATAGAATGCTGTAGAGCAGTAACCTTAAAAAACAAACAAACAAACAAACAAAAAAGGTGAGCAGTGTCACCTCCACCTAAGTGGAAGTGCTGCCTGATGGTCCTGGTGTGGAGCCAGCCTACAGGGAATGGACTCCCAGCAGCAGCAGGAGAAGGGGTAGGGCTGAGAGGATGCGGAGATGGTGCATGCACGCGTCCTGCACAACTTTGGTCTAAGAGGCTGAAGCTGCCTTCTCGATTCTTGAGCCAGAGTGGCTGAGCAGTTCTCATGGAAATCACGCAGCCACAAAGAATGACAGCAGCACTAGTGAGCAGCTTCTAGTTTCAGCTAGGCTTTCAGGACTGCTCATGATTTTTCTTTGTTGAAGCTAACCATTCTCTCCATGCCACTCCTGTGGGGAGACAGCCCCACACATTGTTTACATATTCAGAATATAATCCACCCTGTGGTGTGGTCTTTGGGCTGCCATGGTACGTCTGCCTTCAGTAGGCTGTTTCGTTGTTCTCCGAGGCCACGGTGTGGATGGGTGCATGCTAAGACCAGAGAATCCATTGTCCTCCTTCTTTTCCTAGAAAGGGAGTTCCTTGATCACAAGCAATTTGGTGGGATGTCCATCATGCTGCATGAGGCATTCAGTGCGTCTCTGAAGGTCGGTGCTGGCAGTGGTCTCTGCTGGTGCTGGGTTAGGCTCTCAGCAGTGATGGTAGCCAGGTCAGCCTTGGTGAAGGGAAGTCCATGTGGTTGAGCCCCACACAGCTGCAATCCCTGTCACCATGACCACGTTGTTCATGGGTCCAATGAGCAAGAAGTGGGGTGGATAGGAATAGAGGATGCCTGACATGCACAGGCATGGAGTCATCTTGTTCACTTGCTTATTGACAGCCACCTCTGCAGTAGGTCCTTTTGGGGATCTTCCTAAAGAGACACAAATAGGGGCACCTGGGTGGCTCAGTCGGTTAAGCATCTGCCTTCAGCTCATGTCATGATCTCAGGATCCTGAGATCGAGTCCCAGGTCTCCGCTCAGTGAGGAGTCGGCTTCTTCCTCTTCACCTCCCCCCTGCTTGTGCTCTCTCTCTCGCTACCACTTTCTCATAAATAAATAAACTAACAAACAAATAAAATCTTGTTTAAAAAAGAGACACATAAATATTCTCCAACTTCAGGTCCATTCTGACAGAGCCACCCACATGCTTTTCCACGGGTCTCCAAGTTACCATCCCTCCTATCCTATTGCTGCTAGTGCCAAGTCCCTTATCATGCAGCCAAACCATTATCATGCAGCTACTTGTCTGTCCCTAAGGCTCTCCTTCCAGTCCAGGTAAAGTGGTTGTGATGCTGCTGTATCAGTCCTTTGAAGGACTGTTAGCTGGGGAAAGTCATCTCCTTACTGTCCTTCAGGACCACTTATGAGCAAGACAGCAGCACCACAGCCAGCTGCCATCTGGATTATGAGCCGTCTGAAAACAGGACTCCATTTTTCCCTCTTTGATCAACTGGCCACCTAAGACTCTCCATGAGATCACAAACAGGAGTTGAGGATGGAGCATGAGTTCGGGACGAGTCCATTTGCACATGCTGCTAATTGACCCAAAACTGACCACACATGCATGAGAAAGCCCACCCAAAAGCAGAAGAAACATGCAGACACAGACTCCTGAACAGTAATAAGTATTTATTGTTTCAGACCATAAAGGTTTGGGGTGGTTTGTTATACAGAACAAGCTAACTGAAACATCCCTGGGGGCTCAACATCAGGTAGTCTCTAACAGGGCAGGGGACTAGGAAAGATAGGTTTTTCAGAAGGAGTTAGTGACTTGTCAAAAAGAGTTATAGCTTTGTTCTGAAACCCTAGGGACTTCTGGGGCCCCTGGTTGGCTTGGCCAGTTCAGCGTCTGACTCTTGATTTCAGTTCAAGTCATGATCTCAGGGTCATGAGATCCAGTCTTGTGTTAGCTCCATGCTAGGCATGGAGGCTGCTTAAGATTCTCTCTTCCTCCCTGCCCCTCCAATCCTTTGTACATGCATGTGCACTCTCTCTCTCTCAAAATAAAATAAAATAAAATAAAATAAAATAAAATAAAATAAAATAAAATAAAATAAAATAAACATCTAGGGACTTCTGATGTAAGATCCCATTGGAGCTTGTTGCAGGCTTCCCCAGCATTCTGATCAACTGTGGACATCTTGAGCATGAGGGGACTCTTTGCATCATAGGCGTAAAAGGCAGAACCGCCTATCATGCAGCTGGATCGCCTGTGGTTGCCTCTTGCCCTAGATGACTCTCAGAGCCCATAGCCATTCTGTTCTGGCAAATGGGTCAGAGCAGCACATTCAAGGGTGGCCAACGTGGACTCCAAAATCCAGAGGGTCACCATGCACAGCATCCCCTTTTCAGGGATAAAAAGGTACAGGGTATAGCAATTTGTCCATCATTTTTGGGAGTAGTTAACCGGAAAAGCAACACACATATAAAGAAGACATTCATATGATGCCCTCTCTACTTTCATGGCCAACAAATTCATGCAGTCACTTCTCACTATGTCATCTTGTCTTTGTGCTGGGAAATATTTTTCCTTCACTTTTATTAACCAGAATAATATTTACATAAAGTGTACAAATCTTAAGTGTACAGTTCAATGGATTTTTACCTGTTGCTACACTATGAAAACAGCACAATGACCAGCACTCTCTAAAAGATTCACCGTGTATGCACTCTCCCGTTGAGCTTCCTGAGATGGCCCCAGCCTAATATCATAATTGAGTATTATAATTGATTAGTCTTGCCTGTTTCTGAACCTATCTAGATGTAATCATAGAGTAGGTACTGTTTTGTGTTTGGCTTTCTCTGCTCTACACCATCTCACAGAGACTCACGCATGCTGTTGTACAGCAGTGGCTCAATTCTTTGTTATTGCTGAGTAGTATTCAGTTGTAAGAATATACTAGAATCTGTTTATCCATTACTCTGTTGGTGGGCTTTTGGGTTGTTTTCTGTTTCTAGATATTATGAATAAAGCTTCTATGAACATTCTTCTACATGTCTTTTGAGACATAAGCATCATTTCTCTTGGGTATATATCTGCAAGTGGAATTGCTAGATTCAATAGTTTTTTATGTTTATCTTTTCCTGTCAGCACAGTGTGAGAATTCTCTCACTTTCGACAGGAAAGTGCATGCCCAGTGCATGCCCCAGCCCAGTGATTCCCAGAAATGTCACTGACATGGCAAGCCTTTGTATTTTCATGGGATTTATCTCTCACCCTCCAACATACATATTTTATAAAGGCATGAGGCTACTTCCTGCTTTCTAGGTCCTACTTCTCTCCTGACTGCCACAAGCCCTGGCTCTGCTTAGTGGGCCCCAGTAGAACTCTGGGTCCCCAGGGATTAGAAATTCCTGGAAGATCTGGATATTTTTCCTTCCCTGCTTCAGTTACATAGGTAACAGGTCTCCTTGGCAAACACTAGGATGAAGGTTTTTTGTTTTGTTTTAAGATTTATTTATTGATTCATGAGAGAGAGACAGAGAGACAGAGAGGCAGAGACTAGGCAGAGGGAGAAGCAGGCTCCCTGTAAGGAGCCCTTTGTGGGACTCAATCCTGGACCCCAGGATCATGTCCTGAACTGAAAGCCTCTGCTCAACCGCTGAGCCACCCAGGAGGAAGATTTATAGTACAAATATAATGTTATTGCAGGGTTTTCCCTTTATCCAAGTGGCTCTGGTCCATGACTGAAAACAGGTTTGGTAAGGGACTAGGATGCTATATTGCAGTGGCACACATTAGGTCCCACAGACAGAGTATTTTGGTCATTTAGAATAAGTGGACCTTAGTGGGCTTCCTGATTATTTCAGTCCTGGGAGACCCATGACCAATTAGTACATCTCAAAGATCCTTGTGGATCAAACTATTATTAGTACAGTATATGTACTCAGCAAAGGGCTCATAATCACAATCTAAAATCAACTCCTACAAATCAACTGAAGAAGACAAATAAGCCAAGAAAAAAAAAACACAAAAGAAGCTATACAGTTGTCCAGGGGTGCCTGGCTGTCTCAGTTGAAAGAGCAGGTGGATCTTGATGTTGGGGTTGTGAGTTCAAGACCCACAATGGGTGTAGAGATTACTTAAAGAAACTTAAAAAAAGAAGATATACAGAGGTACCTAGGTGGCTCTGTTGGTTGAGCATCCAACTCTTGGTTTTGGCTCAGGTCATGATCTTCGGGTCGTGGGATTGAGCCCCGCGCCAGGCTCTAAGCTCAGTGTAGCTTCTTCAGATTCTCTCTCCCTCTCCCTTCTGCTCATGCTCTCTCAAATAAAGAAATAAAACCTTTTTAAAAAGGAGCTATACAATTGTCCATTAAAAACAGAAAGGTGGGCAGCCCGGGTGGCTCAGTGGCTTAGCACCACCTTTGGCCTAGGGTGCAATCCTGGAGACCCGGTGTCGGATCCCACGTCGGGCTCCCTGCATGGAGCCTGCTTCTCTCTCTGACTGTGTCTCTGCCTCTCTCTGTGTCTCTCATGAATAAATAAAGTCTTTTAAAAAAATAAAAAATAAATAAAAATAAAAATAAAAACAGAAAGGTAGGGATGCCTGGGTGGCTCAGTGGTTGGGCATCTGCCTTTGGCTCAGGTCACGGTCCCAGAGACTTGGGATCGAGTCCCACATTGGGCTCCCTGCATGAAGCCTGCTTCTCTCTCTGCCTATGTCTCTGCCATTCTCTCGGGATATTCATGTGTGTCTCTCATGAATAAATATATAAAATCTTAAAAAAAACCCAGAAAGGCATTTATCCCATTAGTTATTGGGGAAATTAAAATTAAAATCATAGGGAGATACATGACTAGAAGGATAGCTAAAATTTAAAAGGCTAGCATTACCACATGAATGCATAACAGCAGGAACCTTCATACACTACTGGCAGGAGTGTGAACTGCTTCAATACTTGGGAAATCTCTTTGGCAGTGTTACTAAAGCTGAACATGTACTTACCACACGACCCAGCAATTCCACTCCAAAAACACACCTGAGCATCAAAAGATGTCTGAGAGTGCTTATCGTGGTGGCACTATTTGTAACAGCCCCAACCCAGACGTGGAAACAATCTGGGTGTCCGTCAACAGCAAAGTGGACTAAATAAATTTTGCACAGAACACCATAAAGCAATGAAAATAAACTATTACTATGTGTGAAAACGTCCTATGGTCACTGTATTAAAAATTTTTTTTAAAGATTTATTTATTTATTTATTTATGATAGACATAGATAGAGAGAGAGGCAGAGACAAAGGAGGAGGGAGAAGCAGGCTCCATGCTGGGAGCCTGACGTGGGACTCGATCCCGGGACTCCAGGATCGCGCCCTGGGCCAAAGGCAGGCGCCAAACCGCTGAGCTACCCAGGGATCCCTGGTCACTGTATTAAATGGAAGAATGTGTATGAAGAGAAAGGTGTGATTTCATTTATAGGAGGTTCAAAGAGAGACACACTCAACTTGCGTTAGAAATGAGAGAAGAAGGGGTCTCATTAGGAGGTCTTGCTTGAGAAGGCATGAGAGGTAGTTAAATTTTAAAAAAAGATTATTAATTTAAGAGAGAAAGAGAAAGAGTGGGGGGGAGGGCAGAGGAAGAGAGGGAGTAGACTCCTCACTGAGCGCAGAACCCAGGACCACACTGGATCCCAAGACCCTGCGATCATGACCTGGGCTGAAATGGAGAGTCAGATGCCTAACCGACTGAGCCACCCAGATGCCCCAGAGGCTTCGATTTCTTGATCTGGTGTTTATTTTGCAGTATGCTTACTTTGTAGATGTTGTGCACTTTTAAGTATGTATGTTTTAGTTAAAACGTTTAAAACAAAAGAAGTTTCTTGTTCTGCAGAAGATCAAACATGTATACTCCATCCTGCATCTCTCACTGAAATGCCAGTATGCTATAATTTTGCACAGAATGCATGGAGTGGCTAAATGAGGACTCTGAAACGTAAATGGTAGCAGGTGGGTGGGAAGAGAGAGTGGAATTTGAAGTTCCAGGCCACTAGTGATGAGTTGACCATTTTATTCCCTTCCAGTATAGCCCAGCCAGGACTCAAAGTGTGTATCAGGTGTGGACAGAAATTATTCCAAGAGAAGTCCTCTCTGGTTTGAGGAGTAAGGAAATTGTCTCCGAAAGTCAAAGTGAGGAAGTCCCCCCACTTTTTCATTTACTCCCCACCCCCTGATGCTATGGCAGCCAAAATGGTGGCAAAGGTGGCAGCAGAGTAACAGCAGTGGCACCCAGATGGTCACCTAAACCTCTGAGAGAGGGGAAACCTTGCAGCTGCTGCCCAGCAAAATCAAAGTATCAGATCGCATGTCGCTGGTCCAACGAAAAATCAAAATTCAAAATTCAAACTGTGGCTTCTACTGAAGGTGTATTGCTACATAATACCATTGTAAAGTTGAGCCATCCTAAATCAGGGATTACAGCCGTCAAATTTTACTTTTGAGGGCCCTGTCACCACCTTGATAAGACTGCCCTCTGCTGGAGATAAGGGGAGCTGCAGGTCAGATCTTCGCCTCTTCCAGCAATTCATTCCCAGTTTGACGGTATTTAGCAAGTAATTCTTCTTGGTCCATTGTACGATCTGATGCCATTATCTAGTTTCATTAAAAAAATAATAACACTGGGGACGCCTGGGTGACTCAGCGGTTTAGCGCCTGCCTTTGGCCCAGGGCACGATCCTGGAGTCCCAGGGTCGAATCCTGCATTGGGCTCCCTGCATGGAGCCTGCTTCTCTCTCTGCTTGTGTCTCTGCCTCTCTCTTTCTGTGTGTGTCTCTCATGAATAAATAAATAAAATCTAAAAAAACAAAAAAACAAAAAACAAAAAACAAAAACACCAAAAAACCCAAATAATCATATTTAAAAATAGGCAGAGAATGTGAATAGACATTTTTCCAAAGAAGACATACGGTAGGGCAGCCCGGGTGGCTCAGCAGTTTAGTGCTGCCTTCAGCCCAGGGCGTGATCCTGGAGACCTGGGATTGAGTCCCAAGGGCTCCCTGCAAGGAGCCTGCTTCTCTCTCTGCCTCTGCCTCTGTCTCTGTCTCTGCCTCTCTCTCTCTCTCTCTGTGTCTCTCATGAATAAATAAATAAAATCTTTAAAAAAAGATCTTCTATAAAAAAAAGAAGACATACAATAGATGGCCAAGAAACACTTGAAAAGATGCTCAGCATTACTTATCAGAAAAATGCAAATCAAAACTACAATGAGAGATCACTTTACACCTGTCAGAATGGCTAGAATCAAAAAGAAAAGGGGAACCTGGGAGGCTCAGTCAGGCATCTCTTGATTTTGGCTCAGGTAATGATTTCAAGGTCCTTTTTTTTTTTTTAAAGATTTTATTTACTTATTCATGAGAGACACAGAGAGAGAGGCAGAGACACAGGCAGAGGGAGAAGCAGGCTCCATGCCGGGAGCCCGATGTGTGACTCGATCCCGGGACTCCAGGATCAGGTCCTGGGCTGAAGGCAGGTGCTAAACCGCTGAGCCACCCAGGGATCCCATGGATCCTTGAGTTAGAGTCCCTTGTTGGACTCCATGCTAGGCATGCAATCTGCTTAAGATTCTCTTTTCCTCTGCCCCTCCCCACTCTTAAAAAATCCAAAAAACACAAGTGATGTAGCTATCAATACGTTTTACAGAAATTCAGAAAACATAAATTCCTAATTTTCAGAATGTATTACACTCCCACAGTTCATTTCACCTTATTTTTAAAAAGTCCCTGCAATACAATTCAGCGTATTTTGCCCTAAATACTTTAAGTTGTGAGAAACAGTGCTTCTACGTTGTTCATCCATAACACTCCGTTCCACAGGTGGCTTGGAAGTTTGTACACCATATTCTCAGGCTTTCCTTGCCAGCTGGTTTTCATTATGACAGTAACCTAGGAGTCTCTAGCAAGATTTGTTTTTACAGCCAAAGGATGAATTCATGTTTTCCCTCAGATTCCGGGGCACTCTGGAAGCCCTGAGTGGTTCCTGCCTTTCTGCCTGGGCACTGCAATTCTGACAGCAGCAGCAGATAAGCCAACATCAGCAGTTGAGGGCTTGGGGTCTGGCAGTGGTGGGCAAAGGTGCAGTAGCCAGGACTGACATTTAGGTGTCAAACTCAAAAGACCTTGACCAGCCACTCATAGGATGTCACAGTGGTTATGAAATCATCAGACACGAAATCCCACTCCTGGACCATCTCTCTCCTCCAGGAGGCAGCATTGAAAAGAAAAAAGAAGGGACACCTGGGTGGCTCAGCAGTTGAGTGTCTACCTTTGGCTCAGGGCGTGATCCCGGGATCTGGGATTGAATCCTGGATCGGGCTTCCTGCATGAAGCTTGATTCTTCGTCTATGTCTCTGCTTCTCTCTGTGTGTCTCTCATGAATACATAAATAATCTTTAAAAAAATACTGTAAAATGTAACACAACTTCCCAGAGACTTTCAACCACTTACTTGTGTGTTTTTGTTTTTTAAAGATTTATTCATTTGATAGAGAGATCACACACAAGCAAGGGCAACTGCAGAAGGAAGAAGCACTCCTCACTGAGCAAGAAGGGAGCCTGACTCAGGGCTCCATCCGAGGATCCTGAAATCATGACCTGAGCTGAAAGGCAGATGCTTACTTGACTGAGCCACCCAGGTGCCCCAACCACTTATCCGTGTTTTTACCCTTGGCAAGGAGAAATGCCAAAACATTTGGGGAAGATTATCAGATCTATGACTCACAGGGCCACTGTGGAGTACTGGTGAGGGTCGACCTATGCAGCTCTGACCTTGTCTTTATTGGGCACTTTTACGACAGCAGTGTTTTTCCTTACAGATTCCTGATTTCAAGGCCTTGGAAATGGAACAATGAATTGGGACCGTATTCTGTTTCTTGACATGGATGTTCACATATATGGATTATGCACTTACTTGCACTAAGGAAATATTTGTTGAAGCAACCAATGAGAGAAATGCCGGTCTCAGGACTTGGGGTTGTAAACATTGCTTTTGATTTCCTGTCTGGGAAAGCAAGAGAGTTCCAAGCTGACTCTTCCTGCCAGAATTCAGAATGGTCTTGATTTCATCAGTCAGCGGGACTTGTTTCCCAGGAAGAAACTGTACTTGTGCCAGGGACAATCAGGGGCCTAAGTTCAGGGGGAAACTCCCAAAGATTTCAGGGAATATTTGACACCTGTAAGTATGTTCCACACAGAAAATTTGGAGTATATTGGAAAAATATGGGGAATGACCTAAGGCTTACTCAGGTCTACTGTGGCCTCTTTGATGGAAGAGATTAAGAAGTACCCAGTGCCCATTCATGTGGCAAATGCATTCTTCTTTTCCCTGTCCACTTGGACTAGTACAAGCAGTTTGCTTCTACCTAGCAGCAGTATACCATTGCCATCCAGTCCAAGAGATGAACAACTCTGCAGTGTTTTATTTTTAAAGATTTTATTTATTCATGAGAGAGAGAGAGAGAGAGAGGCAGAGACACAGGCAGAGGGAGAAGCAGGCTCCATGCAGGGAGCCTGATGTGGGACTCGATCCCGGGTCTCCAGGATCAGGCCCTGGGCTGAAGGCGGCGCTAAACCGCTGAGCCACCAGGGATGCCCTATTTTTAAAGATTTTAAGTAATCTCTACACCCAATGTGGGGCTTGAGCCTATTACCCCAAGATCTACCAACTGAGCCAGCCAGGCACCCCAACAGCTCTAGTTTTGTACAACCTAATCCCTAAGACCTTGGCCACCCACCCCAGGACATCATGGTCGTCCACTTCACTGATGTCATGTTCCTTATCTTGGAGAATTGGAAAGGACAGGAATCCAGGTGTAAAACACCCATGCTTGACTCAAGAGATAAATCCCAGGGAAAAATTGCCCACCCAGCAAAGTTCCTGGGGGGTCAGCATACCTCTCCAAGTGAAACACAAATCTTGTCCCTCAATCTACCCTCACAATGAATAAATCATGGTAGGTAGGCCTCAAGTCTTGGTGAAAGCACTTACGTTTGCATATTGCCCACAAAATAGAAGAGGCCCTGGTGTTTCTGAGGCCATCAGGGTTCTATTGGAGATAAAGCATTCTTCTGTGGGACACCACATAACTCTGCAACCTGGACCAGGTAAGATCTGAGCTTACCTGTGCACCTAACAGCACTCTATGATCCATGAGATGCAGGTACAGATGAGATTGGGCTTGCTTTAACCCTGAAGGTACCAGTAAGCTGCCTAATCTGTGTCTATACCAGTAAGAAGATGGCCGTGGGTGAAGGATAAAAACATTGAAGCTTGGTTTACAGGTGGCTCCACATGATATACTGACATCAGCAGTGAATGCTAAGGACTTATAGCCTCATGGAGGACACTAAAGGACAGCTGTAAAGGAAAAGCTGCCCAAAGACAGAGTTTCAAGAAAGTTTGACACAGTTTTTTCTACCTGAAGAGAAATAGCTTGTGTCCAAATTCTGGTGCAGAAAGCCAGGGACTTTAACAAGAATGAAACTGGACTTTCTGACACAGGCTGTGTCCCATGTGTAAAGCTCACCAAACACTTCCACTGCAGGGGACCAAATGGTCCACTTCTCACAACAAATCCCAAGGCTACGGGCACAGTTGTCTTGATCCATGGTCTATGATGTGCACCCATCAGCTTTCACTTCAGAAGTTATACTGAGCATCTGAAACTAAAGACTACACCGTCCTGTGCCTGGGCTCAGCACCAGAGGAAAGATGACCCACATCAGCCTGGGGAGGGAGGTTATTGCCTTCAGGGGTGCAGGGCCTGATGGAGGCTGGGTGTAAGGCAGTATAACTATTAGCCCTCTGCTTGTACCTCTATACCTGCTACCTCACTTGAATGTTGAAGGATGGCACATATTCCCTAAAAGGTTTTCATGTTTTAGGGGTTTCCAGACTGTCTCCACAACCTGGGAGTTGGGGAAAGAAACTAGGATTCTGTTCATTTTCCTCTGGTGGTATCTGGGCAAGTTCAGGTGAATTAGTGACAAAGGGCCAGCAGCTCTGACTCTGAAAGACACGAGGACTTATGCTTGAATAGGGGCCATAAATCTATATGTTCACTTGTTGAACCTTGTGAATTTCAATTACAATTCTGGTACCCATAGCGTTTGGTCCAAGTGCTAGATAAGCCACATTGATCTTCTAAAGGTCAATCAGGCCTCTTGCCAGTACCAATATGGTGTGTAGTCCAAGGAAGCTGGTAGTGCCAGGGCCATGTGGGTCATGGAAGCCTTGGGTAGAAAGGGCCACTGATAAAGAAATGGGGTTTCTTCCTTACTTCTGTGCCTTGGGCACACCAGACCTCAGCTGGCAAATCTTAGGATCAAGCAGAAGCGGGTCTTTGGCCAGTGGTTAGCTTGTGTCTCTGCTGCCCTTTTGTTACCTGGATACTCTGGCTAGAGTCCTAAAGCTCTAGATCAGGAGTTGGCAAACTTCTCTAAAAACCCATGTAACATGGGACACCTGGGTGGCTCAGTAGTTGAGCGTCTGCCTTCAGCCCAGGGTGTGATCCTGGAGTCCCAGTATCGAGTTCCACATTGGGCTCCCCGCATGAAGTCTGCTTCTCCCTCTCCCTGTGTCTCTGCCTCTCTCTTTCTGTTTCTCATGAATAAATAAATAAAATCTTAAAAAAAAAAAAAAAAACAAAAACCCATGTAACAAATATTTTTTACACTTTGCAAGTCAAATAGTCTGTTACACAGCTCATTTCTGCCATTATAGTGTGAAAGTAGTCAATGAATGAATGTAGCTGTGTTCCAATAAAATTTATTTACAAAAACAGGCAGTAGGACAAACTGGGCCAAAGGACTGTAATTTGCCAACCTCTGTCCATGTCCTTGATGACACTTAGACCGAGTTGATCGAGGGGACTGTGGTCCATTCTGCGCCACTGTGAGCCACTGTGAGCTGGAAACCTCTAAGGTCTGCTGCTTTGCTGAGTCGTACATGGGTGTAGAACAGGACAGTATGTATGGGAACTGCCAACCAGGTGGTGGGTGCAGGGCAGAATGTGAGGAGGACACTGGAATAGGCTGAGCCTCCTTCTTCCTAAGCAACATCAACAGATCTATTCCAGATCAGGCCCAACCCTCCTACCCCATACACACATGGTCCCTGGGTGGGCACTGTCCTTACTGGACCCTTACGAGCCCTTATGCTGTGGTCTGACCACCAGCCCTTCCCTGGTGATGGCCCAATTGTAGCTCTTCGGCGGCGAGTCCAATGCTTCTTCCACCCGTGCCTCCAGGTTCTCTCGGGTAATGAAATTTTTTGCTTCCTCCTATTGGGAGACAGAAAGCTACTGAATGGAAGTCTCCAGCACAGGCCTGCTGACCTTTAGCCCACTGAGTCTCCAGTTCTCCCTCTGGATGGATGCTTGGAGCCCAGGTCCTCTGTGACCTTCCAGTGGAAGAGTATCAGGCAGCCTTATCATATTCCTCTTAGATAATTATCCACTGGACATCTCAGCCAGAACTCCAAGCACACCAGTTGTGACAATCTCGAGTCCCACTGGGTTGAATGTTGCCTCAATGTCCCTCGTTAATCTCTGTCAAACTTGTTCTCCGCACCCCCCCATTACTTTAATTCAGACCTCATCCACTCTTAATGGATCACTCCCAAATGGTCTCCCTGCTTTTTAGTCTCACACCTGCCACCCTAGCCCAAAATATTAACACTTCAATGACTATACCCGCAAAACAAAATACCAACTCCTTGTGGAACTGGGGGCCCTTCCGGGGTAAGAGGCGGGCTTACCGCCACCTAGCTACTCGGATACTTTACAATTCTAATGTCAACTCTCACCTCTGGGTGTCTGCGCCCGTCACTCTCTTTGCACTCCTCCCCCAAATCCTCACCTGCTAACTGAGCCTCAAGGCTGCTCGCTCCCTCAGTGCGCTGGCCAGTGTCCCACTGCGCCGCGCCCAGGACTGCCGCCCAGGAGTTGTTCCCGGCCCTTAGCTCCAGGCCCGGAGACGCGACCCACCTGCAGCTGCAGCACTTCCTGCTCCTTGAGCTGCGCCCAGGCCTGGGCCTCTCGGGCCCGCCGGGCTTCTTCCTCCGCCTGCCGCTGCTGCTGCTCCCGCGCCTCCTGCCGCAGCCTAGCTAACCTGGGGTGGGGGCGAGGGCAAGAGGCTGAGACTGCGCGCGGCTGGGTCTGCCCCGCGCCACCAGCGGCCTGCCCCGCCTCCCGGCCCACTCACCGCAGCTCGTGGAGCCGCTGGTTCTCCGCCTGGTTCCAGGCCATCAGGTCGCGGTGCTCGGTGGCATCCTGCAGCGCCTTGCGCTCTGCCAAGACCCCGGCCCGGGCCTCGTGCGCCTTCTTCCGCACCTCAGTCACGAACTCCAGCCTGGGCGGAGACAGGCCCGCGGTCGGCACCCTCTCCGCCCGCCCTCCGCCTCACAGCCCACGGCGCCGGCGGCCGCCCCCGCCGTCACACACACCTGAGGGCGCGCACCGTCTGGCGGTACTGCCGGTAACGCTCCGTCAGCACGAAGAACTCTACGGGATCCACCGTGGGCGGGGTCGCCACGCGCCCGACCTTGGACTTGGCCGGAAGGTCGTGGCGGGTCTTGCGGCCGCGCACGAGGAGCAGCAGCGGGGCCGGAGGCCCCCACCGGGGACCCGCGCCCCAAACTCTCAGCGCGCAAAGCATGGCCGCAGCCTTCCCGGTTCCGGCGCGCCGCAGGGCATCACGGGGCCCGGAGACGACCGCGGGGCACCACGGGACGCGTAGTCCGCGGGCCCCGCCCCCACCCCCGGGAGCCCGTAGGGCGGGGCGGCGCGCGCAGGCACACCTCCGCGGGGTCCTCGGGCCCGGGCCTTGGCCGCACCCTCCCTGCAGGGCCTGCCCCGCCCCGCCCCGCGTCCCTCCCGCCGGCGGGCGGGGCCCACGTCCCCCAACCCCCGCGCTGGAGAGTCTCAGAGCGGGTGGGCGAGGGACGGGACAGAGGAGAGAGCTCGAAGCAGCAGCTTCAGGGGCTTCGTATCTTTATTGGAAGGCGACAGGGCGCGGTGCTCTAGGTCCAGTCTGTGGGGGGAGGAGGTGATCATTTCAGAGGACGCCCTGGTCACCAGGCTGCTCGCCTGCGACCTTGCCCGCCCTCACCTCTCCCGACCTGGTCCGCCAGGCGGCCAGCTTGCTCTCTCGTCCTGAGGACCCCCTTGCCGGCTAGGGAACCCAGCGTGGGGGCTCTGGAGCTCCCTGGGCGTTGCCCACCCCAAACAAACCTGGTTTGTAAAAACCTGAGCTCACACCAACTTAAATTACGTAATGTTTTTGCCTAATACGAATTTACTTTTTCTCCTTCAGTTATGGCTTTCCCGTGCACTTTAAAATAAATGCAAAATAGTAATAATAATCCATCGCTGCACACTGGTCTTCTGCAATCACTGCATTTCTAGTGCGTCAGCCTTGGTTCTTGGGACCCCCTTACCTAATAGTGTAAGTTCACACCCCTCACCTCTTTTCACTGAGGGGCTGCTCACCTCCGGACATATGGGCTTCTCTTGACAAGAAAGAAGCCTGGAGGACCCTAGTACAGCCACTGTCTTATGGAGGTTTTCAGTAGAATTCTCTCCACTCCACTAGTTACTTCTTTTAATTTAACATAAGTATCTTATCATAAATTGTCTAGAATTCTGGGAAATAGGAAGGATAGCAGATAGCATCCTGCTGTGTGCCCAGGGGTCGTCTCAGTTTTAGCTCATTACTCCCCTCTTTTGTCCACATATCCCCCAAGTCCTTAGCCACAATGGCCCCTGCTGGCCAATGCCAGGCCTCTCCCTGTACTTACTAGCAGTGTTTGCACCAGGTGCTGCTTTCTACAGAGGGGCCACCAGCCTGTAGTTCTGCCCTCCCAGGGCACACTGTTCTCAGGGGGAGCCAGGGAATTGCTTGGGAGGTTATGGGCGGTCTGGTCTGGGCCGTTTGCTGCAGTGCCCAGGACCCTTCCTCAGAAACGAGCCAAGGCTGTGGCATGCCCACTGCTCCTACCCTAGGCTCACAGTAGGTGAAGGAGCCCCAGCTAATACCTTCTTCCTCCCACTCAGGCGGGGGATACCTTTAACCCACCTTGGGGGCAGGTGGGGGTGGCTGGGCTGAGCTGGAAGCTCCCTTTCCTCCAGGGTACCAGCCATGGGACCAGTGCTGAGCCTTCGAGGGTCCAAAATGAACAGTCAGCAGCAGCAGCAGGAAGCCTAGCCTGGATAACAGCACTCAAGACGACAGGCGCTTCCATCCATAACTCTTTCCATTTCTTCCAGGGCCCCTTAGACACCTGGCACTTCAAGGATAGCTTGTGTTTCCTAATGCCCTTCCCTCTTCCCTCACTGCCCCTCATCCAAAGACTCTTGGGATCTGGACCCCAAAGGCTCCTGGCAACTAGCCTTCCCCAGAACCTCCTGGGACACAGAGGGTCCCAGCCTTGCCAGCAGAGGGCCTTCCTTTGTCTGTCAGGCCTACCCCTCCCTCCTTCAGGGATTCTAGAAGTGGGAGAAGGTTGGGAAGAGGAACAGAGGTAAGGGAAGCTCTCCAAGGGCCAGGCAGCAGTGTAGGGGCATTTGGGGCACCTGGTGCATGGCATGCTGCCTCTGTCCTTTGTCATCTCTCTTCCATGGCAGTTGGGGGTGTGGAATGGATGTGGTGGTGACATGGACAAGTGTTTTTTTTTTTTTTTTAAGATTTTATTTATTTATTCATGAGAGACAGAGAGAGAGAGAGAGAGAGGCAGAGACACAGGCAGACACTTGCCCGGGGTTGGGCAAGTGCTTCCACCCCTCATCCCTCCTATGCTAAAAGCAGCAGGCACAGGGACAGTGGTGCAGAGAGAAAGGTAAAGGGTTTTTTCCTGGGACATGGTTCGGGGTAGAGGGACTTGGGAGGGAGAAGAAGAACAGTGTGTCATACACGCAGGACAGACTTCCATCCAGGAGTCCCAGCCTTTGGGGAGAACAGCCTCTTTACTTACTGAGGGAAAGCTATGGAGGAGCTGGCTCCTTGAGGTGGCTCCTCCAGGTGACAGTGGATCCCCCGCCACCCTGGAGACAGCCAGTGCTAGGATTTATTGATCAGGAGACACTACACTGTTCCTGGTCCACGCACTTCAGTGATGTCTCAAAGAGGGAGGGGGCGCAGCCTGCCACCCAACACCCTTCTCTTATCAGTGTATGTTCCTAGTGTATTTTTAGCCACTGGCCCTGGGGTCACCAAATTGCTCCCTCTCCCTCCCAGGGATCTGAAGTACTAAGACTCCTGCTCCAGCCTGGCCAGGCCCTGAAAAATCACTTCCCTTCTCCCAGGTTGCATCCTCAAGCTCCTGCCCTTTGGCCTACAAAGCCTGGTCTTCTCTGATCCAGAAACAAACAGTAGCCTAGGGGGCGGGAAATGCCTGGGGGAGTCTACGAGGGCCTGAAGGCTTGTCTGCCAAACTGCAAAATAGGCTGGATGGAGCAGTCCTCATCCATACACCTGGGCACTAGTGATGAATCATTCCAGATGGAGGCAGGTTTGGGTGGGGCACACCTACCCCCAGGCAGCTTCTCTTTCCTCCCAGCCAGCCCATGGGGGGGGGGGGGGCTGCTAAGGGGGTAGTACAGCATCTGCAGGCTAGTAGCTGGTAGGACTATGAATGAGCAGGAGGTAGGAATAGTTTTGCCTCTCAGGGTTCCAAGCCCTCCCCATTCTGTGCTCAGCCAAGGGACTATTCATGGACTTGGACACAGCTAACCTAGGGCACTTGAAACATGCCCCCACCTATCAATCTGCGTCAGCCCAGCTTTTCACCACCAGCTATTAGCATGGGGGACAGGAGGAGGGCAGAGGCCTGTTTATAGGATTAATAGCCAATCTCTGCATTTGGGCTAAACAAATGCAAGAGCCAGGGTCAGGCTTGGTGTTGTGGTAGCCAGTCATTAGGAGAATAGGTGTGTGGGCAGCCCGGGCGGCCCAGTGGTTTAGCGCTGCCTTTGGCCCAGGGCCTGATCCTGGAGACCCAGGTTTGAGTCCCACGTCGGGCTCCCTGCATGGAGCCTGCTTCTCCCTCTGCCTGTGTCTCTGCCCCCCTCTCTCTCTCTGTCTCTCATGGATAAATAAATAAAATCTTAAAAAAAAAAAAAAAAGAGTAGGTGTGTCAAATCTTGTGGCAAAGATGGGGGAGGGGATGGCCTAATGGGCACCAGTCATTCATGGGTGCCTGGACATGAATTTCCAAAATGATTTATATTTAGTGGAGACCAGAGACAATATGTGGATTATATAGTTAAATTGTTTGGAGAAATAATACACTTTGTTCCTATATGTGTTGGTTAACCAAGTAATTTTTAGAGAAACATTTGTGGTTTAGTAAAAATGATGGAGTTCAATAAACTAGCTTAGTTCTGGTTTGGGCTTACAGAATGTTTTATTCAAAGTCCCCTGTGTTTATTTTATTTTATTTTTTATTTTATTTTTTTAAATTTTTATTTATTTATGATAGTCACAGAGAGAGAGAGAGAGAGAGAGGCAGAGACATAGGCAGAGGGAGAAGCAGGCTCCATGCACCGGGAGCCCGACGTGGGATTCGATCCTGGGTCTCCAGGATCGCGCCCTGGGCCAAAGGCAGGCGCTAAAACGCTGCGCTACCCAGGGATCCCCCCTGTGTTTATTTTAAAAGAGGAATGGCGGGATCCCTGGGTGGCGCAGTGGTTTAGCGCCTGCCTTTGGCCCAGGGCGCGATCCTGGAGACCCGGGATCGAATCCCATATCGGGCTCCTGGTGCATGGAGCCTGCTTCTCCCTCTGCCTGTGTCTCTGCCTCTCTCTCTCTCTCTGTGTGACTATCATAAATAAATTAAAAAAAAAAAAATTAAAAAAAAAAAAAATAAAAGAGGAATGGGGTGCCTTTTTTTTCTGTAATTTGTTTGTAGTTTTTCCTAAAAAATTCAAATCAGAATTAAGCTTCCCAGGGGACGCTCTGGTTCCTTTCTTTCTGGCAACATACATAGCTTTTCAAGAATGTTTCTGTCCTCTTCCAGATTACAGACTCTAAAATTCATCCTCGTATCCCTCTCAGCAGGGCACAGAAAGCTGGTTGTTCACCACTGAGCTCCAACTCATGCTTGCCTGGAGGACAGGACTTCATCTGTCTGGGAGCTGCTTGTAGTCAGTTGGGAAAGCAGAGGCTTAGAGCTGAGTGCTCAGGTGCTGCTGGAGCAGAGGGACACAAACCCCTGATCAGATGGTCTGGGCAAAGGATGACAATGAGTTAGCTAGGGTCTGCACACAGGGTAGCTGCGGTGCTCCCACGTAAGAACGAAATGGAGAAGAGTCCACACAAGAACTGCCAGTGGGTCTGGATCCCCGGGCTAGGGGTGGAGGGAGAGAGGTGCAGAGAATGCTGGAAGGCTGCAGGAAGGGATGGTAGACTCTGGAGAGACCAGGTGAACCCCTCAACCATGGGTGAGACAGGTACCTGTGGGTCACCTTTTGCAGTCACTTGGCAGGAAGCAGGCTATGCCGACCTGTAGCTCAGGGCTGGGGTAGGGCTGAAGGTCCACAGCATACAGATCACAGGAATGCTTGGGCTCTGAGGATGGAGAGAGGAGGAGCAGAGGCTACAGAGTGAGGATAAAGTCAGAAGGGAGGAAGGAGCCAGAGGGCAGAGAGTGGATCCTTGGCAAGAGGTAACAAGGGAATCTGGGATAGGATTCTGGATAAAGTGTGACAGAAGATCGAGTGAGTCTATCACAAAGGCAGAGGACTACAGGCCTGGTGGAGGTGCCTTTTTTTTTAAAAAATTAAAACCAAAGACTTACGCTTTTGGTGGTGGAGTGCTGAGGGAAACTGAACGCCCATGAGGGCGCTGACTTGATGAACTGGGGTCTGAGCACAGTGGGCACTGGATGCCTCGCTCCCTGTTCTGAGAAGTCCTCACAGGCTCTAGCTTTAACTCCATGCAGCACAGCTGACCAACTGAGGGGCGGGCACTGGATGAAGCAGTCACCCCTGCTGTGCCCACACAATTGTGTGGTGTGAACCCTGATACACTTACCCCTTAGCCTTGACTAGTTCCTGTCAGGTTTATGTCTCTTTCAACAGTGCAAGTCCTGCTTGAAGACATCTGTTTAGCAGCCAGGTGATATTTAAAATACTGGCCCAGAGGCGCCTAGGTGGCTCAGTTGGTAAAGCATCTACCTTTGGCTCAGGTCATGATCTTAGGTTCCTGGTATGGAGCCCCACATTGGGCTCCCTGCTCAGTGGGGAGTCTGCTTCTCCCTCTCCCTCTGGCCCTCCACCCTGCTCATGTTTTGTTTCTCTCTCTCTCAAATAATAATCTTAAATTTTATATATATACACACACACACACACCCAGCCACCAAGCAAATCTGCATGGATTTCAACAGAAAGGGGAAGTAGCCAGGCCACTCTGGTGAGCTGGTAATCAGTCCTTCGGTAGGAACCCTTGTACACACTAGTAAGCTGCTCCACACCAGCCCTAGCAACAGGAGGTAGGCAGCCTGCTGGGAGGTAAGGAGGCAACCCAGGACACGTGAGGGGCTCTCCTACAGATTTGCTATATAGCTTGCTGACCCAAGGCCTGTGGCCTCCTCCACCTGCCAGGACTTGGTCACAGAGGCACCAAACTGTAGCTTGCATAGAGCCAGGGTCTCCTTCTCAAACATGGCACCTCTCATCAGAAATCCTTCTCAGATTGCTTAATTTGCCCATGCTTCTTTGAAAACCACTGAGTTTTGAATTTATTGTTACTTGGAGTTCCTTAGTTCTTACAGAAGGACTAAGTACTTCTGACACCCACTCACTTCTCAGAAACTTCCAGAGGTTGTCTGTTATGGTGCCCCTGCCTCCTGAAGATATCCTGAGTATGTGCTGAACCTGGCTCCCATCTTAAAGCCACCACACCTGTTCACCTTCTGTAGGGTTCTGAGGCCTTCAGTAATGTGGTTCCATGTGACTTTGCCTCCTTTCACTCATCCGCATTTCTGGCATCCCTTGGATCCAGCTCAAGTCCCACCTCTGCCAACAAGTACAGCAGCAATGACCTCTGACTGTGCTTCCCATGGCTTGGGCTGTGGTGCCACTTCTTACTCCTGACAGCCTGAGTAGCCCAGGGCCTGACCCTGCTCTTTGAGAAAGTCCCCATGGGTTGTAAGACTCTCTTAGCCCTGTATTGACAGCTGTGGCAACCAGTTCACATTCCTGTTCCCACGATGAGCTGCTCATGAGGGTAAGAGGCAATGAACAGACCCACCCTCCCAGCTGTGCCAACTAAAGACTACATTTCCCAACATTCCTATAGTCACACAGTGTAGCCTTATGACTAGGTTTTGGCCAATAGGATAGGAGTGAAAATGGAAAGAACTTTTCTTCATGTCCTTAAAAATGAAGTTGCTTGCTCTCTATTTTCTTTTTGCTTGTCCATAAGAAAAGACCGTGATCCAGCTTCAGCTGTGAGGACAATAACAACATTCTAAGGGCACCAGAGTAGCTCAGTAGTTGAGCATCTGCCTTTGATTCAAGTCGTGATCCTGGGGTCCTGGGATCAAGCCCTGTAGCAGGCTCCCTGCCTTTCTGTCTCTCATGAACCAAAAAATAAAATCTTACAAAACAAAACAAAAAGGAATAACATTCTAAGGGGCACTGGGACAAGATGGGAGAATACTGGGTCTCTGGACTGAGCACACCATTACATGAGAAATAAATGAACATCCACATGACTTAAAACACAAATGCCAGACATTTTTATATAATGTCAGGCTTGCTATCAAGTTGGAATTGAAGACTCCTACTATCCTGGCCTCTGGATCTGAGACACTTCCATATAAAAGTCCAGGAAATGAGGGCAGATATAAAAGGAAATGAAAGCTATTTAATCTAGTAAGTGTGGGTATAAAGACTTATCCTGGATAGTGACACAATCCAGACAATTTTATAGCAAAGCACCAGTGAAGTTGGACTGGACTTAGTCAGCTATCTCCTCTTTCTTCCATGCCCCTGTGCCAGGGAAACACTGAGGATGTTGGCCATCTTCCAGGGAGCAAGGCTGGCTGGGATCACTGTACCAAAGATGTGTTGGGAACGAAAGGTGAGTCCTGGCAACTAGCTGAGAGCTGGAGAGGCTGTGCCATTGGAAAGGAGTTGAGAGGATGGCGGTTTGTGAGACCAGTTGAGACAGAACACTAATAAGCAGGGCCAGGAGTGGCCTAGGTAAGAGCCCCAGCCCTGGTATGGCTGCCCCACCCCAGACAAAGGGAGACGCTTCCTCAGGGAGTCAAAGCTTTTATTACCTGATAATCCCTAGTGTGTTGCCAGAGATACCGCTCTGGTTCCTTTACTCCCCACAGTAGGTTGTGGTGGTGGTGGTGGGGAGGGTGGAATGGGGAGGGATTATTTACAGAGCAGGAAGGGAATAAGAACCTGAAAGGGGTGAGGGAGTGGGGGCACCAGGACAACCAATTTCCTCAAGAGCTCTGAGAACTTTGTGCTTTTTTTCTTAGTTGATGCTGAGCTACCTGGAATGAATTTTGTGTTCCTTCTTTAGGAAAAGATGTCTAAACCAAAGAATAATACAGCTCAATTTCCAGGCAGAGGATTTCACGATATCAATCCAAACATCACACTATTTAATTCCCCAATAAAACATTGGAAAAAGGACTATCAGTACTAACACATTTACATATAAAATCTCCACCTAATAGGTAATAGAAGCCTATGTACCAATTTCTAAAACAGTTATAAGATATATACACAATTTTGGGTATATTAACAAAACAGAATATTACAAAATATTAAAGGCAAATTTCCTGTCCACTGGATCTCATCACCTCTTACTTGAAGTTGGCATAATCTGAGAATGCATCAATATATTCCTGCACCACCTTGTAGCAGAACTCATACTGTTCCTGTAGAGCAAAAGGAGGGGAAAAGCCACCGTTATTGAAGAGAATCAGGTACGTGCAATTCCTGACAGACCAGTTTTTTAAAAGATGGGAACCTGAGGGAAGTGAATGTTTTTGGACTTGCACCTGAGCCCTGACCTGCCTGCGAAGTTCTGATAGCGTTCCCCTTCTGGGTTGAGTATAGCTAATTTTGTCCTGATGGAGGTGACCAGAAAGGAAGATGTGGTCCTAGGTTTGCAGCAGTTAGACAGGAGTGTGCAGGGCTGGCAGACCAAGCAGCTGGGGAGATGGCTGGGTGTGGCCTGCACCTCACCATGGTTGCCAGACTGCAGGTGCTCTGGCTCTCAAAGCCTCACCAATTCTGAAACCTCTTAAAATGTATTTTTCTTTCCCCTCATACATGTCTTGCTCTCCGAGGTTCAGGGGCCCTTTTGGGTGCTTGTCCCCATACTCAGTGGTTACTGGTTAATGAGACAGTCAGGAGCCTGAGCAGTAGAGGCGGCATACCTGAGTCTTCCTATCCCAGGACCCATGGAAGAGTGCAGACAAGCCCTATGGGGTACCCAAGCACCTCTTTCTAGTCTTCACGAGGCCACTCAATTCTCTTCCTGGTGATAGGGCTGTGTCCCTCTGCTCTGTCACCAAGGCTTATTCTAGCTGGGGCACCTTGGGGGAACGATGGGCCCCCTGGAAGAGCCTCCCCCACTGGGCTAGCCCTCACAGAGAAGGTCTGTAGATGCGGTGGTAGTGCAGGCAGCTTACCAGTGTCTGGACCATGTGTGGCCTCTGTAGCCTCAGGCTCTTGACGGTTTGGAAGACGTCCAAAATCCCCTCTGCTTTCACCCGTTCCAGGACTGTGCTTAGGGCACAGAAGGTCCCCGTCCGTCCTGCCCCCGCGCTATAATAGAGCAGACATACCACATCTGTTACAGTCCACTGTGCTGATCAGGTGAAGACAGTGGCACTGAGCACAAAAAGGCCAAGGTGGAGGCTGGTGCTCATGGGAAGGGCTGTCATCTAATGGAGATGGTGGGGTAGGGTAGAGACAGGGGCCGATTTGCTCCTCTCCACATAAGCCCCATACTCATACTGCTCTGGAGAGGAAGGAGTACCCCTGCTGCCTTTTCTGATGCCCCACTTTGTCTGCTTGCGGGACTTGCCCACTGGACAGTGGTGGAAGAACCTCTTGCACACTCCCTCTCACCCAGCACTGAGCCTTCACTGTCTATCTATAAATGTGCCTGAGTTGTCCTGCTGCCCACTCCTGTTGGGATTCTAGTCTTCTCTTTCTTTTCCTGATAAACCCTGAGCCTCTACAGGGTGTGTGTGTGCGCATGCTGATTCTTTTCCATGCCTCTCATTTGCTTCCTAAATCCCAGGAACCCAGACTCTATGACACTATCCACCATGTTCAGTGTCATCAGGTGATTCACTAGACCCTTATTGAGTGCCTGCTGTGTGGCAGGAGTTGTGGTAGGGAGCAATATGCCCAAACAATAAGATATATAGTGTGGGAAGGAAAAAGAGGAACAGGAGTTCTAGGCAGGGTGGTCAGGGAAGGCTCTCTAAGTGAGTGTCACATGAGCAGAGACCTGAAGGTGAGGACAAGGCCCAACAGCTGTCTGGGAGAGGAGTATCTCAGGCACGAGGCAGGATATCTAGGTGTGGGAGCTGTGTAGCTGGATTTGATAGACGGAAGGACAGAAAGAAGGAAGGAGAATGATAAGGGTGAGGTCAGTGCCCTCAGGGAGATTGTCAACCCCCTGGTACACCTGCCTGGCCTGGGCAAGAGCTCAGATCAAGTTGGGCCTTGTGAGCCACTGTCAGGATTCTAAGTGATGTGGCCTGACTGAAGGTTTTAGAAGGATTTCTCTAGTTCTCTAGCTACTGTGTTGTGAACAGGGGGAAGGTTGGGATAGGGAAACGAATGAGGCCAGTATAACTACTGGGAAGAGCGGATGGTGGCTTAGACAGAGGGGTGCTGCTGGTGGATGGAATGAGAAATAATTCTCAAACTATTTTCCATGTAGAGCAAGGCTGGAGATTTGATGTACATGTGTGAGGAAATAAGAACAGTATGGCTTCAAGGCTTCTCATCTGAGTTAGCTGGGGGACTGAAATGCCACTTGTTGATTGGGGGAAGGCTGAGCAAATAGTAGGCTTAGAAGTAAAGATGAGAAGTTCTGATCTCAACTATTTTTTAATATATTTTTTTATTTTTTAAAGATTTTATATATTTATTCATGAGAAACTCAGAAAGGCAGAGACATAGGCAGAGGGAGAAGCAGGCTCCCTGCAGTGAGCCTGATGTGGGACTTGACTTCAGGACCCCGGGATCACACCCCGAGCCAAAGTCAGATGCTCAACCACTGAGCCACCCAGGTGCCCCTGATCTGAACTCCTTCAACTGAAGATACCCTAGTGGAAATGTTGAGTAGGTAACTAGACATATAAATCTGGTGTTTAGGGGAGAGGGTGAAATGGTGGTAATGACACAGGAGTTGGTACAAAATCCAGCAGACAAGATGGGCTCACCTAGGGGAGTGGCTGTTAGTTGACAAAGAAGAGATCTAAGGAAGTCTATCTTGGTCCTGGACCACAAATGGAGAGGATCAGCCAATGAGGACACAAACCAGGAGAGAAGCTCTGCTGAAAGCATTCCATAGAGAAGTGAGTGGTCAACTGTGTTTGATATTGATAAAGGTAACAAGACAGAATAATCTCTGGATCGGCAATGTGGAGGTCACCAAGTAGCCCTCATAGAGGCAGCTGCAATGGAATGTGGGGGGCGGGTAGAATGGGTTCAAGAGAGAATGAGAAGAAAGGAAGTGGGGAGTTAGTTGGAACAAATCTTTTGAGAAGCTTTACTATTAAGGAAAACAGAGGAATAGATGGTACCTGGAAGGGAATGAGAGGTAAGAGTTTTTAAAATATTAAAATGAGAGAAATTATAGCATATTTGTATGAAGATGGTAGTTATCCAGAGGAAAGGACAAAAGGGGATGGAACCAATATCCAAGTGGACAGTGGGTATGGCAGACAAACCCTACCGTGGCCCCCCAAACCCCACCCCCTGGTGTTCATGCCCTTGTGCAATCTCTTCCCCAAAAATGTAGGCGGGATGTGTGAGGTGCTTCTAACCAGCGTCAATGGCAAGTGTGATGAGATGCATGTAACCACATGTATGTGATTATGTTACATGGGATCATAATGCCTGTCTTGCAGGGAGACATTCTCTTTTTTGCTGACTTAGAAGCAAGCAACCACCCTGGGAAGGTCCAGGTGGCAAGGAACTTCCACTTGGACTTTCAAACAACAGAGGCCCTTAGTCCAGCAGCCCACAGGGATCTGAATGCTACCAACAACCAAGGAAGCTTAGAAATGGATCCTTCCTGATTGAGCCTCAGATGGGAACACAGCCCTGGCTAACACCTTGGTTGCAGTCTTGTGAGACCCTGAAGCACAGGACTAACCTAAGATGTGCTCAATTGCTGACCACAGAGACTGTGAGATAAATGTGTGTTGTTTTCAGATGCTAAGTTTAAGATGCCAAGTTATAATATTATTACATAGCAATAGATAATTAATGATTAATGCAGCTGGCTTCAGAGAGGGGTCAGACAACTCATCCACTGAACAGGAGGGAATCAGGGTCCACAGCACCACTGCAGGGAGATGGGCAGTAGTGTGCTGGGAGCATATGGAAGTTCTGATTGCTTCTCTATTCTTAGTCAAACAGAAACAGCGTCTTTTCTTAAATATGATGACAGAAAAGGTGGTGATAGTATCTAGGTTTGAGAGGAGGTGTGAACTAATCATCTAGGACAAAGGCTGGCAAGGTTTTCTGTAAAGGGCCAGATAGAAAATATCTTCGGTTTTGCCAAGAAGAGAAAAAAATCAAGTTCTAATTGCACAATTCTGACTTCTTGTATGCTGGGCAGCAGTGTGAGACAAGGAGGGCACCACATATGGTCTCAATTCTTTGCTGCTGGAGCACGAGAGCAGCCAGTACATAAACAAAAGGGCAGAGCTATGTTACAATAAACCTTATATATGGACAATGAAATTTGAATTTCATGCAATCTTCATATCATTAAATACGTCTTCTGATTTTTTTTTTTTTTTTTTAAATTTTAAAACGTGAAAACAGTTCTTGGCTCGCAGATCCACACAAAACCAGGCAGCAGGCCAGATTTGGCACCAGGCCCTAATATGTCCAGCCATGGTCTGGAAGAATGGAGGGTGCAGAAACTAAGGGCCTAATACAAGGCCAGTGGTCAGGAAGGTAAAACGAAGCCTGCAACCTGGTGCTTTTTTTCAGCCTCATTCAGCTGCATGGTGCTGATGCAGGGCAGCTAGAGAATCTGGGGTTTGCAGAGAGAGGGTGACCAAGGGAGACAATAAAAGTGTAGGGAAGGAAGGATTTATCTGGACAAGCCAAAGAATTATTTTTTCTTAAGTTTTTAATTTTTTTAAAGTAATCTCTGCCCCCAGGGTGGGGCTCAAACTCACAACCTCGAGTTCAGGAGTTGCATGTTCTACTGACTGAGCCAGCCAGGCGTGCCGCCAAGGAATCTTTGTGATTTTGCCAATCCAATGGGCACAAAGCCATGCTGTGCTGTTTTCATTCTCACTTCTCAGAATATTACTAGTAAAGTTTAGCATCTTTTCATGTTTACTGTCCATTTGTATTAGTTGGTGCACTTTGCCATTTCTTTCTTTCTTTCTTTCTTTTTTCCATATCATTATTTTTAATGTCCAACATTTATAATATGAAGGCCAGGGTTTTCTCAACTCAAGTTTATAAATTTTCAATTGGCTTGTGAGGCCAATAGGGATACTTCTTGTCTAATTTGGTTTCTGGGAAGACTTCATTCAGGTCCTCAATGGTCATCTGATCAAACGGAATTATGTTCTTCATCTTCTCCAGCTCTTTTTCATATTCTTCAATCCTGGCCTTTGAGAGGGACAAAAACTCAGCACAGCTTTTCACATCTTCTTTTTCCTCAGCATCCACCTGGACAGTGTATTTATCCTCTGGCACAGGAACCTTCAGGGCATTAAACTTCTTCTCAAAGTCATCTACCAAGCCAGCCTTTGCCACATTGGCCTTGTAGTAAGCCCAGTTGATAGCAGGTGGTTTCTCAGGAAGAGTAGCCAACCTGGAGGTAAGCATCTCATTCCAGGATTTCAGGGAGTTGGCAATGGTCTTCTGGTTTCGGGGTATGATCTCCCCAAAAGCTACCCAGTCAATGGTTTTTAGAGCAAGTTTTTGCCCAGCCACCTTGAGATCCTTCACCGACCCCGGCGGCCCACAGTCCACAGCCCATTTATTTCTTTAAAATATTTTTAAAGTACTTTCTTTTGTATAGGTAATAAATTAGCATAGTTCAAATTTCAAAACAGCCCCCCAAATGAAAAGCTTCTTTCATATTCCATTTTTTTGCTTTCGGATGCATTCCTGGGAAAGTGCCAATGTCCTCAGATCCTCACCTGTCTGTCCTTCCAGAGATATTTTTATGCATATACCAATAGAAAAATATATTGTTTTCAAAAGTTTATTTATTTAAATGATCTCTATACCCCATATGGGGCTCAAACTCACAACCCAAGATCAAAAGTTGCATGCTCTACCCACTGAGCTAGCCAGGTGCCCCCCAACAGAAACACATGTTCTTTCCCTATGTCCCATTTATTTTGCTCACAAAGCAATACATCTAGAGGATTAACCCATACTCAGTATATAAGCAGATTCCTCATTAATTTTTGCAGCTCTGTAGCATGAGATCCATCATAGCTTATTGAGTCAGCTACCTATTAATATGTTTAGATAATTTACAATCTTTTACTATTATAAGCAGCACTTTAATCCTAGTGATTATTTCCTTTTGGCCACTTGAAGCATATTGACTGGATATATTCTTAGAAGTTTCTTTGCTCATTTCTCTTTCTCTAAAGGTTTTTTGAGAGAGAGTGCACATGAACACTCCCTGCTGAGCAGAGAGCCTGACATGGGGCTTGATTCCAGGACCCTGGGATCATGACCTGAGCTGAAGGCAGCTGTAAGCCACTTAGACACACCCCCCCCCCCCCATTTTTCTCTTTTTAAAAACCAATTTGTAGTGATTTATAATATATTCTTTCTTCTCTAAGACTTCTTCCCCCAATTATAAAAGCAATTCAAACTCATTGTAAATTTTTTTCCTAAAGTGCAATCTCAAACAACATGCCCCAAACAAAATTCACCTCTGCCCCCCAAAATGAGTCCCCTTACCATAATTCTTCTGTCAGTGACGGCAATCATGACCAGTAACCCTGGTTTAAATTTGGGATACACTCTACACACTTGACTCCTCTTTCACAACTATGTTTTCAGTCTTGCTCATTTTTCTTCAAACTTTCTCAAAATAGTTACCCTTTTCTCTTTTCCTCTGTCTCTTAAGAAGGCCAGACCCTCACCCCCACTAGTGCCCATGGTCTCTCCACTGTCAGTATCCTCTGCTGCTCTCCTGTACCACCCCATCACCATCCCAAATGCTTCCCTGTCCAATATTTTAACATCACTGGTTCCCTAGTACTTAATGCAAAGTTCAAACACCATGATCTTCTCTTATTATCTGGCCCTGTGCTGGCCACCAAACTCAACTGCCAGGTGCTCCTCAGTACCCTGCTGTTGTCTGGCTTTCCTCACTGTCGCTTCCCCTGCCTGCCTCTCATTGCTTTCTCTCCCACTCTGAGGGCTGGGGAGAGGTACCTGCAGTGCACGGTGATGGGGTGGTTCCCTGACTGCTGCTGCTGCTTCTGTACGGCCGCAATGATGCTGATCATGCCCTTTCCATCGCTGGGGATGCCCACTTCAGGCCAGCCGTGGAAGTGGAACTGCCGGATCTGCCGGCTCTTGTTCTCCTTTGGAAGAAGTGGGATCAGAGAGGCAGGGCACCCTGGCTTTTCCCTGCGGGAGGAGCTGCACCCCCCAGCCACCTTACCCTGGTGTTGGTGACCAGGAGGTCTCTGACAGTGTAGCTCTCACATTCCTCCTCTTTCTTCAGCTCCACTGTGATGTCTCCATAGGACACCACTCCATCGGAGGGCCAGTACTGGGCACACTTTTCCTGGAGGGACAAACGGGAGATGTGAGGTGCTTGGAATACCATGAATAGAAGCATGGCTGTCCTTTGAGCTGCCTGCTCCTGTCTTCCAATTACCACCTCTTATAGAACATCCTTCATCTCCAAAGTGTCAAAAACTCAGAGTGTCATTACGTTACTTAATATCACTCTAATTAACTTCTGATCCTCACTAGGACACCTACAGCTGACCCTTGAACAACACAGGGTTGGACTGCATGGGCCCACTTATACATGGATTCTTCTGGATAAACACAGTACAGTAATATAAAGTACCAATTTTCTCTTCCTTATGACTTTCTTTCTTTTTTTTTAGGATTTTATTTATTCATAAGAGGCACAGAGAGAGAGAGACACAAGCAGAGGGAGAAGCAGGCTCCCTGTAGGGAGCCCGATGTAGACCTCAATCCCAGGGCCCCAGGATCCCACCCTAAGCCAAAGGTAGACGCTCAACCGCTGGGCCATCCAGGTGTTCCCCTTATGATTTTTTTAATATTTTCTTTTCTCTAGTTTACTTTATGGTAAGAATACAGTATATAGGGATCCCTGGGTGGCGCAGCGGTTTGGCGCCTGCCTTTGGCCCAGGGCGCGATCCTGGAGACCCGGGATCGAATCCCACATCGGGCTCCCGGTGCATGGAGCCTGCTTCTCCCTCTGCCTGTGTCTCTGTCTCTCTCTCTCTCTCTGTGACTATCATGAATAAATAAATAAAATCTTAAAAAAAAAAAAAGAATACAGTATATAATAGATAAAACATACAAAATATATGCTATTAATGTCACTGATCAGTCCTCAGGTCAGCAGTAGGCTATTAATTATGTTTTTGATAAGTCAAAAGTTATATATGGATTTTTTTTAATTGAAGTATAGTTGACACATGCTACATATGTTTCAGGTATACAATATAGTAATTTGGAAAATCTATATACCAGTGTAGCTACCATCTGTCACCAAAGAACACTATTACCAGACCACTGACTAGATTCCCTATGCTGCAGCTTTCATCCCTGTGATATATGCAAGTTTTCGACTACACAAGGTAGAAAGAAGGGGCTGGGAGTCAGTGCCTACCTAACCCCTGTGTTGTTCAAGAGTCAATCGTATATTTAAAAACTTAATTCCCGGGGTAGCCCGGGTGGCTCAGCGGTTTAGCGCCGCCTTCGCCCCAGGGCCTGATCCTGGAGACCCAGGATCGAGTCCCACGTCGGCTTCCTGCATGGAGCCCGCTTCTCCCTCTGCCTGTGTGTCTGCCTGCCTCTCTCTCTCTCTGTGTCTGTCATGAATAAATAAATAAATATGTAAAAAAAAAACCTTAATTCCCTTACTGGACATAATCACTTAGCCTTTTGGTTTACTTATTTACAGTTTAATTTGCAACACGTGACAGATCTCTGAAGAGCTCTGACCATCATTTCAGCTGCATTCAACACTTAATAGGGTGGAGGAAGAGGAATGAATGTTTTTGCTCCAATTTCTTTTCCCCTCTCCTTTGCTCCCTCGGGGTGTTTCCACCTCTTATAGGAGCTTACATATGTCAGACTGCTAACCCAGAAAAACAGAGCCCCACTGAAAGTACCATCCAGCCATGGTGCTTCAGTAGAGCCCAGGGCACAGCATCCACCCCTCCCTCCTTTCCTTCCTCTTGATTTTTCTTTTTTTTTTTTTTTTAAAACATTTTTATTTATTTATGACAGTCACAGAGAGAGAGAGAGGCAGGGACATAGGCAGAGGGAGAAGCAGGCTCCATGCACCGAGAGCCCGACATGGGATTCGATCCCGGGTCTCCAGGATCACGCCCTGGACCAAAGGCAGGCGCCAAACCGCTGCGCCACCCAGGGATCCCTCCTCTTGATTTTTCAATTTGCAATGGCACCTGCATTTCTGTCCTTGCAAGTGAATAGGAGAGTTTACAGCTTGTCTTTGCTGGCACCTGGCTCAGTTTCTTCTACAGCTCTTTGTGGGCAGGGGCTGCCTCTTTTCATCTTTATCTCTCTAGCACCCTGCACACTGCCTGCGTGTGTGGTAGGCTCTCAGTAACTGCTAAATGAATCTGTTCAATGTTTGCAGAACAAGTCAGGCTATAAATACGTAAATAAAACAATATAGCCGACTGTCCATTTCTTTAGAGCATTTGGGAGAAGATCTTAGATTTCCACTATTGGCACTTTTAAAATCTTCAACCATAAACATACTTTATATTCATTAGGAAAATTATGAAGAGTAGAAAAATAAAAATAACAATCTCTTAGTCCAAATAAAATCATTACTAAAAGTCCATTTTAGTGACTCTTTTCGCTTTTCCTATGTGTGATAATTCATTTTCTCCTTTATAAATGATGCTGAGCTCATTTTAAACCACAGAATTATCAAAGTGGTAGATCAGGGAAATGTCACAGACCAGTGCTTTTCTACATGTACCCACTCAGAGCCCTGGAGATGCTATGGGGGTTGGGGCTCTGGGCCCTCTCCTCAACCAGAATGCCTTAAAAAAAATTCTAATTAAGGCTCTTAAACAGAGATTATGTTGGTTTTCAGGTCACTGGTGGGAGGAATAAATTTTGCTACTCCATTTTCTTCCCAAATCTGCCCTCACACAGTTTACCAGCCAGGACTAACAACTGGGGCTTTAAAACTGTTACAAGTGCTAAGATTTAAATGGGCTTGAGAGAAACGGGGTGTATGACCCAGAATCACACTATGACTAGAAAAAGTGTGGTCCCACACTTTATGGCTTGAGACCTTAATTTTGGCAGTGGGGTATGACAAAAGGGGCAGACTGGAAGAGGGCCACCATAGATACAGAGCTAGGGAACTAGAGCTGTGGACAGGCAGTCAGTCCACAGTAAAAGCAAATGGGGAGTCTACTGTGGCTGGTCTAAGGGGTACAATTTCTCAAAGTGATTATATGTGGTTGGGACTGACCAAGGGGTTAGATCAAGGCCACAAAGTGAGTTTCAGTTCTATAGGTAAGCAAGTAAGGTGTGCCAAGAGGAGACAACCCTGGTAAACTTCTGGGGTTAGGATTTAAGGGATGATGTAAAGAGAAGCCACAAAAAACAATTACAGATATTGGACAAATGGCAGCAACTCATTCTCCTCAGCCAGGAGAAAGTACAGGGTTTATTTAATTTAGCTCTCCCAGTGGGCACAACGCAAACAGAGGAAGCAGGCTGGACTTAAAAACAAAGCCAGGGGATCCCTGGGTGGCGCAGCGGTTTAGCGCCTGCCTTTGGCCCAGGGCATGATCCTGGAGACCCGGGATCGAATCCCACGTCGGGCTTCCGGTGCATGGAGCCTGCTTCTCCCTCTGCCTGTGTCTCTGCCTCTCTCTCTCTGTGTGTGTGTGACTCATAAAGAAAATAAAAAAATAAAAAAGAAAAGATTAAAAAAACAAACAAAAACAAACAAACAAAAAAAAACAAAGCCAGCTACTTAAGAGGAAAAAGGTACCATGTGAGGGCAACAGCAGTCCAGAGGCGCCTCTCACATTTGTGGGGAGGATAACGGTAGACAGAGTGGACCCTGAAGCAGCACTAGTTCAGGAGGCTGAGTTAAGCTGCTGGAAGGCAAAGTTTTGAGGGAGGTTTTGGAATACTCAACAAGAGCAGCTTCAGTTTAGAGAGAGACCTATTGGGGTGATCCTCCTCTGGGTCAAAGGAGAGGAACCCCCTTCCTCAGGAGGCAGAACGTGGGCCTGGGAATCCGAAGCAGGGACCAGCAGTGGCTGTACCTACTGATGCCCACGGCTACAGAGGCCTGGGGATCTTGCTGAGTGGGGAGACTCACATGAGAGCACAGAGTTGGAGACCAGGCCTGTGCAGAACACAAAGCAGTGACAAATACGGGACCCTCCTGTCAACGAGTAGTAGGCTGTGACCCATCAGAAGCCATGCCCCACTTAGCAGCTAGATGGCAAAAGGGAATGAGGGAAAATGGAAAGGAGATTTAAATTAAGCAAGTGACACAATAAGGAAAGAGGGCCCAATTCAAGTCTTGGGACTAGATGTCAACATGAAAGGCTCTTAAATTTTGTATGCTGGGTATTTTCCCTCAGGACCTCAGGAAGCTCAGAGAAGATTTTAAGGAGTGACTATAGTTAGAATTCTATTTTTTTAAAAAAAGAATTTATTTATTCATAAGAGACACAGAGAGAGGCAGAGACATAGGCAGAGGGAGAAGCAGGCTCCATGCAGGAAGTCTGATGTGGAACTCGATCCCGGGACTCCGCGATCATGCCTTGAGCCAAAGGCAGATGCTCAACCACTGTACCACCCAGGCGTCCCAGGAAGGGAGCCGGACATGGGACTTGATCCCAGGTCTCCAGGATCACGCCCCGGGCTGAAGGTGGTGCTAAATCGCTGAGCCACCTGGGCTGCCCCAGAATTCTATTTTCAAAATGATCTCTGGCTGCCATGCGAAGAAGTGACTAAAAGTGGGTGGGAGTGGAATCGGATAGATGGCTGTCAGGCTACTTCAGTGGTGCAGGTGAGTGCATGATGGTTTCAAGGAGGGGTCTGTTGCTGCACTGGAGAGAAGTGGACATGCTCAGTGTATGTTAGATCTCACTGATGTGGGAAGAGAGGATAATGTGGGAAGTGAGGAAAGGGCAGTAATGAAGGTAAACTACTGGGCGGAAGGTGGGACCACTTACTGAGATGGTAAGAGCAGGGTGGACTAGTATGGGGGAAGGAGGAAAATCATGTTTCATCTGGGCCAGGTGGAGTCTGAGATCCTTATCAGTCGTGCGAAGATATCCAGTGGGCACATGGATACACCAGTCCACAACTGGGAAGCAGAGGCTGCATTAGAGACACAGATTTGGGGACCTCTGGCATACAGATAGCATTTCAACCCACAGGACTATATGAAGCCCTCAAGGGATAGTGTGTTAAAACAAACAACAAAGGGTTAAGGCCTAAGTCAACTTCAACAATTAGAGGACACAAAAAGGAGGAGGTGGTCACAAAGGAAACGAAAGTTGCTGCCAGGCCAGTGAGGGGTTGACATCATGGAATTCAAAGGAAGAAAGTGTTTTGAGGAGGAGGGAGGCGTTGAGTATTTCAGATGCTGCTGTAAAGGGTCAGAAAGACGAGAGGAGGAGGAATGGCAACAAGGCAGTCATCAGTGATGCTGATGGGAGTATTCTCAGAAGGAACAGGATGAGGAGAGAACCAAAAGGAGGAAGCCAATTCTTCAAAGGTGTTGTGCTAGGAAGGAAGGGGGTGCAGAAAAATAGGATATAGAAGGAAGAAACCATGGGACACGAGAGAGATTTTTGTTTTGTAAAGACAGGAAATGCAACAAGGCACAGGCTGGTTAGAGTAATGCAGCAGAGAGGGAACTGCTGATGGAGGTGAAGGAGGACTGCAGTAACATGCCGGAGGCGGCAGGAGGGGAGCATGCAGGCACACTGGACACGTGGATGGAGGGGTGAAGGAACCTTTTCCCACCGCAATAGGAGAGGTGAAAGAATGGGTACAGATCTGAGGAGGCTGGTTGCTTGCAGGAGGGAAGGTGAGTGCATTCTCATCTGATTTCTTAGAGAAGAATGGGCCAGGCTGTGAGATAAAGTGCCAAGAAAGTAAAAGACCAGGAGGGAATAATGGATGTTAGCAAGGGAGGGATTATAATAATGACATGTCATAAAAACTCTAAAGGGAATAAGGAAGAAAGTGAGAACATGAGGGGAGTTGGGGGCTGAGAAGGTGGAGGAGTCCATGGCTCTGAAAGAGGACTTCAACTACCTCCATTTTGATCTCAGTCTGTACTTTCTTTCTTTCTTTCTTTTTTTTTTTTTTTAAGATTTTATTTATTTACCCATGAGAACACACAGAGAGGATTGAGAGAGAGAGGCAGAGACACAGGCAGAGGGAGAAGCAGGCCCCACACAGGGAGCCCGACATGGGACCCGATCCCGGGTCCCCAGGATTACAACCTGGGCCGAAGGCAGCGCTAAACCGCTGAGCCACCCTGGCTGCCCTCAGTCTGTACTTTCTGATTAAGTTTTTATTTCCAGTTTCTCTCTTAACTCAGGCAAAAGACCTGACAGGAAAGCATCTAGGGATGGAAACTGACATTATCCCTCAAGCAATAATGACTGTCCTGACCTCTGCAGATGACTGACCCCAAGACAGTGATCAACCTGACCTTTCTGCCACCTGCATGCATCCACTGACCTTTGTCTCACAGCTCCCTTATGTGAACCTAGAAATGTCTTCAGCACTTTGGACACAATCTTTGAGACACTAACCCAGTATCTTCCCCATGCTGGCCTCACTGAAATGAATTCCTGTTTTATCTCCACTCATCTCTCTGCCTTTGGACTGTGGCAAGTGGCAAGTGGCCGAATCTGGCCTGTTTGGGAGCCCCGGAGCTAGGTGCTCTGTGCCCTTGGGCCGTGGTCACAGCTCTAGAGATGTGATGGAAGATAAAAACTTAATGTAGGGGCAGCCTGGGTGGCTCAGTGGTTTAGTGTCGCCTTCAAACCAGGGTGTGATCCTGGAGACCTGGGATCGAGACCTGCGTCCGGCTCTCTGCATGGAGCCTGCTTCTCCCTCTGCCTATGTCTCTGCCTCTCTCTCTCTCTCTGTGTCTCTCATAAATGAATAAATAAATCTTAAAAAAATAAATAAATAAAAACTTACTGTAATAAGAGGGAAGTAGTGAGAGGGGGCGTGCTCTCAGCAGATATTAAGCTGGGCAGGATGTGGGGTGCCTGGCGTTGAGATCCCAAAGGCAGCACAGATATGATATGGGTAATTTGTCATTGCTGTGATTTGAGTGGGTGGCTGGGGGAGCTGAGAGGCCAAAGACCAATGGTAGGACCAATGGATCACCCTCATGGATACTTATGGCTTCCAGAGGTAGGCATAGAGGCCAGCAAGAGGCAGTAAGCCAAAATCATCAGTAGTTGAGGATGGGAGATGGGAATAAGTACTCAAGTCCAGTAGCAGAATTTTCGGGAAAAGGGCTTTAATCTCAGATTTTTTTTTTCTTAAGATTTTATTTATTCATTCATGAGAGACACAGAGAGAGAGACAGAGACACAGGCAGAGGGAGAAGCAGGCTCCATGCAAGGAGCGTGACGTGGGACTTGATCCCGGGTCTCCAGCATCAGGCCCTGGGCTGAAGGTGGCGCTAAACCACTGAGCCACCTGGGCTGCCCTAATCTCAGATTTGTTTTCAGGTTATGGACTCTAGATAATAATATCCTGAAAGCTACAGTAGAAGCATTTGTGTCTTTTCTCCAACTGCTTTTAACCTCCTCCTCCTCCTAAATAGCACCTAGTTTCTTGCATGGTATGAAGCTGACAAAAGTGATGGGGACACACAGCTTTGTGGCAGGTGTCTAATGCAATCTCGTTCTACTGACTCTTGGATAAGTGGAACACAACCTCGGGTTGGGCTGACCCCATGCAGAAACTGCTGGTACTGCTCGGATGAATAGTCCAACCTAAACTACTAAGGGAATGCAAGCCTTACCAAGCATGTTGGTGGATCCCTCATAGTTAAGATGGAGTAGGAAAAAAACAAAAACAAAAACAAAAAACAGGGAGAAAAGAGGATTTTAAGTTTTAATTCCTTTTGGGATTTTAATATATATAAAATTTACAATTTGGGATTAAGACTTTTTCCTTGGGGGACACCTGGGTGGCTCAGCGGTTGAGTGTCTGCCTCCGGCTCAGGGTGTGATCCCAGAGTTCTGGGATCAAGTCCCACACTGGGCTCCCAGCGAGGAGCCTGCTTCTCCCTCTGCCTATATCTCTGTCTTCTCTGTGTCTCTCATGAATAAATAAATAAATCTCTAAAAAATTTTTAAAAAGACTTTTTTCCTTGGGAATTTAAAACCAGGTGTGGGGAGTGGTGGTGTCACAGTTGTATACGTATAAACACCTTTCACTGTATCATTTAGGCTTATTGTGTTAGTATCTCTGGAGGCGACACTTGACAAGATGGATGGAGGATGGAACAGGAAGTGAAATTCTGTCAGGGGCAGTGAGGCCTTATAAAGAATGTCATTAATATCCTGTTCTGATTCATTTCAGAAGCTTCTGAGGGCAAGAACTGCCGCCTGTCTCACTGGCCCTGCAGAGAGGCATAAGGCACAGTGGTGGGTAGAGGGGACTGCAGGCTTGGTCAGTGGCAGGAGACTGTGTGTATGTGGCCCTTTCTCCCATTTCCACCCTTTATTCTCACTAGGTTTTCTTCGAGGATGAAGAGCCTGATAAGCTGAAGGACAAAGTCTGAGATATTCACTGGGCCACATTTTATTGCAGGGCAGTGGACTGAGAGATACTTTTGCTTGCTGCCCCAGTACTTCTGCCTGCAGCATGGGCCTGCCCATCATAGACCTGGAGGCAGGGAGTGTGGGGATAATCTCATGCAGGTTCATGGTTTATCTGCACCTTCCATTCTGGCTTATTAGAGAGGGCTGGGAGACATGCACCTAGCTCTTGATAACACAGTAGTTGGCTGCCTTATTGCAGAGCCAGAAACTGTGCCCCAAACCTCTCATCTCATCGGGATTGTTATTAATGGTGAGTGAAGACTTAAGAAGTATGTCTGTTGATGTAGGGACATGATGGAAATTGGAAAGAATAGCTAGTGAGTTAAATGATTAAAATTGAAAAAAATCTTGACATAAAGAACATCAGGGTGTGCAAATATGTTTAAAGCCATGTCAAAGGACGCCTGGGTGGCTCAGCAGTTTAGTGCCTGCCTTTGGCCCAGGGTTTGATCCTGGAGTCCCTGGATCAAGTCTTGCATCAGGCTCCCTGCATGGACTCTGCTTCTCCCTCTGCCTGTGTCTCTGCCTCTCTCTGTGTCTCTCATGAATAAATAAATTAAATCTTAAAAAAAAAAAAAAAGCCATATCAAAGTTAAACTATACAAGTAGGATCCCTGGGTGGCGCAGCGGTTTGGCGCCTGCCTTTGGCCCAGGGCGCGATCCTGGAGACCCCGGATCGAATCCCACATCAGGCTCCCGGTGCATGGAGCCTGCTTCTCCCTCTGCCTGTGTCTCTGCCTCTCTCTCTCTCTCTCTCTCTCTCTCTCTCTCTCTGTCTCTGTGACTATCATAAATAAATAAAAATTAAAAAAAAATTAAAAAAAAATAAACTATACAAGTACAGAATGGGAAAGGTGTAGTTTTTATAATAACAAATAATATAAAATACACTTAGTGATTTTTATTTTTAAATGGTTGTAAATTCAGTGAATTATCAGTGGGCGCCACCCTTAATTCTTCATGCTACCTCTTCACTATCTTTTGGGACAGACCCCTTGTCACCATCCCTGCTGAGTCCAGGCCATCATCAGTACTGCCACAGCCTCCTCTCTGCTTGTGGTTGCTCATTCCGAATTTGTCCTCTTCACTAAGCCAGAGGGACTTTCAAAAAAACACAAATTTGATATTGTTAAGGGCTCTTACACTGCTCTATAAAATTCAAAATCTTCACTATGGCTCAGAAAGACTTTTATCAGGCCCTTGCTGGCTTCTCCAGGGTCCTCAATTCTGAAGTCACATGCCAGGTATAACGAAGCTCCCATTTACTGCACTGTGCAGCCACAACAGTTTTTAGGATCATAAACACTGTGTAAACACAGACTAAGCCACCCAGCAGTACAGTGAGAGGTGGGGGCAAGAAGGTAGGCAGAGAAAGAGAGACCCCTGACATGGAAAGTGCTCAGCAGAGGCTGTATAGTTGTGACTCAGGAACAGGTTAGGAGATACCCCACACTGAGTGGGGCTGACCCAAGAGGGCCTCTAGGGTTCCTTACATTCTGAATTCTCAGACAATTCTTTTTTTTTTTTCTTTAAAAGATTTCCTTGCTATTGAATTTTAACAGAAGAAACATCTAAGTTATTTCTCAAGTTCTTCTGTCTTCTTTTCTGTAGTCTGCAAAGAGGCCACTCATCTTCCCACAGTTCATTTTTCTGGCCTACAAGGCACCCTCTTCTTAGGGACACTCAGGAGTTCCACATTAGAGCCTTGGTCTGGCTCTGCATCCCTCGTTTCACTAGCTCTGCCCTGCCTGGGAGGTGGGAGGAGGAGGTGTGCATAAAGCTAGGCACTGGGAAAACCATCTTTAGGAGAGAAGAGGCAGGAACTGTCTGGCAGCTCAGACCGCATTGCTCTTCCAGTCCTGAGAGAAACTCCTGACTGCTCAGGTCAACTGCTTGAATATGGCTCTTTGGACAGTTTAAGCTAAACATTTCTTCTTAGCCCCTCACCTTTTCCTGTGCTGTTTCCCACAGCCCAGGACCTGACTGAGCTCACCTGTCCTCGCTCCTCCAGTTCTGTCAGCATTACGATAGAGCAGGATTTCCACTCCCAGATCATTCGCCAGAAGTCCTCAATGGTGTGGAGAAGAGGGCCCTGGCTGGCGATGTAGGAGTCCTTCTGTCGGTAGCCCTGTACAAGCCAGGTCAATGGTAGGAGTAAGGTGTTTTAATCAGGGAGGGGCTAGCGAAGAAGACAGACCACTAGGATGGGATGGGGCTGCTTGGAGGCAAACTCAACCCAGGCAGACCTCCCCTTTGGTCAAGGACCAAACCCTGTCTGACATGCTGGTCTCCTTCTACAAGGGTGGGGGAAAAGGGGACTGGGGCTGGGATGAAGAAAACAAGAATGGGAAAGGCCAGAGGCTTTCAGCCCTTGGCCATGGTCTGTGCTATGAAATTTCCCCTCAAGTTATTACTCTGGTGTGTGCCCTCTGTATTCCACATCACATTCTGTTTTCTAGGGCCTGACAGACCTAATGTGCAGGCTGGGTAAGGTTCTGTATTTGACGACGGACTCAAACACAATACTCCCACCCACTGGCACTGCAAGGCCCAGCCAAATCTCATGGAGCAGGGGCAGTCCTGGGGACACAGCCATCACTTACGTCAATGAAGGATGCATTCACGTAGTCCGTGTTCTCCTCACCCCTCTTAACTGGAATGATCACTCTGTTGAATTCATCTGCAGGAAGGACAGAAGCTGTGGCTCCCCAACATCATCTGTCCTCTCTAAATCTTTCCTTTCTCGCCAGGCCCTGGGTAGGTATAATCCCAGCTGCAATAACATGCCTGTTCCCAGCCCGAGAGAGAGAAACCTCTTGGCCTTCATGCTTTTCTCATTTCCAGAAGCCACTAAAGAACTAAGAGCAAAAAAAAGGCAGTGCCCTAATTCTGGTCTCCAAGTCGATAATGAATTAGTAACCTCAGAAGTGGAAGGAGGGAATACTAAGGCTTTGGAGAGGGGGGAGGGCTCTTACATGGAATGATCTGTAAAACCCGGTTCTTCTTCATGTTGGCTGGAAGGTTTCCAGTCCGCATCTTGTCATTCTGGATTTTGATTGATGTTAACTTCTGAATCGGGAAGGAGAGGGGAAACATTACTGATCCCTGTAACTTGGCAAGATTATGCCTGTCAGACATGGATCTTCAGGCTACTCTGATTGCATACTGTTCCTCACTGGGGCCCTGACCTCCACTTCCACATGTTCTTGCTGGAACACTATTTCTTCTGTCATAAGCTCAATGAACAAGCCAAGAGTGTTTGGGGAACACTGCCTTGTGGGCTCCTGTGGACCCTTCTGGGATTCCCCGGGACTGGAATTATATGATCCTGGAGCAAGGATCCTAGCTTCATAGGAAGGAGTGTGTCTGCCTTTCTTCTCTCCCTGCTGTTCTACCCCAAAGGCTAGCTTGGACTCTTTAGAAAATCTTATTTTCAAATGCATATGCTCCCTTCTCCTGATTCTGAGGCTCCTTTCTGATCCTTGCTACTTAAAGTGTAGTCCATAAACCAGCAATAGTCTTGTTATGTTAGTAATGCAGAATCTCAGGCCCTAAGTGTTTCCCCTTGCCAAATCAGAACCTGCATCTTAACAAGATTCTGTGGTTATTCCTGTGCATGTTATAGTTTGAGAAGAACTGCTTTAAGGGATTTGATCTTTCCCACTGCTGCCCAGAATCTCTTTGGAGAACACTTTATTGACAGAGGTGTGACATGTTCCTTAGGTGTGCTGAGAACCACTGTCTAATGGCAACAGCAGAGGTCAGCAACCACGGGCCAAATTTGGCTTGCTGCCTATAAACAGACTTTTATGGAAACACAGCCATGCTCAATTGGTTTATGTAGCATCTATGGTTGCTCTTTAAAAGTTTTAAGCAGTTGCAACAGAGACCAAACAGCCTGCAATCCTAAAATATATACTGTCTGGTCCTTATAGAAAAAGTTTAGGTTGCTGTAGATTATAATCACCTGTGTATGTGCGTGTGTGTGTGTGTGGGGGGGGGAGTGTGCAGGGTGGGTTGGGTGCCTCAGAATCACCCAAGCAATTCTAACATGCAGGATGGGTTGAAAATGACGAGGTTACGAGTAAAGGGCCAGAAACTCACCTCTTAAAACCATGCACAAGGGGATTCCCCATTTGTTGCTAAATCTCTGAGAGCCAAGCATCCCATATTCCCCAAAGCACGTGGATTCTTCAGTCTGGAAGAGGGAGTTCAGCTCCAACTCACCTTAAACTCTTCCTCTAATCCATTGTTGCTGGTCCCTGGGATTTTGTTGTAAATTTTCTGCAGATGTGTTTCTAAAGAGGTCACCTCTAGTTCTGTATCTCCATAGAGATAATGCTCCAGAAGGGCTTGGTATATGAAGACATACTGCATCTGAAATGCCACGATGCCCGAGTTCCCAGTTACACACTACATGGTCTCTGTGGTGCCAGATTTCCCCTTACCCTCAATTCACTCCAGTTCACTTCTCCTTTGCCCTTAACAAGTATAAAATTATTCACCCTTGTTGTGCCAGTTTAGTGAGGCAGGACTATAATGCATGAGTCCTCTGGGGGTGCTTAACTTGGGAGGGAGGGTCCTACTCTGGCAGCCTCCTAGGGCAGAAGCCTGAAGATAAGGACAAATCCAATTCCTGCTCATTCTGACAGTATAGTCTGAAGGGGTTGTCTAAATCTGGTGACACACAAAACCTGTGCCAGCCTCCGGTGCTGCGCCCTTTGTACCCCATGCCTCAACCACAGAGCTGATCCTACTGCTGCTCTTGGATATGGTTGAGCTGAGTCACACCTTCGTGGGCACTGGTTTTCTCAGCTGCCTGCACGTGTGCTTCTCTCAGGACCTGTTTCGTGTCCTTAGAGTCTAGTGCAAATGACACCTGCCTCCCAACTCCAGTAGGTGTAACCTCCCCTGTGCTCTATGTCTCTTTAACACAATTCTTAAGAGTCCTTCATCACACTGCATGATGATCATTTACAGTAACCTAGGAGGCTGAGTAATCCATACGGCTATGATGTTTTGATCTTGGAATGTCCCCACCCTCACCTTACCCACAAATCACTCACATCTGTTTGCACCATCTGGCAGCGCTGTGCCCGGATCCGGCTCACAAAGCCATACACGTCCACTTTCCGCTCTGTATGCATCATGTCCAGCATGGCATCAATGACAACAAAGGTACCTGTACGCCCTACACCCGCACTGTAGCCAGAGAGCAGGGGTGTTACTGGGATGGCCAGCATGCCTTGTGAGAGCATACAGGGAGGGGGCAGCAGAAGCCAGGGCTCTTTCTTCAGGCCACCAAATTCTAATTCTGAATGGGGAATAGCTGGAACACTCATAGAGCCAACAGCCCCACCATACCCTGGACTCCATATCTTTAGTTATCAGGACCAGGACCATGCACTTAGAAAGGTGTGAAGGCTCCAAGCACACAAAGCAGCACTCACTCTAGCTTTCTGGCTTCACAGCAGTGGTTTCCCCACCCCCAATCTTGGAAGACTGCCCTTCCCTCTTTCCTCAAATGCTCTATACCCAGCACCAAAACTTAGTCTCTTTGGCTGCTGCCCTGGGACCCTAACAGCTTAGCTGCTCTTTGTTAGTGTCCTGTCCTCAGCCAGGGCCCTTGTGCTTTCCCTTGCTCTGACCATAGGAACAGAATATGGTATAAGCGGGGAGCCAAGGGTCAGCCACACTGACCTGCAGTGGACTACGATGGCCCCTGCAAACTGAGGGTTACAGGCTTTCACCTTCTTGAGGAACTTGAGCATGCCGATAGGGGTGAAAGGCACCCCAAAGTCTGGCCAGCTGGTAAAGTGGAACTGAGTGATGAGGCGCTGTGGCTTCCTGTTGGTCACGTCGCCCACCTGTGGATGTGAGGAGATCCTGTGTGTTGGCCCTGATAACCTGGGGTAGGGCAGTGCCAGGGGAGGGAAGGGGAGGCTTTGGGGCTGGGGCCCGGGCCAGCTGTGGTAGTCAGTGACAATGGAGAAGTGAGAGTGTATCCAAGGAAGTGTTAACCATGGAGAGAGGACTTCTTCCCAGGAACTCCATGAGGTAACACAGGGCTGTTACAATTATTCTCAGCTGACAGAGGTGAAATGTGAAGTTCAGAGAAGTTAAGTGACCCTGTCAAGGCCTCAGAACTAACTCATGGCAAGGTCAGAACTAAAATACAGGTCTCCTGACTCTTGGTAAGCCCTCTTTTCATAGTACCACATAGCCCCTCACCTGAAGGCAACCTTTGCTCAAGCCTCCAGAGTCACTCTAGAGGACCAAGAGCAGGAGCCACCACATCCTTAATGTCAGGAGCCTTTGAGGTAAGAAGAGGTAAGCCAAGTACCCAGAAGATTATACCACTTCCTGATGCACTTGGTTTATACCTATGATGATCAAATTCTATCTCAATAAAAATTTTTTCTCTTAGTCATGAAAATGCTCCTTCTTAAACTTTGATAAAGTTCCCTGGGAGTTCAGATCTCTGGTTTCAGAGTCTAAACATACCTCACACTCAGTGAGACTCCCGACCACCCTAAACTGGGGGATGACCCAGTCTATTCCACCCTCTTAGTGTCAACAGATCCTAAACAAGAGCAGAGAAATGAGGTAGGAGACAGTACCTGCTGAATGCAGAACTTCCGCACTGTGTAGTCCACCAGGACAGTCACATCCTCTACTGACACACGGATATTCCCATAGGTCCAGCAGCCTTGGTCTGGCCAGTACTGGGCACACTTACACTGGAAAGGAACAGACATGCATCCCCTGATGACCTCAGACCTCCCGCCCTCAGCGTATGTGAAGGACATGAAGGAAAGGACCACAAAAGCCCAGACAGAAGTCTCCAGAAAGCCCCCAGAGAAGGCCTCTTCTCTCACTTTGGTCAGCTGCGGACTTATTTAACTGTTCTTTTTTCAAGTTTCTCAGCTTCCATATTGGTAGCAGTATGTCTTGACTTTTACATAGCCCCAGCCCTATACTTCTCATTCTTTCCCACCTGTTTCCTCAGTTTATGGCAAACTGGAAGTTACTTTACCTACGTAAGGTGCTCTTCTACAATATCCCCAGTAATGATCTAGGGACAGGACTGTCTGAACTCCTGGAACCAGCAACCTATGAGTGGGTTACCAGGGTGGAGTGATGCCTTCTCTGATGCCTGGGCCTTAAATAGCTTCCAAGAATCAGAGGTCAGGTCAGAGGAAACGAACCTATAGCCTAGCCCTAGTGCTGTCCCTCCGAAGCACTGCAGTGCTGCTGATTAACATATCCAATACCCCAGGGTGGGGATCAAGGTAACTTGATCTGGGAAAAGACAGTCATGAATGGGAGTTCCTCTCTGGGGCTTGATCCAGGGCTCAGGACTCATTCTGGCTGTGACACAGTGATAGGGCTGGCCAGGCATGGACTTGGCAGCCCCAGCCACAAAAAGAAAAGGACTAGTCAGAAAGCTGCTTGCACAAGGATCAGGCAAGGGCCTCAGATTCCATTGTACTCCACAGGGTCTCAGTTTATATAGCTCCCACTGCTAACTCAGAGGAGGTAGAGGAAACCAGGAGAATGAGGGATTGGAGAGGCCAGGGGAAAAAAAAGATCCTCTGTGGCTTTTCCTTGCAAAATGGCCCAAGTCTTTCTCCCAGGTTGCTTTGAAACCAGGGTGAGTTGTCTGACTCACAGACACAGGAAATGTGACCTAGGCACAACTCTGAGGTTCATCTGAGGTTTCCAGGCCCTAGGAAAGTCTGGTAAGCACACTGGCTTGGGTTCTGCCTGGATGAACGAATGACTGGCACAGGAGCCACAAAGGATGGACAGCCCAGGCTCAAACACAGGAGTTCCTCTGCTGGTCATGCCTACCTACCTAATTTCTTCACTCACCTCCTTTCTCTCCTTCAGATTGGTCACCATGACAATGGTGGCTGTGTTTTGTTCCCAGATCATCCTCCAGAAATCATTCACTGTTTCTTCTTTTGGTCCTAAAGTAGCCAATAGCAAAGATGAGGAGAACACACACCAAGGGGAAGAAATCTGCTGGGAAATTGGGAACATTCATTCCTGACTTTTGGAAGCCTGTGCCCACATGTTCAGTTAAATATCCAATCCATCTATCCATCTACCCACCTACAATGAACATTTCCCATCCACCCTGTGTCAGGCACTTCACTAGTTAGTGAAGGGGGGTGGAGATTGTCAAAATGTAAAGAGAACACAGGTAAGTCTCCCAAGGATTTTATAGATGAGAATTGGAAACCGTAACTGCTCACTAAATACCTATGCTATTGGCTACACAGTGAGCTAAGTGCTGGGACCTAGAGGATCCATCAGTAGGTTACTACAACAAACTGGAAGAAAAATGGGGAATAAGGCATGTGTCAAAGAGATTTCGGAGAAAGAAATAAGAGGACCACAAATATTCAGGGCAAGGAACAGGTAGGAGATCTGCATGATCCCAAATCTGGTGTGGTTGATTAGACGGACTGCCTTCCAGTCATGGAGACAGCCAGAGAATAGAGGAGAAAAAGCAATTTGGGGGCTGAAGAAGAGGCATATTTTAGTGAGTTTTTTTTAATTCAAAGATTTTATTTTTAAGTAACCTCTACACCCAACCTGGGGCTCAAATCCACAACCCTGAGATCAACAGTCTCATACTCTACTAATAAGCCTGCCAGGCGCACCTAAGGCATATTTTAGTTTTTGATGCTGAAGTATCTGTGGAGGTATCCAGGTGATGGGGTAGAAAATTAGTTTGAAAAAGTGGCTCAAAAAGTTTAAGAGTCAAAAAAAAAAAAAGTTTAAGAGTCAGCAGTCACTCAAACAGAGGTGGATATTAGATGAGGTCTCTCAAAGAGAATACAGAGGGTGAGAAGAAAAGAAGAGGTCAAACAGAGAATGTGGAGATCTTCAGCACTGTTCAAGTTTAGACAGAAAAAGCCTGAGAGGAAGACTAAGGAGGAGCAGATGGAGAAGCAGAACTGAGAAATGGTGCCATGAAAGACAAGAACGGAGTTTCAAGGAAGTAGTCATCCACAGATTTGGGGAGAAACTATATTTAAGAAGGCAGAAAGAAGAATAAGAGCCAGAGAAGGAATATTTAGGAAAGTGAGAAAAACTGAGAACTGAATGTCAGGAAGTAACAGGAAAATTTCAAGGAGTGTGAAGTATTATGGAGAGGTTCAAAAGGATGGGAGTCTGGGAAAAGGTCCATCAGAAAATTATAGGTGACCTTAATTTAACAAATATTTTAGCATCAACAAGGCCCCATGGCAAATACAGAGAGGAAGAGATTGTACATGACTGTTGGTGCTAAAAGGAACATTAAGTAGGTTGGCAGCTGAGCTGGGTTTCAGAGGGTAGATCTGACTTGACAGATGGCTACAGAGGGTAAGAGAAAGCAGGGCCTGGTTAGGCAGTGGCTAGGCTCCAGTGGGAGACTGCAAGGGCAAGAAGGATCTAAGGTTTTTCTCAGCCACCTTATTTTACCTAACTCTGTTTAATCTCTACAATGGTACTTGTCCAATAGAACTTTCTGCAATAATGAAAATGTTTCGTATGTGCGCTAATCTGATAGTCTCTAGCCACATGTAGCTATTAAACCTTAAAATGTAACTAATATGATTGAGAAACTGAATTTTAAATTTTACTTAATTAAAACTTTAATTTAAAATAGCCACTTGTGGCTAGTGGCTATTGTACTGAACAGCTAGCTAGCTACTTACCAGAACTTCTGTTAATTTTGGTAAATATTGTCCTCTACCAACTAAGGACCCCAAAAAGGCATGAAACATTTCCTGTTTTATTCCTCTACATATCCCTATCACCTAGGCCAGTGCCTGGCACATAACAGATGATCAATAAACATTTGCTAAATGGCTAAGTAAATGGGCTTTAATGGACTATAATAACATTAATTACTTTGTAGTGCGGTAAACATCATGACATTTTTGCTAGGATCCCAAAGGTAGAGGACACTTGTTAAAACGTAGGTCTATGGAAATGTGTATAGAGTATGTATAACACAATGGCACTGGGTCCCTATGAGGGGGGACCCATCATCTGGCTGGCTCATCTCTGAGATGAGCCAGCCAGAACCTTGGGAGGTAGCCAACCCTCTCTGGAGACTGAATCCAAATTCAAACTTTGAGAAGCCTGACTTGAACCTAAGGTTCCCATTTGGCCCCAAGACAGATGACCTTATTAGACTGTGTTACGTGTGTATGTGTAGACTTCTCTAGTCTTTTCTATGCACCTACACAAAAGGACTTAACAGGAACCCTAGATACTAAGTCATTAAGATGAAGGCCCTTAGTTATAAATGTGCAAGGCAGATTGTATTTCTTTCAGTGATAGTAATTACAGAAAAGTTACTGCATTCTGAGTCATCTATTTAGCATTTGGAAGAAAAAAAAATCCAAACCCACTAATGAACTCATGGTTAAGCCCAAAAGTAAAAAAATTATCATTACTTTACCTTGTGCAGCAATGAATTTGTTCTTTTCTTGGTAGCCCTGAGGGCAGGGTGGGGGAGAAGTGAGGGAGAAAAAGAAAGTGAGAACTAAAAATGGATAGGAATGAAATTCTCCAGACTCCCAACCAGTTAACAAAGGCTTCCTTGTGAAATGGTCCAGGCAATTAAAAAGATTTCCATTCTAGAAATTTCCAAAGGATTAGCTTTGACTACTAGGAATCAAAGATTTCAAAGATCACATGGTTGAAGTAGCCTTCTCAAAGTGAATTATTAATTAACACTGGTCTAAAAACATCCAAATATCTAGTGAAATGCAGGGGCACCTGCACTGCAATGTTCATAGCATCAATTCCACAATAGCCAAACTGTGGAAGGAGCCAAGATGTCCTTCAACAGATGAATGGATAAAAAAGATAAGGGTAGCCCGGGTGGCTCAGCGGTTTAACACCGCCTTCAGCCCAAGGCATGATCCTGGAGACCTGGGATCAAGTTCTGCATTGGACTCCCTGCATGGAGCCTGCTTCTCACTCTGCCTCTCTCTGTGTGTCTCTCATGAATAAATAAATACAATCTTAAAAAAAAAAAAAAGTGTATATATACACACAATAGAATATTACTCAGCCATCAGAAAGGATCGATACCCACCAGTTATGTTGATGTGGATGGAACTGGAATGTATTATGTTAAATGAAATAAGTCAATTGGAGAAAGACAATTATTATATGGTTTCATTCACATGTGGAATATAAGAAATAGTGTGGAGGACCATAAGGGGAGGGAAGGGAGGAATGCTGAATGGGAAGAAATCAGAGAGGGAGGCAAACCATGAAAGACTCTTAACTCTAGGAAACAAACTGAGGGTTACTGGAGGGGAGGTGGGTGGGAGGATGGGGTAACTGGGTGATAGGCATTAAGGAGGGCACGTGATGTGATGAACACTGTGTGTCATACTCAACTGATGAATTACTGAAAACTACATCTGAAACTAATGATGTACTATATGTTGGCTAATTGGATTAAAAAAAAAAAAAAAAAGAACATCCAGAGGCCTAGGCTAGACCCTGTTTCTGATGCTTTCTCAACAGGTGACAATCTAGGTCTTAGTGTTAATGGCTAAGAGCCCTCCAAGGCAGAAGCTGTATGTGGTGGTTGGATCCAGGAATGAAGCTGGGCCCACATTAGGAAGGAAAAGGGGGTTCTTTTCTTCTCTTTTAAGGGGTTCTTTCCTTCATAATGCTTTACTCAGGTGCAAAAACCTTTGGAAAAGAGCCTGTGGGTATGTGGAACAGTTCCCAGTGTCAGACAACAGGGTTCTTCATTACAGTAGTGGGAGACAAGAAGCAAAAGGGCCTGGGAATGTCATTTGATAAGGAGTGTCAGAGAAACTAACAACTGGCAGATATTTCTTTTTCAGTCTTTGTTTTAGTTATTTATCTTTTCAACCTCACTGTTTAAATGTAGTTTAGTGTTCACTTGAGAAGTCCTAGGTAAGTGAAAAGAAAAATCATCTGATTTAAGGATTATAAATCACCCTCTGCTGCTTGAAGACAGCTATAAGATTGTCAGTGAGGGAGGAGGCAGCTTCATGTGACCATGTCACATCAAGATGATGATGCAAAATACAAGTCTGCAAGGCAGTGGCAGAATAAAGGAAGGACTTGAGTCTGAGAAGCCACATCCTATTCTAGTTCAAACAAGAGCGGGACAGGGTTGTTTCCTGGCACAGAAGGAGAAAGCTTTAGGCCCTGAGCTGGGCAAAAAGTCAGTAACAAGAAGCTTGTTAAAATTTTTACTGAGAGGGGGAATTTAAGTTTCCACAAATGTTTTTAATCATTAGAAGATGGAAACTGAGAAAAGCTTAATTTTTTGTAACTAGTCATTAAAACTGAGCAGCTCTTGGAATGTGGTAAGCCATGTCATATCCCTGCTCCATGAGAAGACACTGCTAATTTCTCACAGGAGCATGTGGGCCATGAACAGTTTAAAAGCACTGTTGGAAAAAAAAAAATAATAAGAATAAAAAAATAAAAGCACTGTTGGAGGGCCCAGCCCCAAAGTGCTTCCTGTGCCAACTAAGAGTGTGCCATATGTACCCTATGAATGCATGCTGACATTGTGATATGGCAGCATTGCTTAATCAATATCATTTAACTAGAATGAGACCAATCTACTGCTTTTCCTTGTGTTATGATCAAGGGAAAGAGGACATGTGGCTCCCTGGTTCCTAAGATGTCTTTGGATTCTGAAATCCTAGGTCAGCTCTAGGTGATAGCTACCTTCCTATCCGTTAAAAATAAAAACATTTTATAATTGTTTTAGAGACCCTACTCTTAGATCTAAATTTAGAGGGAGTGAAGATACTGGTCCCTCTTAAGACTCCAGTTTGGAAGCCCACTTGCCAACTTTGCCACTGTTTCATCACCTCCTGTGACCAATGTCAGGTTTGCTTTTGGACTTTTGTGTTCTCCAAACTACAGGTCTCACTCTCCTCTGCCTTTTGCTACCACTCCATGGTGCTGGGTACCACTTTTCTTCAAGATTCCCATCTTGAGGGGAAAAGGGCTTGTAAGGGGTTGCCAAGGGTAGAAAGGGATCGATAGTAAAAGGACAATAAGGTTCTAATCGGGGTGAACAAAAAGTAAGAGGCAGGGTGCCTGGGTGACTCGGTTAAGCATCTGACTTTGACTCAGGTCATGATCTAGGGGTCCTGGGATTGAGCCCCCGAGTCAGGCTCCCTGCTCAGTGAGGGGTCTGCTTGTCCTTCTCCCCTGCTTATGCTCTCACTCTCTCTCTCAAATAAATAAATAAAACCTTAAAAAAAAAAAAAAAAAGGCCATAGCTAGGCGGTACAAGTTTCTTTGAGGTGATAAAAATGTTCTAAAGTTGACTAGTGATGGTTGTACATATCTGTGAATATACTAAAAACTAGAGTCGTGGGATCCCTGGGTGGCGCAGTGGTTTAGCACCTGTCTTTGGCCCAGGGTGCGATCCTGGAGACCCGGGATCGAATCCCACATCGGGCTCCCAGTACATGGAGACTGCTCCTCCCTCCGCCTGTGTCTCTGCCTCTCTCTCTCTCTCTCTCTCTGTGATGACTATCATAAATAAATAAAAATTAAAAAAAAAAAAAACTAGAGTCGTAAACTTTAAACGAGTGAAAATTATGGTATGTGAATTATACCTCAAAAAAGCTGTTTTGTGACTAGCTTATTTCACTTAGCAAGTCTTCAAAGTTGTAACATATGTCAGAATTTCCTCTTTTTTGAGACTGAATAATATTCCATTTTATGTATATACAACATTTTACTTACCTATTCATCCACTGAGGGACATTTGTGTTGCTTCTACCTTTTGTTGGCTATTGGGACTAATGCTGCTGTGAACATGGTGTACAAATTCTATTGATATTCTCTTCACATATTCTTCTTCAGTAGTCAGGCTTGCTCTTGCTAGCTTCTGATCTTTTTCAAATTTCCTTTACTGGATCCTCACACAGCCTTATAAAACATACTCAAGTCTCTTGCACCATTTCTGTAAATATTCTCTAAATCACTACTAAAAAAATCTCCTCCCAATTTCAGCTCTTTACTCAGGCTTGGTTCATAACCAGACTTACCTGGTGTCAGATATTCTCATCCTGTTCTCTCTTGCTTTTACTAAAGATGGCAAGACCTGCTTTTGTTCTTAGTTATCTGAGTAATAAGCTCAATGAAGGATTCACCGACTCTTACAGAAAAGTACACATTTAGATTTGCACGAGAAATCTCTGAGAATGACGAGAGAGTAGACATAAGAATACATATGAAACTATCTGATCTTTAAAAAAGATTTTTGTAGGGACGCCTGGGTGGCTCAGTGGCTGAGCATCTGTCTTTGGCTCAGGGCATGATCCCGGGATCAGGGATCGAGTCCCGCATTGGGCTCCCCTTGGGGAGCCTGTTTCTCCCACTGCCTGTTTCTGCTTCTCTCTCTGTATGTCTCTGATGAATATATAAATCTTAAAAAATATAATAAATAAAAAAAATTTTTTTTTAATCTTGGGGTGCCTAGGTGGCTCAGTCGGTTGAGCCTCTGTCTTCAGCTGAGGTCATGATTTCAGAGTTCCAGAATCAACCCCTGCATTACATTAATGAGCCCCCACTGCTCAGTGGGGAGCCTGCTTCTCCCTCTCTCTCTGCCTTCTGCTCCTCTGCTTGTGCTCTCTCTCTCTCTCCAATAAATTAATTTAAAAAAATATTTTTTTCAGTCTCTTTAAAAAGATTAGACTCCCCAGGGAAAACCTGAAATGAGAAATATTTTAATGTGCAGCTGGAAAGGAGCCAGTAGATGGTAGCCAATGGTCATTCAAAGTAATAATGAGAAGAGATCAAGTTCCTTACATTGATGAATGAAGCATTGATGTAATCAGAATCTGGAACGCCTTCAACTGGTGTCAGATGGACTCTAGAGTGATCATCTGGAAAAAAAACATTAATGTTTCAGTTAATGATACAACCAGACCAGTTGAGACATCTGTGCCTCTGTGCCCAGAGACACACATGTATTAAGATGTCACTGTAGTGCTGTTTGTGACAGCAATAATTTGGACATGTCTCAGCCATCATTCAGGGACTAGTTAAATAAATTATGATATATCCGCAACATGAAACAGTTAGGAGCTGAAAAAAAGGAAAGCGAATACTTCTGTTTCTTGACAGATGAACTGCCAATATACACTGCTAAAAGGAACACGTCAGAGCAATGTAATCAGGATACTAATTACATTCTAAAAATATATGTAATATGCATATATTCATACATGAATAAGACATAAATATCTGTAAAAACCTAGTATAGTGGTCTCTAATATATTATGCACGAAAAATACACCAGAAATTTTTTTAAAGGATAATTTTTTTTTTGAAAAGGCAATTACAAAAACAAAAACTTCAAGCATTTTGAACCGGATTACACATATCCCACTGGATTACACATATCCCATTTTGGAGACCACTGGTTTAGACAAATGTCTATTATGAGGTTATGAATCAACTGATTAGCAATGACTAACTCTGGGAAGGGGTTACAAAGACAACTCTATATTAGGGTTTCTTTTCCCTAAGTACCACAAAAAACTGTAACAATCATGCATATCCTATGTGGTCCTAGTAAAACTACTCCTCTTGACCTAGATAGAAACTTTAGGCCTGCCACAAAAAACCTGGTCAAGCTCCGTGATTGAACTTTATGAGCACCCGGGTTACTATGGGTGATCATACAGGCTCTTCTAGTCCAAAAGCTTGACCCTACTCTCATTACCAACCTTTCTATGATCAGCCACAAAATTCTTTCCACCCTCAAAAAATCTGGCTAGAGATGCAGTTTCAGATCATATGCCACGAAACTCTATGAACACTCACAAGGCAAGATGTTTACATATCGGTTTTTTTCCTTGTTTTCCTCCTTGGAAGCAGCTTCACAGGTGGCTTGGATAGGACAAGCAGGGAGAGCCTGAAAGGTTAAGAGAAATTAGAGTAAGTTACTAACAGGGATAAACACCAAACATGCAAAATGCTCCACCATCCCTTGATCTAACAGCAAGTTCTACCCTTACTTGGGGGGAAAAAAATGGGCCCAGGTGAACACCTGAGCCTAACACAGAGAGGCTCTCTTCTAAATAGCCTGCAAGCTTCCTGGAGTTTAACACCAAGAATCCCCAGGAGGCAGAATGCCCTTCCTGTTACTATAAGTGCAGCAAGCTTGATTACTGTGTAGTTAGGAACATGTTAAATGCTGGATCAAAATGGACCACCCCTGTAAATAGGAATGGGGACATAACTGAAGGGATGGGCCATTTATCCCCATGTTAAGCAACCTGCAAAGACGAGAAGCATCTCAGAGTGAACCACACAGGAGGGGTCTGGATGGTCAGCTGAGTTAGGCCCTTTCTAGAGACTTGAAGGGAATGACAACCCAGCCTCTAGTATCATGTGGCAAGGAAGCAAGGATGGGCAGGTGGATGGAGGACATTCACATGGATGCAGCAGTTAGGAAGCAGAGATCTGAGCGAGGTGACATTGAATCTGTAGCAGTTTGGGAGCAAATGTAAATTTGCTAGCATGGGAAGTGTGTGGGTAAAAATAAATGGTTTGACATGAGATAGTTCTGGATTGTATCAACTTGAGAAAATCTGTTAAACTTCTAGGACCACATTTCCTCATCTGTAAAACTAGGTTAATAATATCTGCCATATAAGGAGTAAATACCATAATCTAATGTGTAGCACAGGATAAGCATTCAGTAAGCTAGTTTTTATAGGAGTGGGAAGCTAAGCTTTATTATTTGAACTGCTTTCTTATGTGTTCCATATATTTTAAATTAAGAAAGCACAAAAGGAAACTGTTCAAATTTCCAACCTAGACAACTTTTCTGACATGTGATTTGGAAGTACATTTTATGAGCCTTAAAAAGATCCATACTCTGACCTAGCAACTCCACTTCTGAGAATCTAGCTTAAAGAAATAAAAATCTCTTTGTTCACATTCTTTTCTTTATTGCTGTTTGGAATGACCCAAAACTGAAAACAACCTTAGTATTCAGCAGTAGGGGAACAGTTAAGTAAATTATGGTTCATGTATTACTTTCTTTTTTTTTTTTTTTTTTCCAACAGATATAGATAGGTACCTATTAGGTTCCAGGATAAATACAAAGCAAATAGTGGTGAATCAATCATATACATAGTTCTTGTTCTCAAGGACAATACAAACTTGTGAGTGAAAGACATTAAACAAATAAAACAAATATAAATTACATACCATAATAAATACAATGAAAGAATAGAATGTTATTACAGAAAGTATCACAATGCCTAAGAAATACCCAAATTTAGATTAAGGGTAGGTCTCTGTGAGGAAGGAGTGTGGAAACAGTATTCTAGGCACAGACCAGCATCTGTGATGACCCAGAAGCAGAAGGCCTCACTTTGTGAGCTAACAGGAAGGTCAGTGAGGGTATTATGTAGACAATGTGGGTATGGAGATGTCAAGAGGAAGTGGACAAGAGGGGCTTAGCAAAGTTAGATCACACAATTCCATGTTGGTCCTTGAACAGGGATTTTGAATTTTAAGTGCATGAGGAAACCATTCACAATTTTTCAACTGTTATCCAGTTTACATATTAAAGAACCACTCTGGCTGCTATGTGGGAAAGGGACCAGGAGGAGAGTAAGAATAGGAGAACAGAAGGATGATGGTATAAGGAAAGATGCATCTGACATACATTTTAGAGTTAGAATCAGATATGGTATGAAAGGAAAGTGGGCTGGGGAGAGAAAGAGATAAAGGAAATAAAGGATGACTCTCAGGTTTCTAGCTTTGACAATAAAAAAAAAAAATGTATCATTAAATAAAAGAAATGCCAGCCTAAAAGCAACTTATTTTTCTAGGTAGATGCAAAAACTTTAAGAAGGGAGCAAATACACTTCCTGGGAATAAGCAAGATCACGGTAGGAGAAATTAAAGTCAAAGACCCTAAGAGGACTCAGGGTCTCATAGTCCATCTGCCTTCACTTACTCAGGAGAGTTTCTTTTCAGAGTTAAAATGCTGCAGGTTCTGCATGTCATTTTACTGAGAGAGGCAATTGGTTGGACCCTATGCTGCCAATATATAAAGGGGAAAAGGGAGTTTCCTGGGCTGGACTCTTACACATGAAACAGAGACCTCACTTAAGACTGGAATTTCTCAGTTTACTTTTGCTTTGCCTTCTTCCAGACAAGCTATATTTCCACAGGTTTCCACCCTGATACAGGCCAGGATGAGACATATAAGTTTTTAAAGCTCTCATGACTAAGCCAGAGGAATTATTTTTCCTGTACACCCTTGTCTAAAACGACATAGAGCAGAAGTAGTGATAGCAAGACTCTTGAAAATAGTCCTCAGGGGTCAGTTATGACAATGACTATACCTCATAGTCCTATCAGCATTCCTAGCTCCCCATAGTCAATGTGAAGGAAAACTAGGGTCTCCAGCCAGGCTGAGACCCCTAAAAGGAGAGTCAGGAAGAAACAGGAGCCACTGTTTGGCAAAAGAAAACAAAGAAGCCTGCCCTAGAGAACTTGGTGGTAACATGCAAAGGGTCAGACTGAAGAGCCTATGGCAGGGATAGAAACAAAGTGAACCCTACTCTTTTATTTTCTATTCTGAAAAATCTAGCTCACAGAGCTAGGTGCAAGCAGCTTGACGCAGAAGGCTACCAGATGTTAAAATCTCTAGGAACACTAGGTGGCATCAAAGACCATTTCATCCCTTGCTTAAGCCTTTACTGGGGACAAAGCTATGTATGAAATCATTTTTTTTTTAATGTCAGGTTTTTTTTTTTTAAATTTGTTTTTCAAAGTCTACATTTATAAAAAAAAAAAAAAAAAAAAAGAAGGATATCCATCACACAATTTAACTTAGAAGTTCTCTTTGGGCCCTTCCTCTTCCTATCTTTTTTTTTTTTTAACTCCCACAAGTAAACTTAGAATTTTGTGTTATCATCACATTACTTTATTTGTATCCCATACATTTTGTATCCTCAAACAATATACATACTCTTTGTTCAGTCTATTTTTTTTTTTTTTTTAGAAAATTGGAAGTGTAATCAAGTGTGACTTTTTTTCTTGCCACATTATATTCTGAAGATTCATTCAGGCTATTCTACTAGGTAGCCAAAGTTCATTTACTTCGACTACTCTGTAGCACTCTGTTTTAAGACCATACCAACATTTATTTATCCATTCTACTACTGATGAATATTTGGGTTGTTTACAGTTAACAATCCTGCTCTGAACACTAATTTGCATGTGTTTCCTCATGCACATGTACAATCACTTCAAGTATGAGAATCTAACCTTTCCAGATAAGGTCAAACGGTTTTTTGTGATAGTTGTACAAATTCATACTTTCATCAGCAATATAAAGCATTCCAGTTGGATCTTCACCAACGTTTGCTACTTTCAGACTTTCAATATATCAAATGTAGGTTTAATTTACATTTCTGATTACTAATGAGATTCACCATCATTGTTTACTGGTAAACAGGGTTCCCCTTTCTGTGAAGTACCTAGTCAAGTGTTTCCTTTTTTTCAACTGGATTGCTTATTTTCTTATTAATTTGTGGGAGTTCTTTATATATTCTTTATATTACTCATCCTTTGTCAGTACAAGTGTTACATATACATTTTACTAAGTTTGTGGCCTGCCATTTCATTTCCTTTATCATATTTTATTTATGGAGTCAAGTTGATTGATCTTTCCTTTTGTCAATATTTTAAATCTTAAATACTTTTTTGCTGTGAGATCATAAGCATATTTCACTCTATTATTGTCTTTATGTTTCACTGTTTTGTTTTTTAAATTTCAGTGTCTATACCAACTGGGACCAATTTTTTGTTTGGTATGAAACAAGAATTTAATTTCATTTCTTCCCATAGGGTTACCCAACTGTCCCAGCACTACTCATTGTAAAGACCATCCTTTCCCCCACCAAAACTGCCACAGCATTTCTGCCATAAATTGGTTTCCACTCACACATGAATCGGCCTGAGGGCTATTCTGTTCCAATGGTCAATCCATCTATCCCAGTGCCAATACAAAACTGTCTTAATTTTATAATAACTCTTTATATCTGGTAAGGCAGGTCTCCTCACCTTGTTCTTCTTCTTCAGGAATGTCTTGGCTATTCTTGAATCTTTTCTCCTCCATATAAATTTTAGAATCAGCTTGTCAAGTTCCACAAAAAACCTGTTGGGATTTTTATTGGAATTGCATTGAATCTATATATCAGTTTGGGGAGAATTGACATCTTTACAATACTGAGCCTTCTAATCCACTGATCTTACTCTTCATGAGTTTGGGCTTTTTAATGTCTTCAAACATTTTTATAATTTTTTCTTTCCAAAGATTTTGCAAATATTTTGTTAAATTTATTCCTAAGTACTCTACATTTTAGATGGCATCTTCTAAAAATTATTATTAGATTTTCTGATTGTGGCTCATGTATAGAAATGCATTAATTTTTATGCTGTTTTTTTTTTAATCTATCAACCTTGCTAAAGTAACTTATTAATTCTAATAATTTATCTGATGAGTACTTGGATTTCTCCAAGGACAGTATTATCCTCTGTAAAAAAAAAAAATGTATATTTTATTTCTTCCTCTCTAATCCTTAATACCTTTCTTTTCTTGCCTCATTGTGCTAAGATCTCCAGTCCAATGCTGGGTTTCATTCTCTTCTAAATCCGAATTCCCCCTGCAAACACTCTAACCTGGTAGTCATCAGTGCCTGAGCACTCTGGAATCTATTCCCTTTTAAGGCACTTCATCACATCTTAGAAAGTTCTGTTTAGAAGGACCCAACACCCAGATACACATTTCCCTTGTACTGACTGATGGAAAACCCAGAGGTCAGCTGAAGCCTTCTCTGTCCCATGGAAACCCTTAACTTCCAATTCCCTGGACTACTGAATTCCAAAGACCCTGACACAGTTCCTGCTGATTCCCATAGGCCTTTGGCTCTGATTCATATATTTAGGGACAACTCATCAACGTAGAGGCTATTTTACCTCCCTCTCTCTCAGATGCCACACAGTTCTGTCAAAAAATTACACACACATGCTTCTCCACCTGGAAGTCCGAGAACTAAGCTGTCTCTACAAGGACACAGACTTGCAGGGGGGGAGGGTGTCACTCTTGCAATGCATAGATTTGGACCATCTCACTGTCTCCACTCTTCCCTCTCTTCTCTGTCACCTATCCCCTTCTTCTCGAACTAACTGAATTTTGCTTTTTTTTTTAAACCTTGAACATGCTTTAGGGAACCTCAATAAGTGACTTTTCAAAGTGTTTCTTTTAGATAAACTCAATGCTTCTAAGACAAAAGCTGATCAATAAAAATATTCCAGTTTATAACTCTAGGATGAAGGCCATCGCCTGGAACTTTCAACCATCGTGGGGCTTCACAGAACTGCTAAACACTCTCCTTTTAGCCTGTTAAATATCTGAAAACAGCTGTCATGTCCTATGCTTATTATTCCTTCAGCTGTTCACCTCTATGGTCCAATTTTTCTTCAGAACAACTTCCCATTTAAGTGATATTCTTTGATCACAAGCCTCCTGGCACAGCTCACATTGGGGACATTAACTCTTTATTCTACATGCTATAAATCCATTAAACATTAAAGTACAGTGGATATTATGCTAAAGATGAGCTCCATTAGTTTCATTTCCCATATTAAAAAACTTTGCTTTTTAACATGCTATGAAAAGAATATGCTTATTAAAAGTAAAATAAATAAATAGGGGATCCCTGGGTGGCGCAGCGGTTTAGCACCTGCCTTTGGCCCAGGGCGCGATCCTGGAGACCCGGGATCGAATCCCACATCAGGCTCCCGGTGCATGGAGCCTGCTTCTCCCTCTGCCTATGTCTCTGCCTCTCTCTCTCTGTGTGTGACTATCATAAATAAATAAAAAATTAAAATAAATAAATAAATAAATAGATGTCAAATAATTCAGTAAAAAGTCAAAAGTTCCCTATCATGTCTCTCATGTCCTCTATTCCTCTACCCCCTTGTAGAGAAGCCACTGCTCATAGCTCACAGTATTCTTCCAGACTTTAAAGTATTTTGGGGGACACATGGTGGCTCAGTTGGTGGAGCATGCGACTCTTGATCTTGGAGTTGTGAGTTTGAGCCCCACGTTAGGTGTAGAGATTACTTAAAAAAAGAAATGTAAAAAAAATATTTTTTTAAAAGGAGGATTATACATTGTATAGTCTCTGCAATGTCTTTTCTCCTATAACAATGACTTAGAGACCTAGAGAAACACATTTATTTTAATGGTAGTATAGAATTTTGTAACAGATGCAAGAAATCATTTAGCCAATCTGCTATTTGACAGATTTTTGCTTCTCATTTTATTTTCTTTGATATTATAAATAATGCTGTAATCAACAACCTTGTACAAATACATATTTGGTTTTCTGTCAGAGTCCCAAAAGTTAGGTCAAATAGTGTAAACATTTAAAATTTGGTTGATACTGCCAAATCATCCTTCTAATGCTATACCGATTTAAACTTGCCCTACTTGTGCATAAGAATATCTGTACCTCCATACATTTGCCCATATTTGATATCAATATTCTTAAATTTTCAACTCTAACAGGCCCAAAATAATGGTTAGTTTTAATCTAGAGTTCCTTGATTACTATATTTAGTTGAGCTTTTCATATGTTTATAGACCATTTGCTTTTTTTCTGTAAGCTATTAACTTTTCTATTACAATGTTTACTTTTGCCTCACAGGTTTGTAACAGCTTTTTATGTATTATGAAAAACTCTCTACCTGTGGCAAACAGTTTCTCCCAGTTGGCCACTTTTTAAAGATTTTATTTATTTTAGAGAGAGAGAGAGAGAGAGAAAGAGAAAGCATGCAAGTGCCCATGACTTGGGGTGTGTGTGGGGGGGTATGTGGGAAAGGCAGAGGGAGATGGAGAAGCAGGCTCCCCACTGAGCAGGGAGTCAAGATGCAGGGTGTGATCCCAGGGCCCTGAGATCATGACCTGAACTGAAGGCACACACTTAATCAACTGAGCCACTGAGGCTCTCAGCTGGCCACATTTTTATGGTGTCATTTTTCATAGGAATATTTCATATTTTATTTATTACCTTCCAATCTATTCCACTGTGGCTTCTGAATCTTGTGTTTTGCTTAAAAAGGCCTTCTCAACTCATGATTATAAGCATATTATTGATAGTAGACACAAATTGGAATGTTTGCCCTAAGTATTGTTCCTTCCCTTCCCTGCCAGGCCTGGATGCAGGCGCAGTCGCATCTGAGCTGCACTGTGCCAAACCAGATTCCCAGGATTGTGAAACCAAAAAAGCAACCAGATTTCCCTAGAGGGCCCCAGGGCCACCAGGATAGGATTTGTTCTGCCCAAGGTTTGGCAGTCCACCTTGGCTCTCGATTCTGTCGAGCTTCCCCAGTCTTCCCAATTGATGGTTTGGGGTGTTGTAGGGTGTTTTTTTTTTTTTTTTGCTCAATAAGCTTGAGTTGACTTCTCAAATTGTTCTTTTTTTTTTTTTTAATTTTTATTTATTTATGATAGTCACAGAGAGAGAGAGAGAGAGAGAGAGAGAGAGAGAGGCAGAGACACAGGCAGATGGAGAAGCAGGCTCCATGCACCGGGAGCCCGACGTGGGATTCGATCCCGGGTCTCCAGGATCGCGCCCTGGGCCAAAGACAGGCGCCAAACCGCTGCGCCACCCAGGGATCCCTCAAATTGTTCTTAAACAAAACCTTAACTGAGTTAGCAGTTTCATATCAGAGAGGGGTTGTGGTTGGGAGACTGATAGGGGAAATGTAGGTGATGTGAACCTGGTTACTGGGTTCAGCCGAAGGGAAAGGAACTATCAACCAGTTTTCAGGATGGGAAAAGAGGAAGCCACTCCTAGTTCACAACTGTAACAACCGCACAACAGTTACTTAGGTTATTACTTGTAGTCACCTGGGTTATGTTCTAGCTGGTGGTAACAAGGTAGGGAATATCCCAATCAAACAATGAGGAATGTTGAAACCAAGAGGTAGGGTAATTCTGATAATATTAGATATAGATAATGAAATAAGGAAAAGACAAGCTCTAGTATCAAATGCTTATCTCCAAAGACAGCAAAAAACTTAGGGTCTTCCTGACTGTGTCACGTATTTTGCTGAGCCAAATGTTAAGATTTCAGTATTTTGCCTGCTGCTGAATGTTAATGCCAGTGGGATTCCCAAGTTTCCTGGGCCACTCACGTGAAAGGCCAGGGCCTTAAGTGAAACAACAATGGTGCTGAAATAGAGGAGTTGGAGAAAGCCAACTTCTAAAACTCTCTAGTATGCTCTCTACCGCGCATTCCTTTCATGAGGAAGACAACTGCCCCAAGACTCAACTCTCATCGCTCATGGATAATCAGGATGCAAGCACAACACAATGTGGAGGTTAAAACACATAAAAAGAAAAGCAAAGAGCTAATACTTAGAAGAAACCGTAGGAATTCATTGAGTTGGATCATCAAAAATCATAGGAATAGTTATTGATACAGATATTAGAGATCTTAGACCAAGGAAGGAAGAGGATCATTTTCAGACAAGGCCAAATTTCTAGCTATGGTATGGTTAACCGAATTTCTGCATGTAGTGTAACAGCTCAGGAAACTGGCCACAAAATGGCAGGCTAGGTTGGCCATTGGAAACCTGGACTGAATACTAAATTTAGGCAGATAATGATGGAAAGCCAGAAAGCCCCTGGCACAAAGTGGAGGGATATCAGTGTTACAGGGGTTCCAAGAGGCTCAATCTTCCTACTGACACCTTCACTATGTCCCTGATGGGATCCACAACACATGCCTTGCCAGAGAGGGCACACATGTGAGGAAAGCAATGAAATCTTTCAGAAGTGCTTTCCTGACTGTCTTTACCAGAGTGAGATGCCGGTGGAAGGGACTGGCTTCAAAATGGGATTCTCGATCTTAGTGGGATGGAAGGAGCCTCAGAGGCCATAGTCACCAGGGCTCAGATATCTCTAGTTCTGGCTAAGTTACTGTGAAGCTCCCAGTGATACAAATGGGAGGCCGCCAGCACAAATCAATTAAGGAGGTCTGACTAGACCGCCAAACTACAGAAAGGGCCCTTTCACATCCAACTCCCAGCGTGGGTCAGTCCACAACCCAGAACCCTTCAATGTTAGGCATGTGTAAGGAAGAACGTAACATCAACACTCATGCACCATGAACTTCCTCTTCATCTTCCCTTAAGAATCTATAGCCATTTATCATGGTAACTCCACTGGTTAAAGAAGATAAACCTTTTGTGATCTACTAGGTTCTGGCCTTGGGCTACCTAATTCCTAGGAACCCAGAATGCCACTATCTTATGCTAGTTAGAATGGAGCCTCTGCTGGCCAGGTGATGGAAGGAGTTTTGGCCCAAACTGTACTTAAATCAGAAACTACCTATTTTGCCAATGCATGGTTGCAATAGCTCTCTACGGCAAGCGGCAGAATACTCACACTGGTCTCTTAACCCAATGGATAAGAAGGACCATTAAAGTAGCAAGAGCAAATGCAAGCTGGAGAAGTAATCTCTTTACCAAAAGGCTAAGATGAATTAGAGAGGTCCTCAATGCTACAGAAGATTACAAGTTGCAGTATGAAATAATACATTTACATGTGTGAGTTTAGGGAGTGCTAAGTGACTACTAGTATTAGCCATTCTGATGCTTCCTATTACCACCTCCCCACATGCAAGCTACAAAAGACTAGCATAAGAAATCAACGGTGTTTAAGGATGTCAGTGGATTATAACATACAAATCGAATCATGTGGAGCTGCAAATTGGCAGGTGCTTTTCAGGATGCATTCTCTCTTCTATAGATTAACATAACCGTTGGTACCTGGAATACGGCTACTAATTAATGGCTGTATTTTTTTCCTTTATGGCGCACAAAGACTACAAGAAGCAGTTTCCATCCGTGTGGCAGGAGCAGCCTCAGTAATAAATCATCTTGACATCTCTCTGATGTGATCTGGTTCATCAGGATTTTGTCTGTTTCATAGGACTTCACCCTGACAACTATGCTGATGACATCAAGCTGACAGGACTTGAAGAGCAGGAATTTATGTATGTTAGATGTACTGGTTGGACGTAAAAATAGAAAACACAGTGGCCTGCCACTTCTGCCAAGTTTTCTGAAAGTCAAAGGCATGTGGCATGTCAGGCTATCCCCTCCAGTGTAAAAGACATATTGCTGCTCCTTCTTCCTTCCCCTCCATCCCTCAGGAAAGACTCATGCTTGCTAAGCCATTTTTGGATTTTGAAGACAGCACATACCACATGCTGGTGTCCTGTTCTGACTCATTTACTAAGTGATGTGAAAAATAAAGGCTGTCCAGTTAACCTACACCACAGAGAAATAGGTTCTGATTGATCTTCTCAGGCCCTAAGTGTCTGTGCTTAAGGCTGAGCAGGAAAATCATATGAAAAACTTTAGGATTTGGGGACAAAACCATAATCCTATCAGCAAGATCATGTTCCTAGCTTAGCACTATGCTCTGGTAGAGACTATATGCCTGACCACAGGTTACTAGATATCCAAATGGCTTCAGCTGCCCATCAACAACTAAGTATTACAGAATTCCATTGGCCATAAATCTGGACATGTCCAACAGAATTCCACTACCAGATGGAAGCGATGTGTCCATAACACTTGCCATATAGCCACTCCTTCAACAGACACAAGTGATTTCCCAAGGATATCAACAGTTAATGAACAAAAAAAGTCCAGCCTAGTGCACAAATGGTTCTGTGAGACAGACTGGCCCACTCTGGAAGTGGACTGCTATGGGATAATCTACTTAAGGGATGACTCTGAAGGAGTATAAAAGAGAAATCCTTCCAGGAAACAGAACTTCAAGCAAGGTATCACACTACCTCACTGGAGGTCAGAATCTAAACCAATCCCTGGGTGGTAGATAACTGGAACAAGAAAGACAGGAAATAATCATACTCCATGTGTATACTCAGCAGACAGTACTGTTAAAAACCCAGGAGATGTTGCTCAGCTCTTTCATTAGCTACCCCAGTGCTGGCCCAATGAGCCCATGAATATAGTGGCCATGGTAGCATGGCAATGGACTCTGACCACAATATTTGTCTCAATTTGCCTACTATGCCTCTAGGAACACCACCTGCATGCAGGAATTTACCAGACTGCCTCACCTCTGGCAAGATTTTCCAAATAAAAAGCTCACTTCACAGACAAAGAAGTTTGGTCACAGGGTCACATACTCTATTATGCAGAAGCAGTGGGCATTTTAGATGATGAAACAGTAGAGTGTCTACTGGGGAGATCTTGCTCTGGTGCTAAGGCTAGGATGTTATCTTGGGGGATGAAGTGAATGTTCTCAATCAATAATGAGCATTAAAAGGTGCCATGTTTTTAACAGCCAAAAAATGAGTCCAAGTTATCCCATTAACTCCTGTCTAGTAAACGGTCTCCTATTTGAACTTTTGCCTCCTTCCTATCCATTCTCCACTCTGTTAGTGATTTTCTCTGAATGCAAAGACCACATCACTCTCCACTCCCCTAAGTCCTTCGGTGACAGGAAAGAGTGGTGACTCACCTACCCAATAACTATCCCTCCTTTCCTCCTTGCTAGTATGGCTCTCATTCTGTGGGGTCGTCTGCCTCTCCCCTACATGCCACAGGAATCATCTGCATTATCTGAATCAGCTGCAGTAAGCCTATTTCTTCCTTGCTTGTGACTGACTTAAGGAGCATGCAACAGGAAGTCTTCAGAAGCTCCTGGGAAAGTTTTCCTTGCTGATAAAAAGAGACACACAGGAAGAAACAGTCATCCTTTCCCTGTTGGACCTTGTTATACCTCCACATGGCACTCAGAACTGGGGAAGTTTTGGCAACAGGATGGGAGTCAGCCTAAGAGGCCAAGCTGATGTGCAACTGAGCGGGAGATGTAAAGGAGACGGAGTCAGCTCACGCCCAAGCTGGTGAGCTAGCTAGACCTGGAACAACTAACTACTCCATGTCCACCCCCTTCTCCCATCAGTACCACCTCACGCCATCAGCACCTCCGCTCTTAAACACTGTTGCAGCCCCTAACTGTACTCCCTGCATCTATTCTGGTCTCCCCATGGAAGCTTTTCTATTTAGCAGCCAGAGATCTTTTTATAAGGTCTGTTTGATCCATGACTTTACACCTCTCTCATGATAATCCACATATACAGTCTAGCCTCATCTTCCAGTTTCTTCTCTCATTGCCTCCACAAGCCTCTGCCCTTAAGCCACACATAGCCCTTCTTTCTTTTTTGAATGTGCCCTTCTCTTACCCACCCTCAATACTGATGTTTGGCTCCTGCTATTTCTAGTGCCTGGAACATTCCCCGCTCTCCTTTTCCAATGCCCTTGCCTAAGATTAGGTCTCAATTAAAACATAATTTCTTCAAGGAAGTTCTGAACTGGGATCAAAACTGGTAGATCCACAAACATGTTCAGCTTCCTTAAGGTAGTTATGCAAAAAAATACAACTATATCCCACATGAGGCCTCTGCCTGGTGATCTTCCATGATCCTCATTTTTATACTGATTTACTCCTACTGTCTATTATTTAAGACATGATGGGACCCCTGCTCCAGACTCTAAAAGGCCACCTCCTACTACTATGCACCAGTCTTTCATGTCCTATAATGCTGTCTGAATTTAAATAGTTATTTCTGGTCTTGTTTATGGGGATTTCCCTACCAGACCACCAGTTGAGTTCCCGGAGTGTAGGGACTGGATCTGTTTTTGCTTCCCAGCAAATCCCTGGCACCTAGCACATATCAGATGCTTGATAAGTATTTATTCAACAAAGTAACAGATACGATGATGAATGGATAAATGGGTAGATGAGAGAGGTGAGAAATCTTATTTCATTTCCTGTCTATGATCACACAGGAAAGGAGTCAAATGAACCTGGTAGAAAATTTCTCACCTCTTAACCCATTAGAAACTTGTTTTCTACCCCATGACTCAAAAGGGCTGACCTTCAGTCTGCCTTCCTCCCTGCTGACACACCAGCCTCAGCAAAGAACTCACGTTGAATTCCTCTCTGAAGAGCTTATTGTCATCAGCCATTCTCCGGTTAATCTCCTCTTCCAGCTTGTCCACGGGCAGGGGTGGATACTTCCTGTTGGTGCTTGGGGACCTGGCCAGAAGTGGCACGCTCTGGGGTTCTGCAGTATATAAGGAGGGAGGTTGGTCAGGTGCTCTGGAGATCAAACTGGGGATTCTATCTCATGCATCAGGCCTCCAAGAACTAGGACTCTTTCTTCAAAAGTCTTCCCCCCACCCCTTTTAGAATGAGAACACCCCTAATTTCTTGATTTTCTTCTCCATGAAGGTCCCCCAGGTTATTAAGGGGGGCCTTACCCACATCCTCAGTGCGGCCATTGGATAAACGGAAAGAATTGGAATGGCTTCCAGCTTGCTTGTATTTCTTAAACCTAATGAGAAAATGTTCACAGTGAAAAAGTAAGCACAGAGTTAAGAGAGACCAACCACTGGTTATATTTCCATGTATCAATTCAGCTTCCTAAATCTCCTTTACCAAATAAACATGTTCTTTTAGAGACAAGCCCTGTACATGCTGAGGCAATTCCATTCCATGGTGGCCGAGTGCCTCTGGATGTTCCTGCTCATCCTCAGCACGCTAGAATCCAACCCAGGTGTCATATAGTATATTCTGGCTTGTCTGGCTCCTCTGTATGCCTCTAATTCCAGGACCCACTGGAGAGGACGGCCAAACCAGGTAGAGAGGGGTAAGTGGGTAGAATACAGTGGAGAGGAGATAAGAATATCCCTATCAAACTAAAATCCTGGTATTTCCCCTGTGCAATCAGGGAGAAGCCCAGAGCTTCAGACTGGGTGGGCACAGGTCTGGCTACAAGTCTCCTGAAGAATGGTAGAGACACGTGACAGATTGTAGGGCTGTATAAGGTTCCCACCTCTTTATCCCTGCAAAAGAACGGAGGGAGCAGAGCAACTTTAGCCAAAGATAAGGGTGGAGTTAATCCCAATTAGCCAGGGCAGTAACTTCAGCAGAAAGAGGAAAAATGCATCTCCTTTTTCTTTCCCCTGGGTTCCCCTTCCTTGTTTTTTCTCCCTGTTTGAGTACTAAGATCTAGAGGACCCTGAAGAAAGTCAGAAAGGGGAACTCTATAATTCACACGGTTCAGTTTAGCACACCATGGCCAGGGATCCTAAATCCTAGGTTTGTCCCAAACCTCCCAAGTAGAAATAGAGTAGGTTTCTATTTATCACATCCTCTCCAGCTGGGTACCTTTAGGGGTGCTTCAATAGAGCTTGATTTGAGGATCTTAAATCACCTATCAGTAATAACACAAACTATACAGCTCTTCCCTCAACCTCAAACCACCATCCTGGGCTTTAGGTCAAACTAGAGTTGGGGAACTGGATTTGGGCAGATGGAAGCAAAGGGTAAGGCTGGGTCTTGAGGAAAACTATGTGGAGCTTTTAAACCATTTATATGTAGAATTTTAAGCTTAGTATCATAAACCATTCCCCTCTATTCCATTCACTGTCCTTATCCTACTATCTTCTGAACCGTGTGGGCTCACTGAGACCCTGGGGTATTGAAAAAGAGTCCACAAGAATGCAGAAGCTTTAGCATTCTCACCTTAGCATTTAGCATGCTCACCTTAACATGTACAGAACTATGATAATAAACACGATCACTAGCAGAGAGGACAGAGCCACCATCACTGCAATAATTGGCGTCTCATCTGAAATCGAGAGAAAACACATCATTACCATTGTGTGCAATGGAAGGGTCAAGTCAGATGCTGAGGGAAACAACCAGATAAGAAAGAAGGGCTCATGCAATGCTTCTGTAGATGGCAGGGTATGGACAACTTGAGCGAGTGAGAGACAGAACATTTCCCATGGCCACCCGAGGACCACTGTAGGTAGAAGGCAAGGGAAAGGATAGGATGAGGACCTAGGGTGATACACCCATCCATCTCTAACTTGTATAATTGTTTACTCTCTGTCTCCCTGCATTAGAATAAAAGCCCTCTGAAGGCAGAGACTTTGTTTCCTTCATTGCTATAGAGCTTGAAACAGTGCTTAGTACACAAAAATTACTCATATATTTGAAAGTATGAACACATCAATCCTAATGGCAAGCTGGGTGTGCAGGGCCAACCATGTGCTCTGTCCCAGCCTCAATGGGCTCCATCTAGAGGAGGACAGGAGAAGAAGAAAAAAGGACAGTTTCTCTATTGTATACCCAAATGGTTTCCTAGCATGGAAAATACTGCTCCTGATTAAAGCAATGGGATATTGTTAGATCCTCAAGTACTATGTATCTAAGAATGCTGGGTACTCTGTTCTATCTCTTTCCACAGGCACCTTTTACAGTCCAACTAGAGCGATATCTGGCTTGGAGACAGAACAACTCCTCCCTTCATTCCACAGAGCCTGGCTTTCTATCCACCCAATACTTAGCCTCCTTTCTCATGGCAGCTGACCAGGTGCTAACTCATCCTCCCCAGTCCCATATCCCCACCATAAACCAAACAACCAATGTGAGTTTGTAACTATCTTCACCATTTCCCCTTCTGCTTAAAGGGAGGGCATGTCCCTCCCATGTAAAGGTCAATCTTGTCACATACGGTCTGAATTACATCCATTACTGTCACTTCAATGGCTTGTCTTTTTGACCAGTAACTGTATGCCAGGCACTGCTCCAGACTCTGGGAATAGAGCAGTGATCAAGCAGATGAGGGATGTGTGAGCCTACATTCTAGGGGAAGCAGCAGCACACTACTCAGAAACAAGTGAACATACAATTTCAGTTAGGGACAAGTGCTATGAAGAAAAGAAGAGTAGTGGGTTAGAGACGGATGGGTTGGAGGGAGTTATTTTAGAGTAGTGTGGGAAGGTCTGAAGCGCTTATACTGAGGAAAGGTCCAAATAACATAAAGAAGTAAACCATGCAAAGATCTGGGCAAAGAACTTTCTAGGCACAGGGAATAGTAAGCATAATACCCCTTGGCAGCTTGGTAGGTTCAAGAAATAGAACGAAGGCCAGTTTTAGTACAGGACATGATGGGAGAGGTAGGCAGGAGCCAGGAGACTTGGGCCTTTGTAGGCCATGGGAAGCAGTATAGATTTAATTTTGAATGTGATGAGAAGCACTATGTGATTGGAGGGCTCTGAATAGGGCAGAAATTTAACAGGATTTACAGTCTTTTAAAAGATCAGCTAACTAAATTGACTCATAAGCAGCAGTCATGAGGTAGGAAGTAATCCAGCAGAATATGGTGTCAAAAAAAAAAGTCAAAAAAAGTTTTTCAAGGAGAGGGTAATTAACTCAATCAGATACTACTGACAGATTAAGTAGGTGAGTTTTACAGAGAAGTGAAACTGGATTTGGCAAGACAGCAGCTATTGGTGACCTTTTTTTTTTTTTAAAGTTTTTTTTTTTTTTAATTTTTATTTATTTATGATAGTCACACAGAGAGAGAGAGAGAGAGAGAGGCAGAGACACAGGCAGAGGGAGAAGCAGGCTCCATGCACCGGGAGCCTGATGTGGGATTCGATCCCGGGTCTCCAGGATCGCGCCCTGGGCCAAAGGCAGGCGCCAAACCGCTGCACCACCCAGGGATCCCTATTGGTGACCTTTTTAAGAGTGATCTTCGTTGAGTAGTTGGTGAAGAAGCATAAATGCAGTGATATAAAGATGGAAAGGGAAGACAGATACCAGACTCTTTATTTGAGGTGATGACTTCTATAAACAGGTGCAGAGAGAAGTAAGAGCAACTGGAGGGAGATGTGGAATGGAAAGGTTTTTTTTGTTTTTTTTTTTTTTAAGAGATAGGAGGTATTATACCATGCTTCTTTGTTGATGGCAATTTTCAAACATACCTTGGCATGTGGCTCTCATCTGAAAATAAGCAAACTGGCTAACTCCTTTTTGAAGAGCTTTCATCTCTTGGCTTCCACAACAAACATGCTTCTGATTTTCTATCTGTTGGCTGCTCCATCTCATTTTAACCTCAGTAGCTGTTCCTCTTCTTCTTCTTCTTTTTTTTTTTTTCCCCTGTTTCTAACACCAGTCTCAAAGAGTCTGCCTTCCTCGGGGCTCCATCCCTAGCACTCTTCTCTGCACTCTAGCTGATCTGATCAGATGGCTGTAAGTGCAAATGATACACTAGCAATTCCCACATTTGCAATGCTTGCTCAGACCTCTCTTCTGAGTCTACGTGTCATCCCACTTAAATTTCACAGGCAATGCAAACTTCATGTGTTTAAGGCCTTCCCCTCACCATTCAGTTATAAGGACTGCCATCCACCCTGCTGCTCAAGTAAGAAATGTGGGTATCCCCCTCAATCTCCTTTTACTTATCATCTATATCCAACCCAGTTACAAGTGGTTCAGGGCTAAAATCAATGCCTTAAATTTGTCCGCCTTTTTCCATTCTGTTGCCATCACTGTAGTCTCAATCCCTATCCTCTCTTATCTGTATCACAGTAAGCCTCTGTCCAATGCCAATCCATTCTCCACAAAGCAGGCAGAGTGGTCTCTAAGAAAGCGAGCCAGATCATGTTCCTCTCACATAAAACCTTTTGGTTTTAGAGGCACCTGGGTGGCTCAGTGGCTGAGCATCTGCCTTTGGCTCAGGTTGTGATCCTGGGGTCCTGGAATCAAGTCCTGCATCAGGATCCTTGCAGGGACCCTGCTTCTCCTGCCTATATCTCTGCCTTTCTGTGTGTGTCTCTCATGAATGAATAAATAAAATCTTAAAACTAAACAAACAAAACCTTTTGGTTCTAGAATGAAATCTAATATCCTTACCCTGGCCGAGAATGATCTTCCTGACCTATCTCCTCCACTATCTCATGCTGCACTCACTCCACTTTGGCCACCACTCTGAGTTCATTCCTTCCTTAGGCCTTCAAATACGTTACTCCTTTCTGCTTTACATAGCCTCCCTCCATTCTTTGCTTGGCTACCTCCTAGTCATCCAGTTCTCATTTTAAGTGTTACTTTTCCCAGACAGGTCTCTCCTAACTTCCTAAAACTAACTACAATCCTAAATTTTAGTTTCCTTAATGCTAAAATAAGTTATCTGAAGATTAAATGAGATCATTCATATAAAATTCTTGGCGCAATAAGCAGCACACATTATGTACTTGCAGTCAGTATCAGCTATTATCTTCCTTGTTATTCTAACGAGGCACTGTTATTGCCCTTGATAATACCTCCCACACTTTGTAATTATATATTTATTTGAGTACAGTTGATTAATAAGTGTTCCTCTTTATATCATAAATTCCACAAGGTCAAGAATTACATATCTGCTTTCTTTCTCACCATATACCTAAAACCCAGAATTTCTCACACATCTGGCACTAAACAAATACTAGATTAATGATTTATCATTAAATATGTCTTTGTTAAATGCTAATCACAAAGGAGTGCACACCAGGCATTAAAAGAAGGTAATTAGAGACATCTGGCTCAAGATAGTGAACTGAATCCATAATTTTACTTCTTTCTTCCCAAAAGTATGTTGAAATGCTAGAGGAAATATAGATCTACTAATGAATGAAAAGCATATCTGGGGCAGCCCGGGGAGCTCAGCGGTTTAGCACCGCCTTCAGCCCGGGGCCTGATCCTGGAGACCCAGGATTGAGTTCCACATTGGGCTCCCTGCATGGAGCCTGCTTCTCCCTCTGCCTGGGTCTCTGCCTCTCTCTCTCTCTCTCTCTCTGTCTCTCTCTCTCTCTGTCTCTCATGAATAAATAAATAAAATCTTTTAAAAAAAAAAAGTGTATCTGGAAGGCAAGAAAGAGTGTCATTAGTAGACCTAAACCAGGGATTTATAGAAGACCATGCAGAGGGATTAGACTATTGCAGAGATCAATCAGAGCTACAGAGCCTCCGGTTCAAAGGTGAGCACTAGTTCAACCAGTCTGGGCCTGGAAATACCGCAAGCTTAGAGTCAACCAGGCCTGGGGATGAGAGTGGGCCTTGGGGTAGTGAGATAGTATTTATTTTTTTTAAGATTTTATTTATTTATTCATGACAGAGAGAGAGAGAGAGAGAGAGAGGCAGGCAGAGACACAGGTAGAGGGAGAAGCAGGCTCCATGCAGGGAGCCCGACATGGGACTTGATCGCGGGTCTCCAGGATCATGTTCTGGGCTGCAGGCGGCACCAAACCGCTAAGCCACCCAGGCTGCCCATGAGATAGTATTTAACCAAAGGTATGTTGATGCAGGGACAGTACATCCATAGGCTGGGTAACAAGCTATAGTGCCCCATCCAAACTCAGCTGGGAAAACAGCACCCCATACACGGTGCAGGATTAGAGTGCTGCTAGCTTTTTTTTTTCTTTCAATATAAGTTGTAAATATATTTTTAAACTCTGTATTATGCAAAACTTTCAAACTCACATATGTGTAAAGAGAATACTACAATGAATCCTTGTGTACTTTCACTTTACTTCACCATTTCACTTATATGCCAGTTTTCTTCATCTCTACCAGGATTTCTCAACCTCAGGCTAATGACAGTTTGGACCAGATAATTCTCTGTTGTAGGGGACTGTCATGTGCACTGTAAAATGTTTGCAACATTCCCTAGCACCTCTACCTTCTAGGTGCCAATAGAAAACCTCAACTGTAATGACCAAAGTCATCTGTAGACATTGCTAAATGTCGTCTGGTGGGGGAAAACCACCCTGAATTGAGAACTACTGGTCCATACCCACTCCACTGATTATTATTTTTAAAGATTTTCTTTCTTTCTTTCTTTCTTTTTTTTAATATTTTATTTATTTATTCATGATAGTCGCACAGAGAGAGACAGAGAGGCAGAGACACAGGCAGAGGGAGAAGCAGGCTCCATGCAGGGAAGCCTGATGTGGGATTCGATCCCGGGTCTCTAGGATCGCGCCCCGGGCCAAAGGCAGGCGCCAAACCGCTGCGCCACCCAGGGATCCCCTTATTTCTTTATTTTAGAGAAAGTGAGAGAGCATGAGCAGAAGGGGAGGAACAGACACAGAGGGAGAAGTGGGACTTGATCCAGAACTCTGGGATCACACCCAGAGCCAAAGGCAGAAGCTCAACCACTAAGGCACCCAGTAGGCTCCCTCTACTGGATTTTTTTTTTTTTTAAGATTTTATTTATTTATTCATGATAGACACACAGAGAGAGGCAGAGACACAGGAAGAGGGAGAAGCAGGCTCCATGCAGGGAGCTGGATGTGGGACTCGATCCCGGGTCTCCAGGATCACGCCCTGGGCTGAAGGCGGTGCTAAACCGCTGAGCCATCTGGGGTACCCTACTGGATTATTTTAAAGCAAAGCTGAGACATATAATTTCAACTATAATTACTTCAATATGTAGCACTAAGAGAGAATTCTTAACATAATCACATTATCCTAAAGCAACGCTAATTCCTTAATATAATTTAATATACGATTACTATTTAAATATCCCTGTTTCATAAAGGTCTTTTCTAATTTGGTTAGAATTGGCATCCAGAGGGGCACCTGGGTGGCTGTGTTGAGCAACTGCCTTTGGCTCAGGTTGTGATCCCAGGATCCTGGGATAAAGTCCCACCATCAGGCTCCCCATGGAGAACCTGCTTCTCTCTCTGCCTATGTCTCTGTCTCTGTGTGTCTCTCACAAATAAAATCTTAAAAAAAAAAAAAAAAAAAGATTTGGCATCTAGAAAGGGTCTTTACATTGCATGTGATTGCTAGGTACACTAGCCCACAGAGGGTTTCCTGGGTCAGCCCTGATGACAGAAAGGACAAGGGTGGGGCCTGAGATAATTCTAGTAGGCCACAAGATATGAAGAAGGGGAAAAATTAAAGGAAGGCAGCTCCACCTAGAGGATAATTATATCCAACTTCCTAAACCATGACTGAACCCCTAGGTTAGGATATGTTCTTGTTTCTCCTCTTGAAGGGGGATACCTACTATGAGCACATGCTAATCCACTCAATGCTCCAGAGCAACCTCAACCACAGCTTTACAAGTGACCTTCATAAATACCAAGGACATCAAATAGTAGTCCTGGGAAACAGACGTTAAAAGAAGAAATAGAATAAATCTTTAAAAATATATTGCAAGGGCACCTAGATGGCTCAGTTGGTTCAGTGTCTCCCTCAGGCTCAGGTCACAAACCCAGAACCCTGGAATCAAGCCTCGAGAGCAAGCCTCAAGTTGGGCTCCCTGCGCAGGGGGGAGGCATGCTTCTCCCTCTCCCTCTGCCCCTCTCTCCAACTCGTGCTCAAGCATTCTTTCTCAATAAAATCTTTTTAAAAACTAAATAATTAAAAATTAAAAGAAAATACATTGCAATTTGTGTAAGAGGACACTACACTGATCTGATTTTTTTTTCAAAAAGCCACTACAAAATAAGAAGCTATCTTGCAAAAAGCCACTACAAAGTAAGAAGCAATCTTGCACCTATCAGGGACTGCTACTACCAAAAAAACTCAGAAAATAACAGGTGTTAGCCAGGATGTGGAGAAACTAGAACCCTTGTGCACTCTTGATGGAAATGTAAAATGGAAGAGAATTACTATATTATCCAGCAATTCCACTTCTGGGTATATACCCCCAAACTGAAAGCAGGGTCTCAAAGAAATATCTATACACCCATGTTCATGGCAGCATTAGTCATAATAGCCAAAATGCAGAAGCAAACCAAATGTCCATTTGTGGATGAACAGACAAGCAAAATGTAGACAGACACAATGGAACATTTTCAGCCTTAAAAAGAGAGGAATTTCTAACATGCATACAAAATGGATGAACCTTAAAGACTCATGTGAGGTGAATAAGGCAGTCACCCAAAGACAACTACAGTATGAGTCCACTTACATGAAGTGCCTAGAGTAGTGAAACTCAGTCAGAAAGTAGAATGGTGGTTGCTAGGGGCCTCAGGGAGGGAGGAGTGGGGAGTTACAGTTTAATGGATATGGAGCTTCAAGCTTTTCATCTTTACAAGATGAAAATAATTATGGAGATGGATGGTAGAGATGACTGCACAACAGTGTCAATAAACTCAATGCCAGTGAACCACACTTAGAGATGGTTGAAATAGTAAATTTTGTTATGTGACTTTTACCACAGTAAAAAAAATTGGGAAAAAAGGGAGTAATTTGGGAATTAAGGAAGTTCTTAGAAACTTAAAACACAATTAGGGGAGAAACAATCTCAAATAGGAAGGCTGAACAGAAGAAAAGACGAAACAGAAAAACACATTAGTAACGTGAAAGACCAAATCATGGACGTTCCCAAAACACAGAGTAGTAAGAGTGAGAAGAAAAGTGTGACAATAAAGAGACATGTGGGACAGATCTAGGAGTTCCCAAAGAAGAAAACAGTAAGGAAGGAGGGAAAGAAATTATACGATAAAGTTTTCTAAGTTAGCAGGCCAAACTGAGCATCAAGTTTGAATGACAACATTGGAAAAGGAGCTAGTTTTACCTAAAAACATCCTGACAAAGTTTTTGAAACTCTGGATCGAAATCAACCAACCAACCAGAAGCCACTCTTAAAAACTTTCAGCCGAAGGGATCCCTAGGTGGCGCAGCGGTTTGGCGCCTGCCTTTGGCCCAGGGCGCGATCCCGGAGACCCGGGATCGAATCCCACGTCGGGCTCCCGGTGCATGGAGCCTGCTTCTCCCTCTGCCTCTCTCTCTCTCTCTGTGACTATCATAAATAAATAAAAATTTAAAAAAATTAAAAAAAAAAAACTTTCAGCAGAAGAAAAAAGGTTCCCTACAGAGAAACAAGAATCAGATTTATGTAGGACTGCACATCTAAAATACCACCACCAAAGTCAATGGTGCCACAGTCTACCAAGTTCTTAGGAAGAACTTTGAACCTGGAGTTATTACTCATCTAGCCAAATTTTCATTTCAGCATGAGGACAAAAGGAAGCAATTTCCAAAGTGTGGGGCTTTGGGGTCAGATAAACCTAAGAGTTCTAAACCTTATTCTCCTACTTAGTCGTAGTGTGACAATCTCTTGGAAACTTTGTGGAATGCCTTATGAAATGTAAATCTATTACTACTCTCTACTTCTTACACTTACTGATTTAAAAGAAACATCTCCAAAATGCTTGATATCAAGAAAAAAGATTTGGCCTTGGCATCCAGAATCTCACATGCTAGTAGAAAACCTCAGTCCAGATTTTAGGATGAGGCAGGTCCCTTTGTCTAAAACAGGGAATCTACAGCCCAAATGCAGCTCACTGACAGTTTGTATAAATAAAATGTTATTGGAGTAGAGCTGTATGTATTCATATTGCCCCTGACCGCTTTTGCACTACAAAGGCAGGGCTGAATAAATGTAACACAGTAGTAGGATTGCAAAAAACTGAAATTCTTTATTATGCAGCTCTTGATAGAAAAAGTCCACTGAATCCTATCTAGAATGTTATTACCACCTCTGCTCTTACACAATTCTAGATCAAATACTACTTTTTGTAGGTAATTGCTCATTTCTTGTACTTCCATAACACTATATATCTAATCTGCTATAACATTAATCACATTAAATTAAAGTCATTCATTATATGTCCATTAAATTACAAATTTCTGGAAGGTATGGATTCAAGATCACACACAGATATTCCTGCATTCAATATTTATTCTTTCATTCAATAAATATTGACTGAGTGACTTATTGTGCCAGGCAGGTCTTTTTTTTTTTTTTTTTGTGCCAGGCAGGTCTTGAGGGTACAGTAGTGAATAAATCAAAATTCCTTACTCTTTTTTTTTTTTTTAAATTTTTATTTATTTATTTATGATAGTCACACAGAGAGAGAGAGAGAGAGAGAGGCGGAGACATAGGCAGAGGGAGAAGAAGGCTCCATGCACCAGGAGCCCGATATGGGATTCGATCCTGCGTCTCCAGGATCGCGCCCTGGGCCAAAGGCAGGCGCCAAACCGCTGCACCACACAGGGATCCCCAAAATTCCTTACTCTTAAGAAGATTATATTCTAACAAAGGAGAAAGAATAAAAGGTAAGTAAAGAAATATATCACACAGGTATTAATGAGTGCTATGAAGAAAAATAAGGCAGGGTAAAAGAGGAAATGGGGGGGGGGAATCAGGACAAGTCCTGAATGAATAGATGGATGGAATAAATATCAGGAGGCATGAACGGTACAGTATTGTTTATGACCAATAGTAGTAGAGTTGACAACTATAAGCAATATGACAAGAAGAGACTCAGCTAGGTAGATAACTTAGAAATTAATAAAAAAGATTACAGTTAATATTTTAGCATTTATATAGCAGACACAGAGCACAGTGCCATACATGTATTATATCATTCATTTATCCTAAGAACCCTAAGATAGATACCATTATTAACCCTGTTGTGTCAGTGAGGAAATTGAGCATAGAGATTAACCTGTCTGTATTACAAAGCTAAAGCAAAACCACAAAGTTACACTATTCTCCAGACTCTTCATAAACTGCACGACCAATACCACTTTAAGTCTTCCAAACTTTCAGGCCAGAACATCTCTCTGGCATGGAAGTAAGATTTTAACATGTTAAAACATGTTAAAAAATAGCTCCTTTTCCAATGTTGTCATTCAACATAAAAGTAACCTTTTAACATTTGAATTACATCCATGTTTCTGATACAGTTAAGGACAATACAAATAGTGACGATGTCCCCAAGCCTCTGTAAGGGAAGGACACGTAGATCTATTACAAAAACAAGAGAGAGGGGCACCTGGGTGGCTCAGTGGTTGAGACTGCCTTTGGCTCAGGTTGTGATCCTGGGGTCCTGGGATGGAGTTCCGCATCAGGCTCCCTTCAGGGAGCCTGCTTCTCTCTCTGCCTATGTCTCTGCCTCTCATGAATAGATTAAAATCTAGAAAGCAAGAAGGAGAAGAGAGGAGAGGAGGGGAGGGGAGGGGAGAAGGGAGGGGAGAGGAGGGGAGAAAAGAGGGGAGGGGAAGGAGGGGAGAGAGAGAAGAGAGAGAGAGGAGAGAGAGAGGAGAGAGAGGAGAGAGAGGAGAGGAGAGGAGAGGAGAGGGGAAAGGAAAAAGAAAACAGAAGAGAACTTACAGTTCCCACTGTAAAATCTCAGTTTTGGAGATAGGCTCAGGGATCAAATCACTTTCCTAGGGTCCCTCCCTAAATGGACAGTCATCACTTCATCTCTCAGGCTTGTCCTGCTCGAGGTCTTCTGGAGGTGGCCTTGCATGACTCAGGCTGATGCTGGCAAGGCAAGCACAATGGTCTATTCTTTGCCCTACCCCCACCTCCTCTCCACTATCCACTCTTGCAAAATCTCACTTCCTAGACTCAGGCTATGGGGTAGCATTTCAAAAATACTAAAATGGTGTTCTGGGACAACAGATGTTTATTTGCTATATCCTTTTCCCATGAAAACAAAGGGTCATGTTATTCTAAGAGCTTACATGTAGACAGGTGAGTCACCTAAAGACTCAGACACACCTTGGTCAACTACAAAAATAATCACTGAAGTAAAAGCCATATTCCTCGATCTTCAATTCCTAAAGTCCATTTATTTGTCTCGTTCCTACACTTTCTGATAGAAGTATTTATCAGTTCTCAAAGGCAGAGTTGTAATGTTAAGTGCTTCATAGTGGCTCTAAAAACAGCAAAAAAATCAGGTTGCCTCTAGAGCCTGAACCACTAGGTTGAGCCAATTCTTGACTTGGGGCAAATTATCATTCAGAAACTATTTTCTACTGCCCACCTATCTTCCATAAGGCCTCTGGAATTATCTTTCTAAAACAAAAATCTGACCATGTCATTTCCTTCCTTCCCATCACCAGGAGACACCCTGACCCTTGTGCTCACTGTACCAGCAGGTCCACTGTGCTGAGGCTAGCTCTGGCCACTCCCTACCTCAACTATGCACGGTTCCTCAAATACCTCACTTGCTCCTTCATGTTTCCTTGCTTTCACCCTATCTGGCACATCCTCATTTTCCTTAGTCACTATATTAATTAAAACTGCTCAGAGCTCACCCCCATGCCTCCTTCCCACTCTCCAGGCATGAGTCTTTTACACTCTCAAGCAGCACTTACTGTGGAATATAGCCAAATAATATGTAGCTGAGTAGACCTTGATGCTTGCTGTTCACACATTTCTTCCATGAGACAGAGAATATATATTTCTTTCTTTCTGGAATCCTTAGCATCTAACAGGTACTGAATGAACCTATGATACTTAGGGAAAGCTATGGAGTTCACAATAATAATGTCACTTGCTATGATGATAAAAAAAAATACTTCTTTAAACAAGAATGTGAACTCCTTTATAGATTCCAACTTTGAGCAAAGTATTAAAGGAGAAAGCTGGGGGGAGCAGGTGATCTGATTTGAGAGCTGAGAAACTTGAATGAGTTTCAGGGCTTCCATAGAATGTTTATCGTGTCTGGTTCTAGAACTCTGTAGTTCAAAGACTCCTTCACAAATGTTTAGAGGATACTATTTCCAGATTTAAAAAAAACAGTTATATAAACTATTATATCTGAAATAATTTATTTTTTTTAAATTGTATTTATTTATTCATGAGAGACAGAGAGAGAGAGAGAGAGAGAGAGAGAGAGAGAGAGGCAGAGACCCAGGCAGAGGGAGAAGCAGGCTTCATTCAGGGAGTCCGACGTGGGACTCGATCTTGGGTCTCCAGGACCACATCCTGGGCTGAAGGTGGCGCTAAACCGCTAAACCACCTGGGATGCCCCAATCTGAAATAATTTAAAGTATGATTACAATAGCTTTACCTTGTATTCCTGCTTAACAATTATTGGTGATAAGGTCTTTATGTGAAAATCCTATTATTAAAAAAAGCTGTTGAAATAAAAGACAGGATGAGATGGGTTGATGCAGGACTTTGTTTAAAAGGTAGAGGGCAGAAGAACAGCTAAATGTCTGCAGTCGTAGTGGTACTGCTGCCAAGATGACCCTGCCTTGGGAGTTGCCTCAAATCCTAGCCTCCAAGAGGCCTTGACATGAGTCTTGACTGACCAGTTAAGATTCTTGACTTCCTTAGTCTCCCATCAATAGTAACAGAATGGTGGGATGGTAGGAGTAGCAATATGATACCCAGCACTTGCTGAGTGACTGCTATGTGCTGACCCAGCACTAGGCCAAGCACTTCATTTGTGTTACTTCTTTCTCCAAAACAACTCTATGAAGGAAATTGTGTTCCTATCCTATTTTGCAAATGGTGAAAAGACACATAGAGAAGTCAGACACGTACCTCCCCCTGCTGCTAAGTTTAAGTGCCAACTCACAAACCCAGATGGTCTAGCCCCAGAGCACAGGCTTTTAACCATTGCATACAGGGCTTCTCCAAATATTCCACTAGGCTGCTCACTCTCCAGCCTTAATATATATAATCTCAAGATCATTCAGTAGCATTTTCTTTTTTTAAAGATTTATTTATTTATTCATTGATTCAAGACACAGAGAGAGAGAGAGAGAGAGAGAGAGGCAGAGACATAGGCAGAGGGAGAAGCAGGCTCCATGCAGGGAGTCCGATGCGAGACTCAATCCCGGGACTCCAGGATCACACCCTGGGCCCAAGGCAGGCACTAAACAGCTGAGCCACCCAGGGATCCCCTCAGTAGCGTTTTCTTACACAGGAAAACCTCTAAATAGTTGAATGAGAGTATGCATCACTATGTTGCTCAAACTTCATGAGAACGGAAACAGAGGTTCCTCTTCAAGACCAAAGAACCCATTCCTATAGCTGCTGGGAGGGTTAGTGGCTAACAGTTCTCAGCAAGTGCTTTCCCAGGAGCTGTCCTTGGCCTGAGAGAGTAGCCTGGCAAAGGGAAAAGCCTCTGCAATGCTCATTCTACCTCTAGACCTTCCTGCAGGATTGACTGAGGCCTTCGCTGCCTTTGCTCTGATCATGTGACATTTCATGTCCCCACTCTCCTCAATACTAATGCCTTCAGTGTTTCGAAGGTGCTGTGTAGAGAGAAAGTACTCTCCAGTAAACTTGCTATCTCAGAGTCTGTTCTCTCTAGATCAAAACTAATAAAATCAAGATGTAAAATTAGTAAAAACTAAAGAACAACTAGAAATTGTATTCATGACCACTGACTTCATGGGGAAGAGGTACTCAGAAGATAATGCTAGAACTGGATTTAATGCTTTAGTATATGTAACACAAATCATCCGAATTAACAGCAGTAAAAATGCTTTAAAAGAAAAGCTGGTTATATAAGGAAAAGTATTATTGTGATTCCACTTAAATTAGGTAGCTAGAATAGACAAATTTATAGAGACAGAAAGAGTTACCAGGGGCTGGGAGAAGGGGGCGAGTTACTGCTTAATGTTTAGAGTTTTAGTTGGGGATTATAAAAAAGAATTCTAGAGGTGGATGGTGGTGACAGCTCAACAATGTCTTAATTTCACTGAACCATACAGTTAAGTTGGGAAAATTTATATGATGTATATTTTATTACAATTAGGAAAAAAGTTAGTTCTACTCAATAATTAATGTGGAATGCTTTTTAAAAAGAATACACATGAGAAAATAACCAGTTACTTAGACTTCAAAAGAAAGGAAGCAAAGTTGCCTGTCTACCTTCCTTTTCATTCCTTTCTGTTTTGACAATTAAAACACCAGCCGTTGCTGTTCAAAAGCATCCCAGAGACCAAGGCAGAAAAACTTATAATTTAATTCATCTGCTTAAGACATACTTTGCTTAGCAAACCCATTATGATGCAAATATTTTTAAATAATTGGCCTCATTTCTCAGAAAGCATTTGGTTTTAAAATTAGAATGTGATATCAAAATTTACAGAAATACTTCTAAAGATCTGCTCTGGTAAAAATGTCATTACATTTTTTCAACATTGGAAGGAATATGTAAGCCTCTTCATTTTCCTGTTTAGTCAAAACCAATTATACAAAATTATTTTTTAACTTAAAAAGGATATGTGCCAATACATATTAATGTCACAATTAGCAATATTCTAGATGATTAAGATAGTTTCCTTTCTTTTTAACCACAATATTGAAACTATTAAAATCCATGTTAGTTAGCTATGTAAAACGGATAATATTGGGGCAAGAAAAGGCTGAATATTAAGAAAATACACCCTATGTAGAGGAATAAATCAAAGTTTGTATGTTTAATTTTAAAGCCTATACCATTTTGACTTTAAGACTGGGGAAAAGAGAAGTTTTAGGGAGCAAATATAAGTTATCTACTGCATTATTAATCTATTTAAGTCTGCACTTGGTACTGAGAATCTAGTAACCAAATGTGAATAGCAAATATACTACTTGATAGAATCTAGTTCCTGAGTTAAAGAAACTGAGAGCTAGAAAATCAAAAGAAATCTGTGCATAAAATAATACCTCATTAATCCTGACCAAATACAGTGGCAGATGACAACACATAAAGGATTATAGTACCCTACTTTTCTGATTCAAATGCTCCCCTACTTAGTGGAAATTCATCAGCCTTCAAATGTTCTATTAATTATGCAGGAAAAACTGTGCATGGTTAAATAATAGAATGAGAAAAAAAGCCTCAGAAAGCTCATTTAATAAAATAGGAAATCATAAGAGAAAAATTGGTTCACAGATAAATATTTTCCAAACTCAAATGCAATGATCATTTCTTAAGACTTTTGGATGATCTCCCTTTCTCTTACACTCTCTGATGATAGTCCTACTACTGTCCAAAGCAAAGTGTGCCACTACACATAAGTACCTACACTCATTCTGTTCTCTGGTGACCAGGGATTTGGAAGCCCTGCTTAGACCTGCTTAGATCACTGACAGCATCTCCAGCCATAGGGAATGTCACACTAGAGAGGTGAAAACTCATAAAATCCATATAAAATGACAAAAGGTCAACATTTTATAGACTAGGAAAAACAACACAAAAAGCTAGGATGTTTATAGGCAATTATTGACTAGACATTAGAAATTAACTGTGGTGTAGAAATTATGGCCTAGTATCACCAAGGATGATATTAGCAAGGTGACATGATAAAGATACAGCTTTTATTACTTGTTAAAAGACATCCTGTTAGATTCCATAATCTATATTTAAAAACACAATGAACACCTATTTCTATTATTCTTCACTACAAGGTTAATATGGACACAATATAAGAGAAAGTAAACACAACCACATAGATGCACAAGGTTACCACAGACTGTGAGCAAACATGATGAATATTGTACATTATTAAAGGGGACAACAGACATAGGTGAGTGGCTCACCTCTTCTGTCCTTCGAGTCAGAATTACCTGTATAATAAGTGAAAAATAGAAACATTCACTCAAATTAAAGAAATACATTACAATTTAACCGAAATTAAGACAAAATAAGCCCTAGGGATACAGATATTTTCTTGTTTATATATGTTGGAGCTAGAATGAGGTACCCTCCAATAAATGGGTAATGAGATTGCTGAAACTCACTAAACATTAATCAGTGGTTTGTCCTTCTGAGTACAAAAACAACACAGCATCAATCTTCCTAAAAAGTACAAGAACATAAAAAGAAATACAAACACAATAGTATTAGAGGTCATTATGTCTTTTAGGCCATTAAAATGCAACAGGACAAAATTAAGGATATTAAAGACAAATGGTAATAAAATCTAATTAGTGTAAAAAAAAAAGTCTAACCAATGTAGACAAATTCTATACACTAACAGAAAACTTTTTTAAAGGCTTGTGGAATATCCACAAGCCCTTATAAATTATTGCCCATTGTAGAAATAACAGACAATACTATTTTATCATGATGCAATAAAACTAGAAATTAACAAAGAAAACAGCTGAAAATTAAAAGCAAAGCCAAATTACAAAATACCTCAGAAATAATAAAATCATTCTTTGGCAGAATCTACCAACTCTCCCCTAGTAATTGTCTCCTCTTCTTGCTTTTGGTACAGAAACCATGTTTTGTTTTTGTTTTTTGTTTTCTTTTAGCCGAGCACAAAGCTGTCCAGCTACAGACTGCGTTTCTAAGACTCCTTTGTGCCAAATGCAGTTATATGAAGAATTCCAGGCAATGACATGTAAGCAAAAGTGATGAGGGTAACTTCTGGATCACATTCTTTAGAAAAGAAATCCCCATTTCCTCTGTTCCCCTTTCTCAAGGGCTGGAACCAGAACCCAATGATGAGAGCCATCCATCTCTGATCAAGCAGATGAGGGCAATCTTGCCGAAATGGCAGAGCCAAGAAGAAAAAAAGAACTTGGTGCACCTGGTTGGCTCAGTTGGTTAAGTGGCTGACTCGATTTCGGCTCAAATCATGAATATCAAGGTTGTGAGATTGAGCCCCTTTATCGAGCTCTGCAGTGGAGCCTGCTTAAAATTCTTTCGGGGTGCCTGGGGGCTCAGTCAGTTGAGCATCTGACTCTTGGTTTCAGCTCAGGTCATGATCTCGGGGTCCTGGGATCAAGCCCCAAGTTGGCCTCTGCACTCAGTGTGGAGTCAGCTTATCCCTCTCTTGCTCCCCGCTCCCAAATGAGTAAATAAATAAAATCTTTAAAACAACAACAACAACAACAACACTTCTCTCTTTTCTTCTGCCCCTTTCCCCCTTAAAAAAAAAGAAAAGAAAAAAGGAACTCAGTCCTTGATTAGGCAAAGCCCTCTGGTCTACCTCTGGAATATGAAAGGGGAGAAAAGGCTTTTGTCTACTTAAGCCACCGAATTTTGGTCTGTCTGTATCAGAGTACTTTAGACTGCACCATAACTAATTCAATTACCTACAAGAACACTGATGGAATGTGGCTAAAGCTGTGCTTATAAAAATTCATAGCATTAAATATATAACTGGGAAGAAGGAAAATAAAAACAAGTTAAGCATTCAATTTAGGAAGAAAGAAAAAGCACAAAATAAATCTAAGCAGAAAGAGTAAGAATAAGAAAGAAATTAATGAAATAAAAACTGAAAAATGACAGGACCAATAAATATACAATAGGAGGCTCTTTGGAAGAAAAAAGCAACAAACTATGAAACATATACATGGTTACTCAACTCAAGCATGAAAATAGACAAACATATAACAAATATTAACAGCTATGTAGGAAATGAATCTTAAGAGATGACTTTTCCTCAGACCTATTCAAGTAATTTTGAACACATGAACGAGATGCATAGCTAGGTAAAGTTCAATTCTTTCTGTGAAGCAAAACAAAACACTGACAACTAAGACTTCCCAAAAATAGCACACATATATTAAAACAAAACAAAACAAAAAGCACACATATGAAGGAAACAGACCAATTTAATTTAGAAATAACTTATGAATGTCATTAGAAAAATCCCAAATACAGTAGTATCAAACAAATTGCTACAGTTCATTCAAGGAAAATCCAAGTAGGGTTGTTTTTGCAGAAAAGTAAATAGTTCAAAGTTCAGAAATCTATTAAAATGATTCACCACAGTATATTATATAAAGACAAAAAATCATAAAGATCTTGTTCATTGATGCTAAACAGACAGTTGGTAAAATTTAATATCCATTCTTGACACATATGTTCTTGAAAGCAGGAATAAATTAATAAAACCTAACCATGATAAATAGGTTTACCTCAACACAAGAGTCAGCATATTTAATGGAAAACCACTTAGCGTCCTCCTGAGAGTCCGGTACAAGACAAAGCTGTCTGCTTTAACCATTGCTTGCTTCCTAACTTTATTCTGAAGGTATTCACCAATCATTTATTTTTTTTTATTTTTTTTTATTTTTATTCATTTATGATAGTCACAGAGAGAGAGAGGCAGAGACACAGGCAGAGGGAGAAGCAGGCTCCATGCACCGGGAGCCCGATGTGGGACTCGATCCCGGGTCACCAGGATCGCACCCTGGGCCAAAGGCAGGCGCCAAACCGCTGCGCCACCCAGGGATCCCTCACCAATCATTTAAAGAGAAAAAGACTGATTTGAAGACTTATGATAATTGAAGTAAATTATGTCAAACACTGAGGAAATTTATTAAGATGACCAGCATAAAATAAACTTACAAAAGTCAATAGCTTTATGTAGTATACCCAAAACTAAAAAAGTGATCTATATTAATTACGTCTTAAAAAAAAAAAAAAAAAAGGATGCCTGGGTGGCTCAGCGGTTGGGATCTGCCTTCGGCTCAGGGTGTGATCCTGGGGTGCCAGGTCCACATCGGGCTCCCTGCATGGAGCCTGCTTCTCCCTCTGCCTCTATGTCTCTCATGAATAAATAAAATATTTAAAACAAAACAAAACAAAACGGTCAATAGCCTTCATAGCCTCAAGAGCAGCCAGTTAGAAGACATAGTGGAAGAAAATAATCCATTTATACTAACAATAAACAAAACACCAAAATAGCAACAACAACAACAACAACCCTCTGATATATCTAGAAATAAGCTGAATAAAACATATGCAACATCAGTGGCAAAAACTTTAACAGTTCCAAGAAATGCAAAGACTTCAGCAAATGGAATACACTGCATTCTTGGATAGACTTAAAGATGTCAATTGTCCCTGTTAATCTATAAATGTGACATAACTTTTCTCCTGCTATATAAGTTGATTCTACTGTTCGTAAAGAAAAATAATCAAGAATCGGTAACAAAATTCTGAAAAATAAGATTAACAAGGGATGATTAACCTTATCAAATACTATTTTAGAGTTAAAATTATAGTAGTGGGGTTCTGTTCATGGACAGAGAAAACAAATAACAGAAAATACAAATGTTAAGAAACAGAACTCAAATATATACATGGGAACCTAAATAGATACAGAATTCAATATATGATAAGGTAGCATTTCAAATTAGTGAGGAAAAAATAGATTATTCATTAAAAGGTATTGGGACAAGTCATTAACCATTTTGAAAAAAAAAAAAAACAGATGTATAGTTCACACTTCACATTAGAATAAATTCCAGATGGATCAGATTTAACCATACACCTACATGCACACACACATATATATACAGAAAAAGGAAATCATGTCTAGAAGAAATCATAAGGAAGTTATTTTGTGGGCAGCCTGGGTGGCTCAGCGGTTTAGTGCCGCCTTCAGCCCAGGGCCTGATCCTGGAAACTCGAGGTCAAGTCCTGGGTCGGGCTCCCTGCATGGAGCCTGCTTCTCCCTCTGCCTGTGTCTCTGCCTCTCTCTCTCTCTCCGTCTCTCATGAATAAATAAATAAATAAAATATATATAAAAAAAGAAAGTTATTTCGTAATGATGAAGTAAGAAAAGCCTTCTTAGGGGAGCCTGGGTGGCACCATCAGTTATTCGCTGGACTCTTGGTTTCAGCTCAGGTCATGATCTCAGGGTCCTGGGATCAAGCCCCACGTTAGGCTTGATCTGCTTAGAGCCAAGTCTGCTTGAGATTCTCTCTGCTTCTCCCTCCATCCCTCCCACTCGTGCTCTCGCTCTCTCTCAAATAAATAAGTAAATCTTAAAAAAAAAAAAAAAAAAAGCCTTGCTATATATGATCCAATACATAGAAAACGTTTAGTTAAAACAAACTGACAATTTTTTTAATTAAAAGAAGTTTAAATTACTTATGATAGTTTCTGCAACGCAGAAAAGCTAGATGAGCAACTGGGGGAAATATCTGCAACTTTTAATAGGTAGGCAAAGGTTCATTTCCTAACATTAAAGAGCTTCTATAAATAAGTCAGAAAAACCTGACATTCTAAGAAGAAAAACAGATAAAGGATACCAGCAGAGTTCTTAAGAAATACAAGTGATCTTTCCAAATATGGAAAGATGCTCAACCTTACTCAGTGATACGCAATTAAGGCTACACTGAGATGCTAATTTTCACCTGTCAGACTGGCATAGATCCAGAAGTGTGATAATTTACTGCACTGAAGACAGCATAGGAAAACAGGCATTCTGACACACTGTTTATAGGAATAAATTTCCCAACAGAGGAAAATCTGGCAATATTTACCAGTTTATAAATGCACACTTAAAAATAATTTATCCAGGACGCCTGGGTGGCTCACCAGTTAAGCGTCTGCCTTTTTGGCTCAGGGCGTGAACCTAGAGTCCCGGGATCAAGTTCCACATTGGGCTCCCTGCATGGAGCCTGCTTTTCCCTCTGCCTATGTCTCTGCCTCTCACTCTGTGTGTCTCTCATGAATAAGTAAATAAAATATTAAAAAATAATTCATCCTATCAATATTCCCACATATGCTTGAAATGACAAATTATATTGTTTGTAACAGTACTCTGAAAACAGCTTTAACATATACTGATAAGGAAGACTGGATAAATACATTACGGCATGTCTACACTATGAAGCAGCTCTTTATTATAGTACAGAACAAGGATGACAGGCTAACGGAAAAAAAGTGATGTGTAGAAATATACACAATATATATGTCTATTATTTGTATGAGAAATAAAAGAAAAAAATATATAAAATATATGCTTATTTTAAAAAGGAGAACAGAGACTCAAAGCAAAGGTCAATAGGAGAGAAAAATTTTAAAGATTAAAGAATTATTCTAGGATATGTCCAATATCCAAATAGCAAGAGTCTTAGAAGAAGAAAACAGAGAAAATGAACAATGGAAAAAATTTCCAAATATAAGACAAATTTCCCCAACTGAAGAACCAAAAATTTTCAGATTTGAAGAACCAAAGCTCCAAAGGTCCTATCAAGTATCCAGCATAACGAGTGAAAAAGACCCACATCAACATTTCCATGAAATTTCAGAACATGAATGATAAAGAAAAGATCTTTCAAAAACACACCAAAGTGTGATTAAGAATCAGGATAGCATTAGAATCCTCCAAGCCTGGGAATTAGAAGTCAGGGCAATGCTTTCAACATTCTAGAGAAAAAAATACATCCTCAAATTCTATACATAGCCCTACAGACATTTTTAGACATTAAGGCCTCATGCAATGTATCTCCCATGGACCTCTATATCTCAAGAAGCTACTGGAGGATATAGTCTATCAAATAATGGGGTAATCCAAGAAAGAGGTCAATATAGAAGCCAGGAAGCCAGAAGCGCTTCTCTATTATATTTCCCAAAAAATAAAGAAGGAAAATCCCAGATCAACGCCTGGGCAGCAGCCCTGATGATCAAGCCTAGACTTGAGTAAGACAATAGATGAGTCAGGAGGAAGACCTCTAGGAAATAAATCTGTAGATTACCTTACAGATCTGACTTTACTGAAAACTGTATTGAGAGGCTATGAAAAGTATGGGAAGAATTGGCTAGCAATAGGCAAAAAGAAAACTAAAACAGAAATATAAGGCAACTGGGGCACCTGGGTGGCTCAGATCAGGTCATGATCTCATGGGTTGTGAGACTGAGCCCTGTGATGGGCTCCACGCTCAATGGGGAGTCTGCTTGAGATTCCCTCCTCCTGCCCCTTCCCTCACTTGTATGCATATGCTTGTGCTTGCTCTCTAATAAATAAATCTTTAAAAAAGGAACTGTACGGCAATTATAAAATCCAGAAAAAAAATTGTCCAAAGAAAAGAAAAATCACATTATACTTACAGCTCAGCAGGGAATAACATTACAGTTATAATAATAAAAAATATCAAATACTGATTCAATAAAAAATTAAGATGTAACAATTAATGGGAGGATTGGTCAGATGGTAGTGATGAAGATGTGGGGGGTTCAGACTGTGACCTGATGTAACATAAAGGTTTCCTTGTTTTACTGATCTTGAAAAAAAAAAGTCACCAGTGAAATGTAGTCTCAGTCTCCCCTGAGACATGAAATGTATTAAGAGTACAATAACCAGCTTCTTATTTATGGAATAATTTGGACCTAAGGCAGAGTATGTAAAACTCAGTTCCCTAACAGCAGAGTGCAAAGACCACAAAAGTGAGAAATAGGCCTTGACAACCCTGAGATCTAAGACAAATCATTTAACCTCTTAGTCTTATATTAAGCATATATTAAAAGGAAATAATTATCCACGTTCACATCACAGAACTGTTAAATGAAGACAGTAGAGAACAGAAGTAAAGAATACAGGCTGCAAAGTCAAGCAGGCCTGGGTTACCCTCTCACCTATCCCACTGACTACTTCAGCTTGTTCAAGTCATTTTGTCTTCCTTCCTGAAGTAATGGCCATAACTCACAGCAAGAAATATATTCTATACCGTTAACTCTGTGTTTCCGTATAACTGAAACAAAAGTTTGACAATACATATAACACAAAAAGAATAGAAATGAACAGGACCATCCACTTAAAACAAAATATGATGCCCCACTAAACTGATTTCATGAATTGGTCATGACCTGTACTTTGAAAAAACATTCCCCTAAATTACAGTTTCATCACTGTAAAATTCTTCCACCCGCAAAACATAAAACAGAACCTACTTCAGAGGATTCATAGGATACTTCATAGGATTACTCTAAATAAAACTCTCCGTACAATGTCTACCACTTAAAAACAGTGCTTGCCATGTGCATGTATACACTGTAAATGCCATACCTATATCAACTCACTTAATTCTGATAATTCCTCTATGACATAAGTATTATTACTATCACTTGTTCTTATTTTACAGATGAAGAAACTGCAGTACAGAGCTTAAATAATTTGCCTGTGGTCACACAGCCAGTGTATGGCAGAGATGGGATTCAAACTCAGGTGGTGCGGCTCAGCAGACTGTGCCCTTAACTGCAAATGCTGTACACCATTTATAGAGGAAAACATCGGATCAAAGCAGGCAGGTGCAGGGTCTGGGTTGTACAGTCTAGCTAAAAGAGGTCATCTGTAGTAAGCAAATGATATTCAATTCAGCAAATATTTTCTGAATGCTCCCCATGAGCACAATGTGATTCCAAGCTAGAGGCCCTCACCATTTAATGGAGAAGAAATATGAGCCATGGGGATGAGACCACAGAAGAGGGAAAGTGATTCTTGCTAGAAAAGGAATGACAGTTACAGCTGTCAGGGAACGAAGTCATACTTCTCACAGAATCCCTCTAAGGGACCCCTTCTCTTTTACAGACCAGGACCTGAGGCTCCAAGGGGTCAGAAACTTATTCTGCCCTACTTAAGTCTCTGACACAGGGCCGATTCTATCTTTGCTGCCTCTTCCCATTCAACCACTGATGGACTGAAGGAAAGAAGTGGGCAGGGCTGAGGCCCTGAACAAACTGACATTGCAACTTAACTATTTCCCTGAGCTCCTCTAACTCCACCCCTGGCCACGGGCTTCCCACACCCTGTTACAGATACCCAGACCCACTCTCCTTCCCATGGTCTCCATGGGTCCCTTCTTTTCAAGGCTAATCCTATTACTCAGCTTCTGCAGTCTTTTATCTTCAGTCTCTTGCATTATCAATTAGCTCCCAGTTCTCTTGCATTTTCAAAATTCTTCCTCTGCCTTTAACACTTAAGCCTCCTCAGTCTAACCAGAATGCCAGGCAAAGCAGGATATCCTCTAGAATATTTCTTATTTCCTCTTAACTCTGTGGTAACCAGGTATTCCTGAGAATTCTCTATATCTAAGTTCCATTAGTTTACAATTTTAATAATTTCAAGAAATTTTACGGCTAGAAAACACGCAAAAAAAAGTAGTAAAACAGTGAATAACCTCAAAGAGAAAAAGAAACAGCAAACAGAAACCATCTCTAGTACCTGAAGGAGGAAAAGTTTCGGGAGTGGTTGCCACAGTGCTAGAATTCCCCTCCCAAGATTCTGTGCCGGCATCTGTGAACTGGTTATCTGGAAGCCACGTTCCATTTGGTGAAAGTGTAGTGACTACAGAATTGGTACTTGCTGTTCTTGTGGTCCCATTGTCAGAGTCTGAAGAATTGACAGTGGTTACATAGGTGGTTCCTAGAGTTAGATTTGAGCTGAATGTTGGTACCACAGAGAGAGAAGTTACTGAAGAAGTAGGATTTGAAGCTTTGGTCTCTTCTTTGACTGATTCTGCTGTCAATGTTTTCATGGATTTTGTAACGCCTACTGAAGGTGAAACTATAAACAAGGGGGGAAAAAAACACCGCATAAAGAACGTAATAGTTCAAAAGTTGTGAGGCACAAAACAGCAAGCCTTAATAGACTCTCAAACAGGGGTGCCCAGGTGGCTCAGTTAATTAAATGGCCAACTCTCGATTTCAGGTCATGATCTCAGGGTCCTGGGATCAAGCCCCACGTCGGGCTCTACCTTTAGTAGGGAGTCTGCTTGAGACTCTCTCTCCCTCTCCCTTTGCCTGCTTGCATTTTCTCTCTCAAATAAATAAATTTTAAAAATAAATTCTCAAACACCTGGGGACCAATGAAAAACCAGACACACACACAGACACACACACTTTTATCTAACACAGGACTCTTTCTACCACCTTCAAAGGACCACTGTTTAAGGGACAAGGAAAACTGGACTCATTACTTATTTGCTCAAAATCAATATATAGGGATCTTACGTAGCAACAATTTTTAACTTTTCAAGGATGAGCATATAATCAATTAATTTAAAGTAGTGTATTGTCAATAGGACTCAGAGAGTTCCAAAGATAATTATTTTATACCATCACTTTTAAGTAAAACTTTAATATTTTTTCGTTCTTTAAAAGCACTCAGGTCTCCAATTTAGGTCATTAAAGGTGATTGCAAAATTCTGTTCAGAACACCAGCCTTATCAAATGACAAATTACCTGTGGTTGCATTGTTGGCACCTACACGTGTCAGACTACTGCCAAGCAGAACAAGAATGAACCAGGAATCCATGCTGACCTAGAAAAGAGACAGCCATGTTAGACAAGGTCCTATATTATTGTAACTACGTCCAAAATACCAAAAGGAGTATTTTAGATAAGATCTTCCCAGCAATTAAAAGTACACACAAGACCAATGATCTTTTGGGAGTTTGATTAGCACATTTGCCCCCAAATCCAACTACTTTCTTGAATATTTATATCAATACAAATAAAACTTACCAAGAACACACTTTTAAATGCCTTATTCTAAACTTTGGCTATACTTTAGAATCACCCAAAGAACTTTTAAAAGTCCCCCTGCATCTCTAGGTATGAGAGCTAGGTAGGGGTCCTATGAAAAGCTGCCCTTGCGTTCGCCATGTGCGGCTTTAGAATCTTTGGCATGAGAAGCATGGAGAAGGTAGGGTGACTGCATGAATGTAATATTCTTTGAAACAGACCTCATACAGCTTTCCCTTTATTTCATCTCAAACCACATCAGAGGGCTGTGGAACATTCCTACTGCTCTTAGTGGCTCATCTGTCCATTCAGATTTCTGTGCCCTACAGTGAGTTAGGTACTAGGGGAAGAACTGGGGAGAGATACACACATATATCTCATCTTCAGAAGACTCATACACTGGTGGTAACTGAATATGGTAGTGACTCTCCAAGGGAAACAAGACAGGCCTCACCAAGGCATACATGAGAATCTCTGAGGAAGGGTAGGGAGATGCAGGTGGTTCACAATCCAAGAGTTTGCCTCTAGTACTAGCAAACATGCCTAGTAGGGAAATGGGTTCAATAGGTGGCCTTCTCAAGGTGCAGCCATTCAAGATTTGACCACTTCCTCAGTCTTCCCACCTGACCATAATCTAAAATTGCGAAAGCATGCAATTTCCTCCAAAAGGGTTAGAAAACAAACTGGAAGGCTGGGGCAGCCCCAGTGGCACTGTAGTTTAGTGCTGCCTGCAGCCCAGGGTGTGATCCTGGAGACTCTGGATTGAGTCCCACATCAAGTTCCCTGCATGGAGCCTGCTTCTGTCCCTGCCTCTCTCTCTATGAATAAATAAATAAAATTAAAAAAAAAAAAAGAGTCTCTCAAACTGGAAGGCTGATTATTTGTATACATAGCTATTCTTGATAGGAAATGGCTTGAGGAAAAATAACTGTGTTTAGGAGGAGATAGTAAGACTGCCATCTCATTCCACATACAAAAAAAAAAAAAAAAAATCCAGATGGGAAGAATTAAATGTTTAACAGTGCATTTTAAAAGCAAATAAATGAATATTTATGTGAGCTCAGGATGAGGATTTTCTGATGTAAGAAATCACAAAGGTAAAAATGGCATATCTGATGATAGCAAAAAATAATAGCTACTAAATGTAAAAGAAATCTATTATAAATAATGTTCATGGACAGGGAGACTCAATATTATCAAGATGTCAGTCTTCCGGGCAGCACGGGTGGCTCAGGGTTTAGCGCCGCCTTCGACCCAGGGTGTGACCCTGGAGACCGGGGACCGAGGCCCACGTCGGGCTCCCTGCATGGAGCCTGCTTCTCCCTCTGCCTGTGTCTCTGCCTCTCTCGCTCTGTGTCTCTCATGAATTAAAAAAAAAAAAAAAAAAAGATGTCAGTCTTCCCAGCTCGTTCTATAGATTTGATGCAATTTCTTTTTTTTTTTTTTTTAAAGATTTTGTTTTTATTTATTCATAGAGACAGAGAGAGAGAGAGAGGTAGAGGAACAGGCAGAGGGAGAAGCAGGCCCCCTACAGGAAGCCCGACGTGGGACTCGATCCAGGGTCTCCATGATCACACCCCAGGCTGCAGGCGGCACTAAACCCCACGCCACCAGGGCTGCCCTGATGCAATTTCAATCACAATCCTAGCAAGTTACTTTGTGGATTTTGAAAAACTGTTTCTAAAGATTATGTAAGAGGCAAAAGACATAGAATAGCCAGCTCAATACAGAAGAAGAACAAAATTGGAAGACTAACACTACCTGACTTCAAGACTTACAATAAAGCTACAGTAATCAAGATTGTGTGGTACTGGTAAAAGAAATGAAAAAAAAGAGCAATATGACAGAAGAGAGAGCCCAGATACAGACTCACATAAACACAGTCAACTGGTATTTGACAAAGAAGCAATGGCAATACAACAGAGTAAAGACAGTCTTTTTTTTTTTTTTAATTTTATTTATTTATTCATGAGAGACATGGGGGAGTAGGGGCAGAGACATAGGCAGAGAAAAGCAGGCTCCGTGCAGAGAGTGCGATGTGGGACTCGATCCTGGGACTCCAGGATCACGTGCTGGGCCAGAGGCAGGCACTCAACCACTGAGCCACCCAGGCGTCCCTAAAGATAGTCTTTCAATAAACGGTGCTAGAACTGGGCATATGTGTACAACAAAAAAATCTGGACACAGACCTTATATTTTCACAAAAATTTATTCAAAATGTATTACAGACCTAAATGTAAACACAACACTATAAAACACCTAGAAGATAACAGAGGAGAATATCAAATAACCTGGTATGGAGAGTATGGAGAGGACTTTTTGGATGTAACAGTAAAGGTTCAATCCATGAAAGAAATAATCAATAAGCTGGACTTCATTTAAATTAAAAACTTCCACTTTGCAAAAGACAGTATCAAGAGAACATGAAGACAGCACACAGCCTGGGATAAAATATTTGCAAAAGGCACATCTGATAAAGGACTGTTATCCAAAATTTACAAGGAACTCTTAAAAATCAACAATTAAGAAAACTGACCAATTAAAATATAGACCAAATATCTTGACACCATACTAGAGAAGATAGATTGCAAAGAAACATATGGAAGCTATTCAACATGTGTAAGGAATTGCAAATCAAAACAATGAAATGCCACAACACATCTATCAGAATGGCCAGAATCCAAAATACTACCACCACCAAATACTGGTGAGCATGTGAAGCAACAAGAACTCTCATACATTGCTGGTGGGAATGCGAAGTGATACAGCCACTTTGGAAAACAGTTTAGTGGTTTCTTACAAAATTGAACATTTTGCATAAGATCTAGCAATTGTACTCCTTGTTATTTACCTAAGAAAGTTGAAAACTACACAGAAATCTGAAAGCAGATGTTTACAGTAACTTTATTCTTTGTTGCCAAAACTTGGAAGCAACAACCAAGATGCCCTTCAGTAGATGAATGGATAAAGAAACTATACTACATCCAGACAATGTAGTATCATGCAATACTAAAAGGATATGAATTAATTATCAAGCCATGAAGAGACATAAAGGGACTCTAAATGCATATTAGTAGGTGAAAGAAAGCAATCTGGAAAAGCTATATACTGTATGATTGCAACTATATGACATTTTTTAAAAGGCAAGCTCCTGGAGACAGTAAAAAGATCAGTGATTGTAGGGCTAGGAAGGTGGGAGGGAATGAAAAGGCAGTGGATTTTTAAGGGCAGTAAAACCATTCTGCATGGTAATATAAGGGTAAACACCTGTCATTATCTATTTGTCCAAAACCATAGAACATACAACACCAAGACTGAACCTGAATGTAAATAAGACTTTGGGTGATAAGGACAGGTCAGTGCAGATTCATCTACCATAATAAGCGTACCACTGTGGTGCAGGATGACAAATCTGGGAGGCTGCGTGGGGGCAGGGAGTATTTGGGAACTCTAATTTGTGCTTAATTTTACCATGAGCATAAAACTGCTCTTTAAAAAGTGTATATTTTTAAGGAGGGAAATAAATTAGGGAATTTGTTACAAATAAGACAAAGGATTAAAACAAGAAGTCCTATTGATATGGAAAACAGTAAGACTTCAATTTTGAAAAATCTAAAGAACCTAAATAGATAATTTACAGAAGAGAAAAATAACAGCTAAAAAAATATGTGAAAAAGTGTTGACCATCCCTTAATCAAAGGAATATAATGACGAGATAACATTTTTGCCTTTCAAATCAGAAAAGATCAATCATATGAAATATTCAATGCTGGCAAGAGACTCATGAGAAGGCATCAAATACTGGTAGGAACAGCCGTTAGCCTGTAATAACAAATTCCTTCCCAGAAAGATTATACAAGAATCTTAAACATGTCCATATTGTTTTGTGACCCATTTCCAAGGTTCTATTCTGAAGTAAATGTAAATAATCTGAAACTCGGGCTAAAATGATACAGAGATATTCATTAAGTGGAAAGCAGAAACAATCCAAATACCCAGCAGCAAGGAAAACAGGAAAAAGTTGAAGTAAGTGCTATGCTGCTATTCAAGATGATATACTGCTACTATTCAAAATGCTATCTTCAAAAAATTTGAGGAAATGGAACAAGCCCTTCATTTTTTAAGCTTAAAAAAAAAAATCAAAACTGAATATACCATACAATCTCAAATAAATTCATGTATATACATGAATGTATATGCATGAAAAACTAGAAGGAAAAATAGGTAAACGTTTAGCATAGCACTTTATGATATTTTCTTCTTTACACTGTACTTCATTCTCTAAATTTAAAAAATGGACGGGACAGGATGCCTGGGTAGCTCAGCAGTTGAGCATCTGCCTTCAGCTCAGGTCGTGATCCTGCTGTCCTGGGATAGAGTCCCGTATCGGACTCCCTGTGAGGAGCCTGCTTCTCCCTCTGCCTATGTCTCTGCCTCTCTCTGTGTCTCTCTCATGAATAAATAAAATATTTAAAAATAATAATAATTTAAAATGGAGAAGAGTATTTTTATAAATAAAAATAATGCATAAAATTAAGTTAAAAGAAAAACAGATTTCACTACAGAGCATGAATATACAAATCAAAACTAAAAGGAAACTGCAGAAGACAACCTGAGAGGCTGCAAGGGAAAAGAACAAGTGTACAGTGAATGGAAACTGGAGTATGCGTAAACTGGGCAGTGAGAAATATGTCAATGTAAAAAGATCTATTTAACTAAAAAGGTGTATCTATTGACCACAACCAGGAACAACGTAGACAAGGCCTCATTCTTCTCAAAGGATATAAAGACCATCAGGCAAATTCCTGTAATTTCCTGCCTCCCAGACTAAACTGCATCCATACCTATGCTTGTTTCCTTCCTCTTCCAGTCTCTAATCTTCTATATTACAAGTATCGCAAGATCCATGTCAGGAAGGAAAACTGAAGTTTCCTCACTTTTCAAGGATCTCATATGCAAACTATTCTTCCTAGAGTCTGCTCTAATGGTCCCTGTTCTTGAGGGCATTCATCACTGAAGACACTGAAATGTGGCTCACAGTTTTCTTCCCATCCCCAGGTCCTGATACTTCTCCTTGAAGAGACAGTTCAACATCCTCATAGATGACAGCCACCACAATTCACATTTGAGCCAGCCTATGAGTTCCTTGACTTCCTCTCTACTTTTTTTATCCATTATCTCTGTCCTATTTCCTTCTCTGTCTAACCAAGAAAACTTGGTATCAATTTCATCACTCCCTTGCTAACATCCTAATTCCTTTACAACACTGTTCGATTCTACCTACATGGGGAAAACCAAAAACAGCCCAACCCTAAACTAATTCAACCATTAGCCCTACACTTGGAACTGCCCCAAATGCCGCTTAAGATAATCAAACTACTGATAAGGCTGATATCACTTCTGCCTCGACAGAAGTCCAAACAATTTCTGCAATCTTTCTGTATTTCCTTACTCAGCTCTCTCCAATTCCCCATAGCAGTGATTTCAAAGAACCCCCTCTCCTCTCATACCCTTGCGCTGCTGGCCCTGCCTTTACTTCAGAGAAAATAGAAGCCACTGGACTGTATGACATCCATAACTCCCAATCAACATACTTACAAATGTCCTCCTTCTCTACAATTCCTTCCAAGAATCTCAGTCCATCAGAAACCCTGTCCTGTAGATCGCCAACTACTATTTCCTCCCTTTCATAACAGCATTTAAACACAAGAATTTCTAAAAGAAAAGGAGAACTCCTGTGACTCTACATCAATCCTTCAGCTAGCATTCTCTGTATTCTACTTTGCAGCCAATTTTCTAGAAAGAGTTGTCTCCATGGCAATCTGGCTTCTTTTTTCCACCATTCCACTAAAACTAACTACTTCTGTATTTTTAAAGAATGAGCTCTTCAAAAATATTTCTAATTCATTCACCAAGGTCTTATTTCCCAATATATGAGAATCCTACAGATTAATAAAAAAGGAATCAATAATCCAAAAGAAAAATGGGCAAGACATTAAACTGACAACGTACAGAAAAGCAAATGTTTCTCTTAAATATACAAAAAAACCACAAAACACAAAAACAAAAACCACACCCTGCACCTAATCTCATTTATGAGTAGAGTAACACAAATTAAGGCTATACTGTGATACCAGTTTCCACCTATCAGACAGGCAAATATAAAAAAACTTTACCAATAATGCATCGGCAAGGATTTGAATAAACAGGTACTCTCATGATCTGTAAATATTTAGTAGAATTACAAAAGCCCAAACCCTCTGACATAATTCCACTTGAGAATTTTACAGATATGCCCATACTTTTAAAGTGCAAACTTACTCAATGCAACACTGTTTGCAACAGAAAAACATTAGAAATAACCTGAATGTTTACCAACAGGAGAGGGGAATAAATATTTATTAATAAATAAAAGATGGCATATTCATAAAATGGAATACTATGAAGCCTGTTAAACAGAAAGGAGGCTCTTTGGAGATCATTTCATTTCAGTACACAGACATCTTTTGATTTTGAACCATCTTAAAAATAACCTTTTCAAAATACTAAATTAAAATTCATGGGGCAGGGCAGCCCCGGTGGCGCAGCGGTTTAGTGCCGCCTGCAGCCCAGGGCGTGATCCTGGAGACCCTGAATCGAGTCCTACATCAGGCTCTCTGCATGGAGCCTGCTTCTCCCTCTGCCTGTATCTCTGCCCCCCTCCCCCTGCATCTCTATGAACAAATAAATAAATAAATCTTTAAAAAAAATAAAATAAAATTCTTGGGGCAGAGAAGCCATTGGTATTTCTCTCCCTCCCCTGCTCCGCCTTCTTTCTCTCACACACACAACCTCTTTGTTGTTAAATTCCTCAATCTCCCACTGTCACATCTGATTTACTGACACCACATATGCTCCGAAATTCATCTCTTCCCCACACCTCTCTCTGAATTGATTTTAAAAGCTGGTTCTATGATAAAGATCTAGCCTTAGATGAATACAGATACAGATGAATAGTTAAGTAGTTTGAATTCAACGGAAATATGTATTATCAAATGTCAGAAGGAAACTAGCACTACCAGCTGTAGTTTGCACAATGCCAGAAACCTTGTATATATATTCTAACGGTGGGAATGGTTTTGCCTTTCACAGAATGATTTTTAGGATGAGCTACTATTTGTGATATTTTTATTTTATTTTAAAAATTAGTTTGTCTCTCAGCTTCTTATAAAACTAAAGATTCACCTACTTCACAATCCAATAATTCCACTCCTATATATTTACCCAAGAGAAATTAAAACATATGTCCACAAAAAGACTACTACAAAAATGTTCATAACAAAAAACTGAAAATAACACAAGTAACCATCAATAAGAAATTATATAAACAATGGTATTTTCTCACAATGGAACATTAACAATTGAAAGAATTACTGATACACACAACAACACGAATCTAAAAAAAACATCATGCTGAGTAAAAAAAGCCTTACAGAAGAGTATATAAATGTATGATTCCACGTCTGTGAAATACTGAAACAAGCAAATCTACTCTGTAGTGGGGAGCGGGGGCATCTGGCTGGCTTGGTCAAGTAGAGCATGTGACTCCTAATCTTAGGGTTGTGAGTTTGAGCCCCACATTAGGCAGAGAGACAACTTAAAAAAAATTTTTTTGGGGGGGATCCCTGGGTGGCACAGCGGTTTAGCACCTGCCTTTGGCCCAGGGCTTGATCCTGGAGACCTGGGATCGAGTCCCACATTGGGGTCCCTGCATGGAGCCTGCTTCTCCTTCTGCCTGTGTCTCTGTTCCCCTCTCTCTCTCTCATTAATAAATAAATAAAATCTTTTAAAAAATAAAATAAAATGTTAATTATAGAGTCTAGGTAGTGGGGAGGGTATAAAATTCAATTTTTCTTTATATTTGAACATTTTTATAATAAAAGACAGATAAAATAATTAGTTCTGGGAGAACTGGTATTTTATTGTACTGAATTTTATAACCCTAGGATTTATAACCTAGCATTTTTTCCATTTACTTTTAAGATTTTTTTTGATTTTTATTTATTTATGATAGAGAGAGAGGCAGAGACACAGGCAGAGGGAGAAGCAGGCTCCATGCACCGAGAGCCCGATGTGGGATTCGATCCAGGGTCTCCAGGATCGCACCCTGGGCCAAAGGCAGGGGCCAAACCGCTGCGCCACCCAGGGATCCCTCCATTTGCTTTTATTTATTTATTTTTTGGTGTTCCTCAAAGTGTTACTGTATTTATTGTAATTTTCGTCCTATTCATTTCTTCCTGCATTAATTCCTGATTATTTTCTATTATGCTGGTATTATGAATGGAAACATTGTTTTAATTTCAGCTATGAGGTATAAATGACATATAAATTGTGAGATATTTAAAGTGTACATCATAGAGATTTGATATACAAGCACAATGTAAAAGGATCCTCCCCTATTCAGTTAATTAACACATTGATCATCTCACATCTTTTTTGGGGGTGAGAATGTTTAAATCCTACTCTCTCAACAAATTTAAATTATACAACATAGTGTCATTAACTACAGTCACCATGTTTCACATTAGATCCTCAGATCTCAGGCAGCCCGGGTGGCTCAGCAATTTAGCGCCATCTTCAGCCCAGGGCGTGATTCTGGAGTCCTGGGATCGAGTTCCCTATCGGGTTCCCTGCGTGGAGCCCGCTTCTCCCTCTGCGTGTGTCTCTGCCTCTCTCTCTCTCTCTCTCTCTCTGTATCTCATGAATAAATGAAGTCTTAAAAAAAAAATCCTCAGATCTTATTCATCTTCTAGCTGAATGAATGGAATCTTCTAATGTTGTTTATTAAAATACTACTTTTGTTATATAGGAAGGACACTGGTCTACTTCCCTTTCACCGCAAATAGAAACTACTCAAAAAATGATAAACTCTGTTCATTAAAAAAAAAAAAAAAAAATACAGAGGGAATATAGAGTAAAACGTAGGTCTCATTCACCTTCTTGCCAGTCCATTTCCCAAAAGTAATCACTAAATACTTTCTTCCATAACCTTTTAGAAATTTTCTAGGCTATTTCAACATAAAACTACACATTTTAAAAAAAATCTATAAATAGGGGCAGCCCTGGTGGCTCAGTGGTTTAGCGCCACCTTCAGCCCGGGGTGTGATCCTGGAGACCTGGGATTGAGTCCCACGTCAGGCTCCCTGCATGGAGCCTGCTTCTCCCTTGCCTGGGTCTCTGCCTCTCTCGGTCTCTCTGTGTCTCTCTCATGAATAAATAAATAAATAAAATCTTTAAAAAAAAAAATCTAAGGCAGGCCGGGTGGCTCAGCGGTTTAGGGCCACCTTCAGCCCACGGCCTGATCCTGGAGACCCGGGATCAAGTCCCACATCGGGCTCCCTGCATGGAGCCTGCTTCTCACTCTCCCTGTGTCTCTGCCTCTTTCTCTGTCTCTCATGAATAGATAAATAAAATCTTTTTTAAAAAAATCTATAAATAGGATCATATTATAGGTACTACCTACAGCTTGCATTTTTACTTAAATAAAAAGTCCTGGACATCTCCCATATCAATATATCTACCTACCTTTCTTTTCAGTGGCTACAGTGTTTCATCATGTCTATGTATCATTTGTTTTAACCAGTCTTTGTTTGCTTTTGTTAAGAGTGAATTGTATATGATTTCTTCCTCTGTCCCATACATCATGTTTGATTAGGCAAGACTGGCCTGAGTAAAGACAGAATTACATATTTCAGGAAAGCCAAAATAATGGAAGAAACTCAAATTTATACATTGTTCATTTTTCAAAAAGCACTTGTGAATCATAATCCTTTGGTTAACTGTGAATTAGAGAATACTGAGCAGGGAGGCTTTGGGAGATGAGTCATGAATTCTGGGCAGCTCCCCGATTTATCAGACACAATGGCACACACATTGTGTTTTCTCTCCTATACTACCACACCCAGAAAAAGGGCCAATATACAGTCCTTATTTCATTACAAAAGCATTTCTTAGTAAAAAAAAAAGAAAGAAAATGGTTCTACTGCATATATATTAGGGTGCTCAGTCAGGAGAGTTTAACATTCAAACAACAGAGGAAAACCAAGACACCACTGACAATACTTAAAAGCCCTAGCATATATGACAAAGGAAGTTCTGAAAAACTTCCTGATATTTGAGTATCTAAGAGCATTTCCTAAATTTGAATTCAGCATAGGTCTGAGACATTCTCTTTAGGGATAGATGTGGAGGCTCCATACTCAGTGGTGGAGACATGTATGGTGGGCAGTGCCTACTAGCTGTAAAATCACTCATTCTTGCCCTCCTGTCTCAAAGCCTCATCTGCACTGAGCGCTTTGTATGCCTCCTTTCAGTTAACCCTCCCCAACCCTATGATACTGGTGTTACTGCAACTTACTGTGTTGTGTACCTTTGGGGATAGGGGCGTTTCTCCTAAACTACAAAAATCTTGGATGTTAACTTTATAAACAGTCAATTATAGATCCTTACATGCATTTCAGGGGTAAATTATTCCAAATTTACAACTTGTACCATTACAGGCATACTTAATATCTGCTAGAGAAAAGGTTCCTTTGGCTCGGGCCAAAGAAAAACACTCCTTGCCCGAACATACACTCCCTGTCACTGTCCCAGGAGACATGGCAACCTTATCTAAGAGGAAGAAGGAAGAAAGCTGGGTGCTAATACTAAGAAGAGAGAACATGTCCCTTCCTGCGTTGGTTGTAGAGAAGTGACTAAATTCTGGCCAAGGAGTTATAACCTCAAGCATATGATGAGATTTCTAGGAAAGTGGTCTTAAAGGAAAGGAAGGGAAACCCCTCCCCCCTTCTCTGCCCCTCATTCCTCTCTCCTGTAATCTGGAATTTAGATGTGAAAATTAGAGCCCTAGCAGCCATTACAGACTCTGAAGTGACCTAAGGATAGCAGAATAGAAAGCTAGAAAGAAATCAAGTTCTCTGATGATACTGTCCAACTGCCATACCAGTCCTGCTTATTTTCAGTTTTCATATATATGAGAAAGGAAAAAATCTATCTTATCAACCAACTCCAATCCTGAATAAGGATTGTTATAAGGAATAAGGCTAGTTATAAGGAATAAGAAGACCAATTCCTAATATTATGACTTGTGATGATATAGGAATGAGAATGATGAAGGTGTTCTGGAATGTATTTTTCTCAGCCCTCTTGCTGTTAAGTACAATGCTGCATTCATTTGCTAATGAAAAAAAATGTTTGAAGGTATAAATAAATATTGTGAAGCCCCAACAAGCAAAGGAAAGCTCAGCCAATCTGCACATTTCCCAGAGTATAGACTTTGGCTGTAATAGCTTCTATTAAGAGAATATCTACTCCAAGGTAAGCATTCAATATTCAATACATTAGTGCTGATAAAATGTGATCAATTGTCGGATACTAATTATCTCAATATTTGGCATTTTATCTCAGTTAAATCTCACAGCAACTCTACAAGTTACATATTCTTCTTAACTCCCACTTTGCAGATAAAGAAATTGAGAGATGATCACATAGCTGGTAAGTCGTGTAGGTAGAATTCAAATTCAGGACTACCAGACTTCTCTTCATAAATCTTATCACCACTTGATCTTTTTAAAGTGCAAAGACTAAGGGTGCCCAGATGGCACTGTTGTTTAGACAACCGACTCTTGGTTTCAGCTCAGGTCTTGATCTTTAGAAGTTAGGAGTTCGAGCCCTGAGCCAGGCTCCATGCTCAGTGCAGAATCTGCTTAAGACTCTGTCTCCCTTGGGCAGCCCCGGTGGCGCAGCAGTTTAGCACCACCTGCAGCCCAGGGCGTGATCCTGGAGCCCCTGGATTGAGTCCCATGTTGGGCTCTCTGCATGGAGCCTGCTTCTCCCTCTGCCTGTGTCTCTGCCTCTCTCTGTCTCTATGAATAAATAAATAAAATCTTAAAAAAAAAAAAAACCTCTCTCTCCCTCTGCCCCCACCCTCCAAAACAAATACATCTTTAAAAAAAAAATCGTGTAATGGAGGGACACCTGGGTGGCTCAGCACTAGAGCATCTACCTTTGGTTCAGGATGTGATCCCCAGGTCCAAGATGGAGTCCTGCATCAGGCTCCCTTCGGGGAGTCTGCTTCTCCCTCTGCCTATGTCTCTGCCTCTATGTCTCTCATGAATAAATAAATAAAATCTTAAAAAAAACTTCTAAAAAGACTATGGGAGAAACATAAATCTTCTTAATGCCACCTAAAACTAATTAAAGATTATTTCTATTTTATAGATTTCTAAGCAAAGCAACAGTGACTGTTTTAAATATGCTCACATTAACCAATCACTGGTTTTCAGATATTCAATACAGATAACTGTTCAAGTACTAATCTTGATTCAAGTAAACTCACCTCTTTCACAGAGATGAAGCTCTCTGGAAGAAAGATAGGTATTCTAATCTCAGCCTTACTGAGGATGGCTCCCAGGTGCGGAAGAAATAAAGAAGTGGCAGCTAGGAGTGTTAAGCTCTGTCTGGGCCTTCTCCTAGAGCTGTTCAGGTTCTCTTGATTTGAGTAAAAGGCACCCAGAAGGAGGATTCAATTTCTTCAGCTAATTGTTCACTCAATCAACGTTATATTATTATTAAAAACAAAAACTATTTTTGCAACTATAATCTTTGGTTGCTGCTATGTGCTTGGCACTAGTACCAAGCATTCTATACTTTAATCCATTTAATCTTCACAACCACATGATGAGTTAGATACCACTTTTCCATTCTACAGATGAAGAATCTAAAGATCACAGAGGTTAAGGAATTTCCTCAAGGCCACACACCTAATGAGTGGCTACTAGGATTCAAAATCAAAGCTTTCAAAAAATTCCAAAGCTCATGTCTTTGTTTTCATGCTTAACCTAATGCTGGGAATACCACCAGACATTAGATATGGACACTATCATCCAGTAGTTCCATAGCCAGTAATGAGGCCCAAATAAACAATTTGTTCAAACTCTGAATTATCACCTGCCATAATGTTAGCTGATAGCACTGAAGTGAGGTGGTGAAACTGCAGACCAGAGAAGGAATTTTCAGGGGAGGTAATGCTTGAGCTGAACTTGGGAGGATAAAGAGTAGTAAGCTAAGAAAATGGTCATAAACAGTCTTTTAAGTGAGAGGACTTGGAGGTGTGAACAAGCCTATCTGGTTCCAGGAATGGCAAAGAGCTAGGTAGGGCATCAAGCAGGACCTCAATAAGTATGTATTAAATGAATGTGAAAATGACAGACATGAATGACTGGGGTCTGTGAGGCCACGTGGAAGTAATGCAGGGGGTGAGATGACAGGAAAAGCAGTGATCAGATCCTAGAGGGGCTCATAGGCCACAATAATAAGTTTTTAAAGATTTATTTATTTGAGAGAGAAGGTGTAGACGCACAAGTAGGGTGGGGGCAGCCGCGGAGGATAGCAAGCCAACTCTGGGCCAAGCACAGAGCCCTAGGTGGGGCTCAATCCCAAGACCCTGAGATCACGACCCCAGCCAAAACCAAGAGGCAGCTGCTCAACTGACTGAGCCAGCCAGGTGCCCCCACAATAGAAAAGTTTTCATCTCGCATTGAACACACTAAGGAACCACCAAAGGCTGAAGGACAAGATTGACTGGAACAATTTAAATTTTAAAAACAATGACAGCGGGGTGGAGGATCAACTAACTGATGGGGTTTGATGTTAGGAGGGCCACTAACTGAAGCCTTCAGGAGTAATCTAGCCCAAAAACCTCAGAGCAAGACAATCTCTTATCTAGAGACTGATAAGAGGGCTTAAAGGGCATGATGTTGTGATTTATAAGAAACATATATAAATGTAAAGATTGGTGAATCACAATGTTGTATACCTAAAAGTAATGTAACATTGCAAGTCAACTATACTTCAATTAAAAAAAAAAAAAGGAAATATATATATTTGGTCACTTAGATGACCAAAATATATTTCTCACATCTAGTTGATCTTCATTCACAGTTCCTGATGCACAGCTCCCAAACCCTTAAAATGTCCTGAGAGATAAGAACAAGGAGCATCTTTTGTTATACTTGGTCTCTTGCCCTCAGTTCCTAAAAATGCTTCAGAGCCATAAAGGTGAGATGTGTCTTACATTTCATAATAAACTCTTTCCACCATAACCAGGTTTATATTAATAAAGGCGACTTTTGCAAAGCACCCAGGAATGGAGACTGGCTGTGAGGGGAACGAACCATGAACAGAACATTGGAATATTCAGTCCCGCCCTGATTTCCTGGGAAGAGCAGCTGGAGGTTGAAATCAATCACCAGTGACCAATGAATTAATCAACTGTGCCCAAGTTATGAAGTCTCTATAAAAAAAAAAAAAAAAAAAAGAAGGGGGTTCAGAGAGCTTCCACACAGGGAAACTAGAACACCCCACCGTGCCAGGCACCAAGTTCCACAAGGAAAAAAGCTCCTTTGCTTGGGACTTCTCTTATGTATCTCTTCATCTGGCTGTTGATTTGTATCTTTTAATATCTTTTGTAACAGATCAATTACCTAGTAAGGAAACAGGTTTTCCTGAGTACTGGGAGCTATTACAGCAAATTAAGGGAACCCATGTAGACAGTCTTGGAAACCTTTGATGTACAGCCAATTGGTAACAACTTGGTCTTGTGACTGGCATCTTGAGTTGGAGGGGGTCATTGGAACCACCCATTTGTAGCCAGTTGTCTGAACCAGAGGGATGCTTTGTGGGACTGACCCTTTACCTGTGCAATCTGATTCTATCGCTGAGTAGACAGTGTCAGAATTGAGTTGATTTCTTGAACACACTGCTGGTGTCCAAAAATTGCTTGTTGGTGTGGCAAAGCCAACAGACAGACAGACAGACACACATACATGTTGAATTGGGTCCAGGAACCCTTTTACAGGGATAGAACTGAAGACTTAACAATATGATGCTAGAGATAAGGAGGACCCAGGTTTCCGACTTAGGTAAATCATAATGCTATACGCAAGAGGATGACATACCATGGGGGAAGGTGATAAGCTTAGTTCTGAACATGGAGAATGCACATGACGTACCTACATGGGGCAGAGGTGCAGGATATGAGGATGGGAGAGGGGGCAGAATGGCAGACAAGCAATAACAGAGCAGCTGCCACGGAAGTTAGGCAATAAGCCAAAGAAAAGAAGAAGACAGCTGTAAGAGTGACAAAAGCAGCAATGAGAGAGCCAGGCAAGAGACATCTGACAGGCGCAGGAGGCAACAGTAGGGGGGTGTGGATGAGCAGAAAACTGATACACGCGATCAAGGGAGAGTGGGGTAGGAATAGCACACTGAATACTTGCCAGTAAGAGAAAAGAGCTTGAAAAACTGAAGGTTTCCGAAGAAGGCCTAGTACACCAGACATCAACTTTCATTACTCTAGGTCTTCTCTTAAGAAAAGCAATGTTGGGAACACCTGGGTGGCTCAGTGGTTGAGCGTGTCTGCCTTTGGCTCAGGGCATGGTCCCGAGATTCGGAATCAAGTCCCACATTGGGGTCCTTGCAGGGAAACTGCTTTTCCCTCTCTGCCAGTGTCTCTGCCTCTCTGTCTCTCTCATGGATAAATAAATAAAATCTTAAAAAAAAAAAAAGGCAATGTGGTAGAGAGGTTTAAAATAAAAGGAAGAGGACCCCCTCCCTAAAATTAGCAAAAGTCTGAGATCCTGATGAATTGCTCACTTCCACAATGAAATTCAGGACCACCAAAGCCATAAAATAAATTAAGTTAGACCTAAGGCAAGATTCAGTTTCAGGCCTGGAGAGAGATGAGCCTGGAGGCAAGAAGTCAATCAGATTACTTCAATGATTAAACAAATAAATTTAGTTTAAATTTATATTGCAGATTAATTATGACAAAGAAGAATGTGGAAAAGTATTTGTTCTGTTTAAGCACACTTTGGAATAAATTTCTGGATATATAAAACCCTAGCACAGGTTACATGCATAAAATAAGAAACAAAAACAAACCAAAGGTAATTCTGAAAAGGAAAAATAAAATAGGAGAAAGCCATTTACCCAATGTTAAGGCTTAGTAAAACAGCTACCATAATTAAGACAGTATGGTATTAGCAAAGGGATAAACATACAGACCTATGAAATAAAACAGAACCAGAAACAAATCCACAGAAATATACCCAAATATTTTTGACAAGGATATAAAAATGGAGGAAGGACAGCCTTTTCAACAAATGGTGCTGAGAAAACTGGATACTGTATCCACATACAAAAGAATGAAGTTGGTTCCTTACCTAACACCTAACCTTTGAACAATGGTTCAAAGACCTAAACATAAGGGCTAAAACTGTAAAACTCTTAGAAGAAAATATGGGGGGGAAAGCTCCATGGCAGTGGATTTGACAGTGCTTTTTAAAGTATGGTGCTAGAAGCAGAGTTCAATAAAACAAAATAGGTAAGTGGACTTCATCAAAATAAAAAAAAAATCTTTGCATCAAAGGTCACTATTAACAAAATAAAAAGGAAACCAAGAGATGGGAGAAAATGTGCAAATCATCTGATACGGGATTGAAAATCAATATATAAAGAACTCCTCAACTCAACAACCAAGAAAGCCAATCTGATATAAAAATGGGTAAAGGACTTGAACAGATATTTCTCCAGGGAAGACAAATGGCCAATAAGCATACAAAAAGATGCTCAACTTGATGGGATGAACACTGGGTATTATACCATATGTTCGTAAATTGAATTTAAATTTAAAAATGTAATAAAAAATGCTCAAATCACTAATCACTAGGGAAATGCAAATCAAAATCCTACGAGACAACACTTCATGCCCATTAGAATGGCTATTACTTAGAGAGAGGGAGGGAGAGAGAGAAAGGGGAAAATAACAAGTGTTGACAAGGATGTAGAAAAATTAAAAACCTGTACACTGTCAGTAGGAATATAAACTGGTGCAGTCACTGTGGAAAACAGGTGATTACTCAAAAAATACAGAATTACCACATGACAGAGCAATTCTACTGCTGGGTATATATCCAAAAGGCCTGAAAGTGGGGACTCACAAAGATATTATGTACACCAATATTTATGGCAGCATTATTCACAACAGCCAAAAGGTAGAAGCAACCGAAGTACCCACTGATGGAAGAATGGATAAAAAAGATGTGGTATACACATATACTGGAGTACTATTCAGTCTTAAAAGGTAAATCCGGACACTTGAAGACATCCTACTAAATGCAACAAGCCAGTTGCGTAAGGACAAATACTGTCTGATTTCATTTATATTAAGGACATAGTCCAATTCATATAGACAGAAAGTACAAGAGTGGTCACCAGAGGTTGTGGCAGAGAATATAAGAGCTGCTCAACAGGTACACAGTTTCAGTTTTGCATGATGAAAAACTTTTAGAGATGGACAGGGATCATGGTTACCCAACAATGTGAAGAAACTCAATGCTGTACTACACACTTAAAAATGGTTAAAATGGTAAATGTATTTATTTATTTTTAAAGATTTTATTTATTTATTTATTTATGAGAGACAAAGAGAGAAAGCAGAGACATAGGCAGAGGGAGAAGCAGGCTCCCCGGGAGGAGCCCAACTTGGGACTCAATCCCAGGACTCCGGGATCACGACTTGAGCCAAAGGCAAGTGCTCAACCACTGAGCCACCCAGGCATCCCAAATACTAATTTAATGTTATACAGACAACAATAAGAAAACAAGCATCCCAGTAAAATAACAAGTAAAAAACCTGAACAGACATTTTCTTTATTTTTTTTTAAGATTTTATTAATTTATTCATGAAAGACACAGAGAGAGAGAGAGAGAGAGAGAGAGAGAGAGAGAGAGAGAGAGAGGCAGAGACACAAGCAGGGAGAAGCAGGCTCCATGCAGGGAGCCTGATGTGGGACTCGATCCTGGGACTTCAGGATCACGCCCTGGGCTGAAAGCGGCGCTAAACTGCTGCGCCACCGGGCTGCCCATGAACAGACATTTTTAACAAAGAAGACATATGTAAGGCAAACAAGCACATGAAAGACGTCACAAATCATTAATCATTATGGAAATGCAGAATAAAACAGAAAATACTGCACTGAAGTGGCTAAAATCAAAAGACTGGTAATACCAAGTATTCCCAAGAATATGGAGAAATCACAACCATCACACATTGCTCATGGGAATGTAAAATGGCATAACTCCTTTGAAAAACCATTTGCCCGTTTCTTTTTCTTTTAAGATCTTATTTATTTGAGAGAAAGAGATAGTGAGAGAGAGCATAAGCAGCTGGGAGAGGGAGAAGCAGGCTCCCTGTTGAGCAGGAAGCACTTCATTCGAGGAACTGGGATCACAACCTGAACTGAAGGCAGACGCTTAACCAACTGAGCCACTCAGGCTCCCCCATTTGTCAGTTTCTTTAAAAGTTAAACACAAACCTGCTATACAGTCCAGCCATTCCACTCTTGGGTATTTATCCAAGAGGAATGTATGTTCATACAAAAGCTTGTACATTCATGTTCATAGAAGCTTTATTTGTAATAGCTGAAAATTGGAAACGACCCCAAAATCCATCAATGTATCAACAGATAAACAAATTTTGTTATATCTATATAATAGAATACTACTCATCAATAAAAATGAATGACCTACTGATACAACATGGATGAATCTCAAAATAGTTATGCTAAGAAATAAGAGAAAGTACATACTTGTTTTAAAACATAGGTTTTATTATTATTCAGTTATGATAAGACCAACAAATAAATGATTGCAACTGAAAAGACAGTTTGTTATTCACAATTCCCAAGAGGAAGCGGAATGCCATGCCACACAGGGGCCACATGGGGAAGCACTAGGGTTAGGTAGGAAGCAGGAAGAGTGAGGAGAAATGAGTGAGAATGATGATTTGGTTATTGCGGTTTCTGCAGGAAGAAATAGGTAGAGGCAAGGCAAACAGGTTTATTATGATTAGATTATCTGAATAACAACAGTGGGCTCTGGGGTTTAGAGGCTATCCCTAAGTGCATGGTACCTGGCGGCGGGGGGTGGGGGTGGGGTGGGGTGGGGTGTGAACTGGGCAGATAGTGACCTAGAATGTGAAAGCCCCATAAAGGAGGTAGTTGGGGTATGGGCTCTGAATTGGCTGTTTGCATATGAAGGCACACTAGCAGGTAAGTTGTTTATGATCTCTAGAAAATGGCTAACCTTGAGAGGGGCAGTCTCTCCAGGGTATCCAAGGCCCCAGATGTCAAAGCATCAGAAACACAATACAATACAATATACATTGTATAGTTATTACAATAATGTCTTATTTCATTTATATAAAACCCTAGCAAATATAAACCAATCTAGGGCAACAGAAAATAGATCAGTAGTTGCTTGGAGACAGAGGAATGGGCATCACAAGAGGGAGGAATTACAAAGGTGCATAAGAAAAATTTGGGAGATGATGGATATGTCATCTCCTGATTGACATGATAGTTTCACCACATACTATGTCAAAACTTAATACACTTTATGCTTTATTTTTTTTAAAGATTTTATTATTTATTCATGAGAAACACAGAGAGAGAGAGAGAGAGAGAGAGACAGGCAGAGGGAGAAGCAGGCTCCATGCAGGGAGCCTGACGTAGGACTCGATCCTGGGACTTCAGGATCACGCCCTGGGCTGAAGATAGGCACCAAACCGCTGAGCCACCTGGGCTGCCCACTTTATGCTTTAAATGTGTATACAGTTTATTGTACGTCAGTTATAAAGCTGTTTAAAATCACAGGAATAATCAATAATACATAAAATATACAATAAAAATTAAACAAGACCAAAGGATGGTTATTTGACAAATTAACAAAACAGATAAAAAGAGAAGGCACAAATTAACATTGTAAGTAGAAATACCTACAAATATAGCAGATGTACACAGAGATTATTATCAATAACTATTGGCAAATTTTGAAAACCTAAAAAAATGGACAAATCTCTACAAAAACAGAACTTAAAATTAGCTCAGAAAGAAATAAAAAACCTGAGTATTATTTTTTTAAAAAGATTTTATTTCTTTGAGAGACAGTGAGTGAGAAAGAACAGAAGCAGGAAGGGGCAGGAGGAGAGGGAGAAGCATACTCCCTCTGTTAAGCAGGGAGCCAGACATGACGCTAAATCCTGGGACTCCAGGGTCATTACCTGAGCTGAATGCAGACACTTAACCAAATGAACCAGCCAGGCGCCCCCAAAACCTGAATATTCTTAATAACTATTAAAGAAGTTGAATCAAAAGTTAAATTTTCCTCACAAAGAAAACACTATGCCAAGATGACAGATGAGGAAAAAAAGAGGGACTAATCTCTAATTTGTTCTAAGAGGTGAATGAAACTTGGCACTAAAATTAAACAAAAACATTACAAGAAAGTATAGTCCCTCTTCCACTCAATAATCAATAGTATAGATTCAAAAATCTTAAAATTTTAACAAGTTGAATCTGGTACATAAAAAAGACAAACACAATCAATCAGAGTTTACCCAAGGTGTACAAATATGTGTTGACACATATAAATATAGTTCACTTACATTAAAGAAGAAAGATCATATAATCATTTTAATTGACATAGAAGAAATACTGGATAAAAACACATGAATTCATGATTTTTAAAACCCCTCTAATTAGGAACAGAAGACTTCCTTCACCTGATAAAATGGTTCCTGGTTTTTCTTTTTAAAAGATTTTATCTATCTATCTATCTATCTATCTATCTATCTATCTATCTATCTATCTATCTGAGAGAGAGCACAAGCAGGGGGATGGGCAGTAGCATGGGCAGAGGGAGAGGCAGGCTCCCACTGAGCAGGAAGCCCAATATGGGCCATGGGATCCCAGGCCCCTGGGATCATGGAGTGAGCTTCAGCTCACTGAGGCAGATATTCAACCGACTAAGCCATCCACGTGTCCCAACAGTTCTTGTTTTAAAACAACAATCCTAACACTGCAGCTATCATCTTCAGTAGGGAAACACTGGAAGTATTCCCTTTAAAACCAGGAATAAGACAAGATGACCCATTATCACTTCTTCTATTCAATAATTTATGAGAGGGGCACCTGGGTGGCAGAGTTGGTTAAATGTCCAACTCTTGGTTTTGGCTCAGGTCAAGCCCCAGCTCCATTCTCAGTGTAGAGTCTGCTTGAGATTCTCCATCCGTTTCCCTCAGCCATCTTGCTCATGCCCTCTGTCTCTCTAAAATAAATAAATAAGGGCAGCCCGGGTGGCTCAGTGGTTTAGCGCTGCCTTCAGCCTAGGGCCTGATCCTGGAGACCCGGGATCAAGTCCTGCATCAGGCTCCCTGCATGGAGAGCCTGCTTCTCCCTCTGCCTATGTCTCTACCTCTTTTTCTCTCTGTGTCTGTCATGAATACATAAATAAAATCTTTATAAATACATAAATACATTAATTAATTAATTAATATAAATAGATAGATAGATAGATAGATAGATAGATAGATAGATAGATAAATGCATCTTTAAAAGAAGTTTATGAGAGGTCCTAGCCTTGGCAATAAAAATAGAACTATAGGACATCTGGGTGACTCAGCAGTTAAGTATCTGCCTTTGGCTCAAGGTGTGATCCCATGCTCCTGGGATCGAGTCCCACATTCAGCTCCCCATGGGAAGCCTGCTTCTCCTTCTGCCTATGTCTCTGCCTCTCTTTCTGTGTGTCTCTCATGAATAAATAAAATCTAAAAAAAAAGAAAAAAAATCATAAAAATCAGATAGGTTATAGGGGCACCTGGGTGGATCAGTTGATTAGTCTGACTCTTGATTTCAGCTCAGGTCATGATCTCTGAGTTGTGAGATCCAGCGCCTACCTCATGGAGTCCACTTGAGATTCTCTTTCTCCCTCTGCCCTCTTCTGCCCTCCCCCACCCCCACTCATGTGCATGTTCTCTCTAAATAAATAAATACCTAAAAAAAAAAAAAAAAAAGATAGGACTTTTTTTTTGTAGAAAATATGACTGGTTACATAGAAAATTCACAACCTCCAGGCAAGTCCTAAGAAACAATGGGGGTGGGTGGGTATCAAGGTGACTACAGAGAGGATTTTTATACCCTAGCAAAACTAGCCACTGATTTAAACGGGGGGGGGGGGGGCGGGGGGGCAGTTGTTAGGTTGAGAAAGAATTAATCAAATGTAAATGCTGAAAAGGACTCAGTGAGAAGGAAAGGAAGGTAGGAAGAGATGAGAGAAAGAGTGAAAAAGTGAAGGAGAGTCAATCTGTCATCGTTGAGATTTCCTGTGAAGTATGTAGCAAAGTCAAAGGCTAAATAAAAAAGAGGGAGAGACTGTGGGATTAAGTTGTAAGAAGTGATAAGACTAACAGTGCTCCTGCAGAAAAAAAGCAGGAAAAAAAAGAAAAGGGCCCAATTGAGATGAGATACACTTTTCAAGAATTCTTTTCTGGAAAAATTCTCTAAGCAATAATGGTTTGGAAAACACAGAATTAAGATTTGCTGGGTGAATGTAATAGAACTATAAGCAACAGGGTTGAGTACTAGCAAGAGAATTGCTGAACCAGAGCTTACCTTTGATAGGAATGGATGGTAGATATTAAAAACGATTCGTGAAAATAAAGGGCCTAAGTGACTAAAGATTCAGAAGATGTCAGAGAATATTTTACAGGGGCAAAAACAGGGTAGGTAAACTAGAAGGCCCCAAGAGACTAATTTCACCAGAATCATTTGGAATCTGTTATAACTGACAAGCTAGAGTCCTTGAAAAAAATCAAGTTTTTTTTTTTGACGTATTCAAGTTTTATATATATATATATATATACACACACACATTTATATATATATATATAGATTTATAAAATAATTTCCTGAAGATGTACAGATCTCAATACCAGTACAACGCAAATCCTTTACTACCTCCAGATTGTACCATAAGCAGCTTGCTAAATACCCCTCCACTGAGATGCCTGGGTGGCTCAGCAGTTGAGCAACTGCCTTAGGCTCAGGCTCAGGCTTAGGATCTGAGATGGAGTCCCACATTGGGCTCCCTGCGAGGAGTCTGCTTCTCCCTCTGCCTGTCTCTCTCTGCCTCTCTGTGTCTCTCATGAATAAATAAAATCTTAAAAAAAAATACCCCTCCATAATTCCATGTTTACTTTCTTCCTTTCTTCCTGTAGGCAAAACTTATTTAAACCTGCAGTGCTGGGCAGCCCCGGTGGCTCAGCGGTTTAGCACTGCCTTCAGTCCAGGGTGTAATCCTGGAGACCTGGGATCGAGTCCCATCCCATGTCGGGCTTCCTGCATGGAGCCTGCTTCACCCTCTCTCTACCTGTGTCTCTGCTTCTCTTTCTGTTTCTCTCATGAATAAATAAAATCTTTTAAAAAATAAAATAAAATAAAATAAACCTGCAGTGCTGATTCTCTCCTTCAAAAAAAAGGGGGAAGGTTATCTAAAGCATTCATCAGCCTCCTAGCCAACTGATTAAACAGAATTATCTAGAGGCAAATTTTATATAAAAATAATTTTAATACGGACATTTAAATTTTGGCTTAACAAACTTGGCAAAAATTAGACTGCCAAGTCAGTATATCAGATACTGGCAGACACTAACTTCTATGCTGCAACATTAATCAATACTAAAATCTCTTATCTGGAAGGAGGGCTGTTCATATACTCAGTGTCTGCACAGAGTCCCTGCTGAGCTACACACAGAGCAGTGTGTACTCTACGAAAGAGTCCTGAGACTGTCATTGCAGGGGGAGGGTAGTTTAATTCTTTCACAATGCCTGTGGAGAGTCTGGGAGTGATGAAAGCCTAGAAAACTCATGAAAGGCCCTTTTATAACTGGGGTGAATGTGGTGCACAAAAGCAAAGTCAGATGACCTACTTAAAGCTTTGCATTTACTGATGAGAATTAATTCTCATTCCACATTAGTCTCTTTCTAGAAAAAGAAAGCCTTACATAATTGTTGGAAAGTTAAGATACAGGGAGTATAACTCCACTAAGTTCCAATCTTTCCCTCTCAAATATCAGCTCAAGACCTAGAGTCTGTGACCAGAAACAATATACTTCATAAGGCTCTGAGAGGTATGCTCTTGTTTACCTCAGAGTAACAATGTGTTCTCTGACTGCTGGGTTTTGAGGGAATTTAAGTTCCACGATCCATTGATCAGATCAGGCTAATAGTAGTATGAGGGAAAATCTTAATCTCTTCCTGGACCTTATACAAAGCAAATGGATGGTAAATCTCTCCTATAAGGCAAGGAAGCCCAAGATCCTCAAAGTGGGGGAACCAATCATTTGCTTCATTTGTTCAACTAAGTTCCCTCTCTTGTGCCGCACAAGGATGCAGAGAGAGAAACTCCTGCCCTGAAGAAGCTCACATCTCAAGTGTTTTCTTACCTACCTTTTTCATGTTACCGAAAACAGTTCAGGTTAGTCAGCAGAACTCATATCATCCAGGAGGTAGATAAACACAGTCTTTCTTTTTCTTCATTTTGATGCATTTACTCTCCTTTAAACAGAAGACTAAGATGGAAAATTCTTATCTTACTCTTCTCTTCTATGATTAATTTCCCATTAAAAAAATTTCTCTGATCTGTTCTAATTTTGTTAAATTAACAGGCACTTACAGAATGCCTACTGTATGTGCTAAACTGTGTGAACACTTATGAGGAATATGAAGAAACTGGACATCGTCTCTCTCCTCACATACTCCTTTCATTACTTTCCATCCCACTTCCATGTAGTGTCCTCGCTTTCCTCCTTTCCCTCCAAGTTTTGCTTTGAATGAAGAATCAGATTAACTAGTCCAAGATCACAGAGCTAGATCTAGCGCCTAGATTCATCAACTCCTAGTTCACTAATCTTCTGAAGAAATTGGGAGAAAAATGATGGGGGATGTGGGACATCTCCCAGAACTCATCAATATAGTTCTTCAAATTAATCTCAATTCTCCCTCCACTACTCCCCCTACCTCTACCCCTACTTTTTTGGTGTCATTCAGTATTTATATTGGCAACTGCTTCTGTTTGGAAGCTTCCAGTCTCAGTTCTCTCACATCAGCCAGGTCTCAGCTTAACTGAAACCTGTTAAGTTAGTTATGGTAGGACCATTCTCATACTCTCCCCAATCCAAATATTCACTACCATAGCAACCTTCTCATTGTTTTCACAGAACTTGATTGTATATATATTTATCTGTCATTTATTTTATCTTTTAAAAAGATTTTATTTATCCATGAGAGACACAGAGAAAGAGAGGCAGAGACATAGACAGAGGGAGAAGCAGGGTCCCTACAAGGAGCCCGATATGGGACTCAATCCCAGACCCTGGGATCACGCCCCAAGCTGAAGGCAGACTCTCAACCAATGAGCCACCCAGATGCCCCTTATCTGTCATTTAATCAAGACTCTGTGCTCCAATGTAGATTAAAGACCATGTCTGCTCATCTAACAAAATCTACCCAGCATTAGCAAAGTGCCCCACACAAAACCAGTATCCTAGGCAATGGACTGAAGAAAGGAATAAACAAAGGCTAAAAATTCTCCAAAACTGACAAAAGACATCAAGCCACAGATTCAGGAAATCCTAAGAACTTCAAACAGATAAAAGAAGAAAAATCTGTCTTTATATACCACTGAATATTTCTGAAAACCAAAGAATTAAAAAAACATTTTTTAAGTAGTCAGAAGGGGGGGGGGGAGGCAATGTGGTAGACTATTTGTGAAGATGGCTATAAAAATTCTGCACATACCTTTTATAGTAAGAATCTAGTACTCCTATCTAAAGGAAGAGCTTATGTCCCCCATCCCTTGAATTTGAGCTGGCCTTGTGACTTAAACCAATAAAATGCAGAAGAAGTGATGATATAACTTCCAAGCTATCGCCTCAAGAGACCCTGCAGTTTCCAATTTGTTCTCTGGGAACACTGCTGCCATAATATGAAGCCCTGGCTATGTAAAAAGCCCTAACTTTTTTACATAGAGAAGTCTAGCAGACAGCCAACACCAACTGCCAGACATGTCCTTGAGACAATCTCAGCCCGATTAACCAGGAGCTGACTACAGCTGCATAAATGACTCTAGTCAAGACCAGAGAAGAACCAGACACCTAACCCAGTACAGTTTACTGATTCAAAGAATGGTAAGCTAATTAGATGGTTGTTGCTTTACCCTAATAAGTTTTAATGTCTTCTGCAATAGAAAATAGACAGCAAATGGGGCACCTGGGGTAGCTCAGTAGGTTAAGTGTCTGACTCATGATTTCAGCTCAGGTCATGATCTCATGGGTTGGGAGACTGAGCTTGGCATCAAGCTGTGCACTCAGCAGGGAGTTTGCCTAAAATTCTCCCCCTCTGCCCTACTCGGGCATGAAGGCATGCATACTTTCTCTCTCTCAAAAATATATAGATAAATCTTTTTTTAAAAATGGGCAGCAATAGAAGATAGATATGTAAATATTTCCTTCAGGGAAAAATATCAGATTAAATAGCTGATCATCGTACTCAAGTACTGTTAACTACATCACAGTAGTTAAGTGTTAACAGTAGTTAAGTTACAGGTTATCAAGAAGAAAAGTAAACATCATCCAAGGACTTTGCATCCTCTGCTAGGGAAAAGATTAGTGAGTTTTTGGTTGTATGTAGGGTAGCTCTATCACGCTAGGTAGAAGCATAACCTTGTTATTGTCTTTATTCAGAAATTAAGTATGGTTTAAGGAGATGCATATGGGTGCAAGTTGGTAAAACATTAGTCTGATGTTTCTGTGAAGGTATTTCTGGATGAGATTTACATTTAAACTACTGGATTTCAAGTAATTCAGATTGTCCTTCATCATATGGGCAGGTTGTATCCAATCAGTTGAAGGTGTGTACAGAAGACTGTTCCTCCCCCAAGCCAAAAAAAATTCTCCTGATCTGTCTTTGAACTGCATCTTTTTCTTGAGTCTCCACCCTGCTAGAGATTTACTTCAGAAATCTAGCTGTGGTCTATTATTAAAGAACATATTAATAAAAATCATCATTAAAATAATTCAGAATAAAAAACACACAATTATCCTAATGAATGCCCAAAAAGCTACTTGTAAAACTGATTTTTTTTCATGCATTCATTAGAAAAAAAATTTATTGAGGATTTACTGTATGTCAGGTCCTGCTCTTGGTACTAGAAATGAAATAGTAACAAGCAAAATCTAACGAAATCCCTACCTTCATGAAGCTTACAGTCTAAGAAAAAAAAAGACATTAAACAAATGGACAATTGTGACAAGTGATAGGAGAAGAATTACGGGACTCAAAGACCCTGTAAGTTAACAGGAAAGGAGGAGAGGGAACAATTCTAGCTAGTAGTCTCAGAAATGGAGGGAGCAGGGCCTGAAAGAAGCCACTGTAACTGGAGCATGAAGAGCATGGTGCCAGAGAAGGTTGAAGATGCAGAACAGGACCATATAAAGAGGATTTTTCTTTGTTCTACAAGCATTTAGATGCCTTTGGAGAATGGAAGCATGAGGGAATGAGCACTCTGGCTAGGTAGAATGTGAGCAGCCCAGTAAGGTTAGACTACTGGCAAAGATGTAAAAGCATTACAAGCAGGGAGCTATTAGGAGGTAAACTGAACAGGACTTGATAGTGGATTTGCTCTTGAGGCGACAGAGAGAGAGGTGTCGAGGGCTACTGCTCTTAGATTTTTCTCTTACCTAGCAGGTAGCATTCAACAAATCAGGAAATGGAAGAAAAAAACCATATTTGTGAGGGAAAGTTCTCAAGAATCTTTAGAAACCAGAAACAAATTATCTTTCAGGTGAAAATATTATCTTAGCCTAATCGGCAACAACATACTGAAAAGCAGTATGCAGTGAAATCAATTATCCATAAAGGAAAACAAGGAAAACACGTTGACTATCACCACTATGGTTTACTTATCTTCAAAACGCTGGCATAGGCTCTCTGTTCCAACACTCAACTCTGCTGCTATACCATGAAAGCAGCCATGGACAATATGGAAAGTATAAATATGACCATGTTCCAATTAAACTTTATATATGAACACTGAAATTTGAATTTAATATAACTTGTATTTAATATAATTTTCATATATTATTCCTCTTTTGAGGTTTTTCCCAACCATTTAAAAATATAAAACCCATTTTGAGCTCATACATCATACAAAAGGCAGAAGGCTGAATAACGGAGGCAGGCCACAGTTTGCTGACTTCTGCTCTAGAAGCTGTAACTAATGGGATGAGAAAACAAAATGAGATGTAATCATCAGGGAAAATCCTCCCAGGGAAACACTGCACACTTAGAAAAAAATACTGTAGGTAAAAAACGGGCATGAAGGAACTAAGTACATTAGTTCCTCAACTAATGTACTAATGTTCATAATTTAAAACTGAAACAAGGTCTTCTAGGCCAGGACAATATGGAATATGCATATTCTATCCATATTTCAGCATAAACATACTGTAATTCAACAACAAAAAACCACCCCAGACAAAATTCATAAAGCAAATGACAGAAGATTCTGAAAAGTGGAATAAAGAAGTGGAATAAAGAAGATGGCCTGGGACCATGGACATAAGGACTAACCCAGGAAGCAGTTTCCTAGTTTCTCTTTGATTTGGTTTGGTCTGACTTCTAGTATGTCCTGGTCTGAGCTCTGGAGAGGCTCACAACCTGAAAACAGTAATGAGCACAACCAAAAAAGTGTCAAGAAAAGACTTTCTGGTTTCTCTAGACAAAGGACTGGGAAAGGGGCAGCTCAGCCAAGACAAAAACATTTTGACCATACATGTCCTACTCTAGGCAAACAACGACAAAAGTGGTACTCCTCTCCCTCCTCACCAGGCACTGTGGCCCAGAAACTGTGGGCTGAGTTCCGTCTTCTAATTGTGTGTTAAGGTCCTGCATTAATGAGGCAATATCTTTTCTCTCTCCACACTGCAGCTATGGAGAACATGGGGGGAGCCCTGTCTTCCAGCACCACCCTGGAATAATAAAACAGATTTCTGACCCCAGCTCAACTAGGTAGTAGGGGGAAGATTATAATGAAGAAGGAGCTAGAGAAACAAATCCTCTAAATACATGTACAAAATCCTAGACATATTTCTGAGCCCGACTCATGTGTAAAAATGACCAGAAACAACACAGCAAAAAGTTTCAGAACTAAACAATGGTCTAAAATAATACTCAGGTTTTGGGTTGGGCTCTTGGTAGCATATAAGTAGAGCAGACCAGAATGGCACAGCAAGACTTGAAAACTAAACTGATCTTTGTTTTTTTTTTTTTTTTTTTAAATTTTATTTATTTATGATAGGCACACAGTGAGAGAGAGAGGCAGAGACATAGGCAGAGGGAGAAGCAGGCTTCATGCACCAGGAGCCTGACGTGGGATTCGATCCTGGGTCTCCAGGATCGCGCCCTGGGCCAAAGGCAGGCGCTAAACCGCTGCGCCACCCAGGGATCCCCTAAACTGATCTTTGAACCACAACCAAAAAAGTTCCCTGTTAAGTATAACAATTTAAATGGGAACCAGAATACTAAAAAAAGTCTAGAATGCAATCCAAAATTACTTGTCATACCAAGAACCTTACGAAAGTCTCAACTTGAGAAGAAAAGACAACCAGTAGACCCAACACCAAGATGATATAGATGTTAGAATTATTTGAAAAGGGTTTTTTTAAGGTTTTTTATTTATTCATTTGAGAGAGAGAGAAAGAAAATGAGCAGGGGGGAAGGTCAGAGGGAGAGGGAGAAGCAGAATCCCTGCTGAAACAGGATACCCAACACAGGGCTCAATCCCAGGACCGATATCACGACCTGAGACAATGCAGATGATTAACTGTTTGTTTGAGCCACCCAGGAAACCCTGAAAAGGATTTTAAAGCAGCTATCATCAAAATTCTCCAACAAGAAAATTTAAACTCTCAGCAAGAGAATATATAGAGTCCCAAATGGAAATTTTAAAACTAATTAATGTATGAAACTGAAAAAACTCACTGGACAGGCTCAACAGCAGAATGGAAATGACAGAGGAAACAATCAATTAACTTAAAAATGAATCAAAAGAAAATATCCAAACTGTACAACAAAGAGAATAGACTAAAAAGAAATGAAGAGAGCCTTAGAGTAATACAGGACAACAATAAAGATTGAACATTTCTGTCATCAGAGTCACACAAGAACAAGAAAAGAGTGCACATGTGAAAAAATATTTGAAGAAATAATAGCTGAAAACTTTTCAAAGTTAAAGATGTTTACTTTCAAACTGCTGAAAACTAAAGACAAAGTCCTGAAAGCAGCTAGTGAAAAGCAAAATATTACTTATAGAAGAACAATCATTTAAAGGACAGCATAAAAATAATAATAAAAAATAAAGGACAGCATATTTTTTAAATCAGGAACCATGCAAGCCACAAGGAAGTATACAATATTTTTCAAATTCTGAAAGAAAGGACCAAGCCAAAATTCTATATAGAGTAAAAATATCCTTCAGGAATGGAGATGAAATAATCACATTGGCAGATGAAGAAAATTAAGAATGCTACCAGTAGACCAGCTCTAAAAGAATGGCTAAAGGAATTTCTTCAGAAAGGAAGTAAATGATAACAGTAGGAAATCTCTAACATCAAGAATGAATAAGTGTAAGGGGTATACACATACACACATGTACATATGTTATACATCTATATGCATACCTAAACACACATGTACTAAACATTAAACAATATTTGAGTTTTAAAAAATGTGTTTGATGGTTGAAAGTAAAAATTATAACCTTGCCTTGTGGTTCTCAATGTATATAGAGCTAATATTTAAGCCAATTGTACCATAAAGTGGGGGGAAGGTAGAATGATCTAAAAGGTGGTAAGGTTTCTACCTTCCACTTAAAGCAGTTAAAAAAAAAAAAAGTTGTTATTAATGGACTGTGATATTATATACATATATTGTAACCTGTAGAGCAATTACATAAAATTATACAAAGAGATACAGTGGAAACACTATAGATAAACGGAGATAGAATACAAAAAAGATGTTCAAGCAACTCACAGGAAAACAAGAAAGGGAAAACAGAACAAAAATAAGAGGAAAAAAAACAAAATAATAAAGTTGCAAACTTAAATGTAAAATATCAATAATTATATTAAATGGTTTAAACATACCAACTAGAAGAGAGAGATGGGCAGGATTGGTTAAAAAAAGGAAGACAATTTCATGCTGTTTATAAGAAATTCACTTCAAATATGATATAATAGTATAAGTAGGTTAGAAAAAATGGATTCAGGGATCCCTGGGTGGCGCAGTGGTTTGGCGCCTGCCTTTGGCCCGGGGCACGATCCTGGAGACCCGGGATCGAATCCCACGTCGGGCTCCCGGTGCATGGAGCCTGCTTCTCCCTCTGCCTGTGTCTCTGCCTCTCTCTCTCTCTCTGTGACTATCATAAATAAATAAAAATTAAAAAAATTAAAAAAAAAATGGATTCAGTGTTTTGGGGGAGGGAGGGACAAATAAGGGGAGCACAGAGAATTCTTAGGGTAGTGAACCTATTCTGTATGATACTGTAATAGATACATGTCGTCATACATTTGTCAAAATCCATAAAATGTACAAGACAAAGAATGAACCGTAATATAAACTGTGGACTTCAGTTAGTAATAATGTATCAATACTGGCTTATCAATTATAACAAATCACACTAATGCAAAATAATAATAGGGGAAACTGGGGGTGGGGACATGGGAAGGGAACTATGAGAAATGTATTTTCTACTCAATTTTTCTAGAAGACAAACTGTTTAAATTTTTGTCTATTAATTTTTTTAAATGAAGATAAATACTGATCAAAAGAAAACTGAATTATATATTTTTTTGATGAAGCAGTGATATTAATAACAGATAAAGTATTCTTCAGAGCAAGAAAAATTATCAGGGACAAAGAGAAACAATATACAATGATAAAAGGCTAATACCCGTACCCCAAGAAGACATAAAAATTCTAAATGTGTATGTATTAAGGAACAGAGCTTCAAAAACTGACAGAACTGAAAGGAGATACAGACAAATCAACAACTGTAGTTTGGGAATTCAATAATCCTCTCTCAGTAAATTGACAAAAACCACTGGATGGAAAATCATCAAGGATACAGTACTGAACAATACTATCAACCAACAAGTTCTAATTAAAGCTTATAGGACACTCCATCCTACACTAGCAGGATAGGTATTTTTTTTTCAAACTCCCATGGAACATTCTCCAAGACAGACCATATCCTGGTTCATATAACAAATCTTCCAGACTTTAAGAAAAGAAGGGATAGCACTATAGACCCCACGGACATTACCATGGACATTAAAAGGATAGAGAATACTATGAAAAACTGAAGATACAGAAATTTATCAATTTAAACAAGATAAGCCAATTCTTTGAAAATCACACATTCCCAAAACTCCTGTAACTATTAAAGAAATGTTTAATTTCTGAAAAATATTATCTTCAGGCCAGAAGTCTTCACTGTCAAAACCACCAAATATTTAAAGAAGGAAATAACACCAATTCTACAAATCTCATCCAAAAAATAGGAGGGAACATTTTCTTTCATTTTAATTTACCAGCGTTATACTGATAAAACCAGAAAGTAAACAAAAAGAAAACCATAGCCCAATTTCCCTCATGAACATAGGAACAAAAATTCTCAACAAAGAATCAAGTGCAGCAACATGTAAAAAGAATAATCTGGGATCCCTAGGTGGCTCAGCGGTTTAGCGCCTGCCTTCAGCCCAGGGTGTGACCCTGGAGACCTGGGATGGAGTCCCATGTTGGGCTTCCTGCAGGAAGTGTACTTCTCCCTCTTCCTGTGTCTCTCTCTGCCTCTCTCTCTCTGTGACTCTCATGAATAAATAAATAAAATCTTTAAAAAAAAATTTAAAAAAATAAAGTGTTAAAAAAAAAAGAATAATCTACCATGACCAAATGGGGTTTATCCCAGGAATGTAAGGCTGGTTCAATTAAAAAACATAATCAATGTGAATTTCAAACAGTCTAAAAGAAAAAAAAAAAACCCACATGATCCTATCAATTGATGTAAAAAAAAGCATTTGACATACTCCCATACTCAGTTCAAGAAAAACCCTTAGTAAGGTAGGAAGAGAAGGAATCTTCTACCTGCTAAAAGGCATCTAAAAGCAAAGTGGGGAAAAAAAAAAAAAAAAAGGAAAAAAAAAATACAAACAAAACAAAACGAAACAAAAAACCTAAAGTCTGAATAGTCTCCTCCTAACATGAACAAGGCCAGGATGTCTGCTCTCATCACTCCTATTCAAAATAGTAAAAAGTCTCAGCCAGTGCAATAAATTAAGAAAAGGAAATAAAAACTTCCAAAGACTGTAAAGTAAGAACCAAAACTGTCCCTATTTGTAAAGGGCATGATAATCTACATAGAAAATACCAAGGAATCTACAAAAAGAAACTCTTGAAACTAGTGAGTTTAGCAATGTCACAGGATAAAAGGTCAACATAGAAAAATCAATAGTATTTCTATATATTACCAATGACTAACTGAAAAACAAACTTGAGGGGTGCTTGGGTGGCTCGGCTGAACAACTGCCTTCAGCTCAGGTCATGATCCTGGGGCCCTGGGATGGGCCCAACGACTTCTAGCTTGGTGGAGAGTCTGCATCTCCCTTTCCCTCTGCCTGCTGTCCCTCCTGCTTGTGCTCTCTCAAATAAATAAATAAAATCTTGAAAAAAGAAAAACAAACTTAAAAACATAATACCATTTACAATCATTCCTTAAAATAGGAAATAAGTATAAATCTAACAAAACATGTTTTGGATTTTAACACTAAAAATTATAAAACACTGCTGAAAGAAGTCAAATTAGATGTAAATAAATGGAAATACATACTGTGTTCATGTTTTAGAAAACTCAACATTAGTACAACTGTCAATTCTCTCCAAAATGATCTATAGGTTTAATATAATACCTATCAAAATCACAGCAGTTTCTTTTTTGGTAGATCCTGACAACTTGATTCTAAAATTTATATGGAAAGGCAGGGATCCCTGGGTGGCGCAGCGGTTTGGCGCCTGCCTTTGGCCCAGGGCGCGATCCTGGAGCGATCCTGGAGACCCGGGATCGAATCCCACGTCGGGCTCCCGGTGCATGGAGCCTGCTTCTCCCTCTGCCTGTGTCTCTGCCTCTCTCTCTCTCTCTCTCTCTGTGACTATCATAAATAAATAAAATTTAAAAAATAAAAAAAAAAAGGAAAGGCAAAGGAATTAGAATAAAACAATTCTTTGAAAAATAAACTTAGAGGAATCATACTATCCAATTTTAAGATTGTTTGTCTACAATAAACAAGACTGCATGGTACTGAAGAAGGAATAAACAGAGATCAATAAAACAGGATAGAGAGTTCACAAATGGACTCACAAGTATGCCTGATTTTTTTTTTTCCCAAAGATACAAAAGCAATTCAATGGAGGAAGGAATTTAATGGCTTGGAACAACTGGATTTAGGCAAAGACAAAAAGAAACCTTGACCAAAATATTGTAACTTATATAAAAATTAACTCAAAATGGATCCCAGAAGTAAATATAAAATGTAAAACTATAAACATTTTTGAAGAAAATCTGAGACCTAAAGTTAGACAAAGAGTTCTTAGACATGACACTAAAAGCCAAGACCTATAGAAGAAATTCATAAATTGGACTCCATCAAAACTAAAACCACATCTATGAAAGACTAAAGGAGCATAAAGAGACAAGATACAAACTGGGAGAAAATATTAGCAAAATACATATCCAAATAAGAACTTTTATCCAAAAAGTATTATTAATTCTCTAAACTAAACAGTAAGAAGAAAAAGACAAAGAATCTCTTTAGAAAATGAGAACAATGAAGAGACATTTCATTGAAAAATATATTCAGAGGGTAAATATGGACATAATAAGATGTTCATCATAATTAGCCATCAGGAAAATATAAATTAAATCCAGGATGAGATACTACTACCTACTAGAACAACTAAAATTAAAAAATGGCAACAAGGGATCCCCGGGTGGCTCAGCAGTTTGGAGCCTGCCTTTGGCCCAGGGCATGATCCTGGAATCCCAGGATCAAATCCCACATCAGGCTCCCTGCATGGTGCCTGCTTCTCCCTCTGCCTGTGTCTCTGACTCTCTCTCCCTCTCTGTCTCTCATGAATAAATAAATAAAATCTTTAAAAAAAAAAAAAAAAAAGAACAATACCAAATGCTAATAAGGATACAGAGAAATTGAATCTCTCATATGATGTTATGGGAATGTAAAATGTTATATACAGCCAGTCTGGAAAACATTTTGGCAGTTTCTTTAAAAAACTAAACTTAGGGGGATCCCTGGGTGGTGCAGCGGTTTGGCGCCTGCCTTTGGCCCAGGGCACGATCCTGGGGATCCGGGATCGAATCCCACGTCGGGCTCCCGGTGCATGGAGCCTGCTTCTCCCTCTGCCTGTGTCTCTGCCTCTCTCTCTCTCTCACTGTGTGCCTATCATGAATAAATAAAAATTAAAAAAAAAAAAAAAAAAAACTAAACTTAGGGATCCCTGGGTGGCTCAGTGGTTTAGTGCCTGCCTTTGGCCTGGGGCGTGATCATGGAGTCCCAGGATCAAGTCTGACGTCGGGCTCCGTGCATGGAGCCTGCTTCTTCCCTCTGTGTCTCTGCCTCTCTCTCTCTCTCTCATGAATAAAAAAACAAAACAAAACAAAAACAAAAACAAAAAAAACCCCTGAATTTATACTAACCATTTGACCCAGGAATGGCACTTCTGGACATTTATCCCAGAAAAATAGAAAATACGTCCACACAAAAACATGTACATTAATGTTTACAACAGTCTTGTTAATAGCTCCAAACTGGAAGCAATACAAATGTCCTTCACAAGCAGATGGATCAGTTGTGGTACATCCATACAATGGAATACTATACTAAGACATTTAAAAAAAAAGAACCATTGATACTACAAAAACTTGGATGAATCTCAAAGGCATTATGCTAAGTGAAAAATTTTAGAAGGCTACATACTGCATAATTCTGTTTAAATGACACTCACTAAATGAAAAAATTATAGCAGTAAGTTACGAAGTTTAAGAGGATTGGGAAGAGGATCTAATTATAATGGAGTAGCATGAGGGATTTTTTTTTTTCTTTGTGGTGATAGAAGAGTTCTGTATCCTGATTGTTATTGTGGTTATACAAATCTAAATATCTAATAAAATTTCACAGCAGTATACACCAAAAACATATATACATACAGACATAAATGTAAAATTCAGCAAAAAAATCCCAAAACACTCTGTTTTTTAGTTAACAGTATTATACCAATAACAATTTTCTGCTTTTGAAAATGTACTGTGGTAAGATGTTATCATTGGAGCATACTGGATGACATGTAAATGGGAACCTTGTACTATTTTACAGCTTTTGAGTTTTACATTATTTTAAAAATAAGAAGTGAAAAAAAGAAAGGGTTGCCTGGGTGGCACAGCCAATTAAGCGTCCAACTCCTGATTTTGGCTATAGTCAAGATCTCAGGGTCCTGGGATTGAGCCCCGCGCAGAGTCTACTTGAAATTCTCTCTCCCTCTTCTCTCTGCCTCTCCCATTCATGCTAACTCTCTCGCTTTCTCTCTCAAATAAATAAATCTTGAAAGAAAGAAAAGAGAAAGAAAGAAAGAAAGAAAGAAAGAAAGAAAGAAAGAAAGAAAGAAAGAAAGAAAGAAAGAAAGAAAAGTTGTAAGTATACAGTTAAGCATTGTCTAGGCATTGTTTTAAAACAAAAAATGAGGGCAGCCCAGGTGGCTCAGCGGTTTAGCGCAGCCTTCAGCCAAGGGCCTGATCCTGGAGACCTGCAATCGAGTCCCATGTCGGGCTCCCTGCATGGGGCCTACTTCTCCCTCTGCCTTGTGTCTTTGCCTCTCTCTCTGTGTCTCTCATGAATAAATGAATAAAATCTTAAAAATAAAGAATAAAAAAATAAAAAAAATAAAACAAATAATGAGGGACGCCTGAGTGGCTCAGCAGTTGATCATCTGCCTTCGGCTCAGGTCGAGATCCTGGGGTCCGGGGATCGAGTCCCACATCAGGCTCCCTCCATGGAGCCGGCTTCTCCCTCTGTGTCTCTCCCTTTGTGTGTGTCTCTCATGAATAAATAAATAAAATACTTTAAAAAATAAATAAAACAAATAATGAAAAGGTATTCATACTATGAGATATTACATAATTCACTTCATTAAAACTCTCTGGTAATGGTGCAGAAACAAATTAACAAGCAAGAAAATCTGTATACCCAAGTATTCCATAAATGATAAAGAATTTCCAATCAGGAGAAAAATGAATGGATTACTTAATAAGCAGTACTAGGAAAATTGCTAAATTAATTGAGCAAAAAGCAAATTAAAAATTACCTCATTTCGTGCAATATTCCAAAAACACATATTCCAAATGGTTTAAAGTTTTAAGTAGAAATAACAATAAGTAATATGATGTATGTAGTATAAATAAGCTATAAAATATCTTTTTTTTTTTAGTTTCCAGTTCTTTTTTTTTTTTTTTTTTTCCCATTTTCATTTTATTTACTCATGAGAGATACAAAACGAGAGAGAGGCAGAGACACAGGCAGAGGAAGAAGCAGGCTCCATGCAGGGAGCCTGACGTGGGACTTGATCCCGGGTCTCCAGGATCACGCCCTGGGCTTCAGGCGGCACTAAACCGCTGCACCACCGGGGCTGCCCAAGCTATAAAATATCTTGAAGAAAACATTTGTAAGTATTTGTCTGTTCTTGAGGTACATTAGCACTTTCTAAACATAAAGAGAAACTGGATAATTTCAAATACAAAAAATGTTTAAACTCCTATATGTTAACAAAACATCATAAAATTTAAATCAAAATAAGAAACAATGAAAAAGCACTTTCAAAATTTTACAAAGGACTAAATAATCTTACTAAAATGTTTACAAATCAGTAAGTACAAACACATCCATCCATAGAAGAATGGACAAAAAGCATGAATAGGCAATTTATAAAAATGTGAAATAATAATGATAAATTTTAAAAAGTGGTCTTTACTAACAATTTTTTTAAAAAGCAAATTAAAGCAACTAGGTGTTTTTTCACCTCTCAAACTGGCACAATATTCATAAAAGTGATAACATTTAAATGTTCATAAGCTACAGGGAAATGAATCTCAAAGTATACTGCTATAATCTGACATGTGTCTATTCTACTCATTTTGCACTTAAGTCTACAATGCTATGTGCTATATGATAATTTAGCTTTATATATATATGATCTAGCTCCTCAATACGACCAGAAACTTCCATACAGGAATTTTCTTACTTTGTTGTTTTTCCCAGCACTAAAATAAAAACCTACAAATAACAGGTATCCAAACTGTTGGTTAATGATATTACTGAAAATTATTTAAAAACTCTGAACCATTTAAGAGAGGAACAAATAGGGACACCTGGGTGGCTTAGCAGTTTAGCGCCTGCCTTTGGCTCAGGGTGTGATCCTGGAGTCCTGGGATCAAGTCCCACATCAGGCTCCCTGCATGGAGCCTGCTTCTCCCTCCGCCTATGTCTCTGCCTCTCTCTGTGTGTCTCTCATGAATAAATAAAATCTTAAAAAAAAAAAATAAGAGAGGAGCAAATAAAACTATATATCTGTTACAGACTGAATGTTTGTTTGCTTCCCAAATTCTCATACTGAAGCTCTAATCCCCAATATGATATTTGGAGATAGGTCCTTTAGGAGGTAATTAGAGTTAGATTAGATCATGGGGGTGAGGCTCTGTTGATAGGATTAGTGGCCTTATAAGAAAAGAAAGAGAGCTCCCTCTCTCTCCCCTCACCCCTCCCTTGCCCCCCATGCACCACAGAAAGGCCATGTGAGGACATACTAAGTCATCGGGTATCTGCAATCCAAGGAGTGTGTTCTAACCAGACACCAATTCTGTTAACATCTTGATCTTGGACTACCAGTCTCTAGAACTGTGAGAAATAAATTTCAGTTGTTTAAGCCACCCAGTCTATAGTGTTTTGTTATGCAGCCTTAATGGACTAAGACAATCTCCATCCCATAAGTCCCTAATCTACAAAAAAGTGCCATCTTGATTTATGTATTTTCCACACCATCTGGTTTCACCATTCCTGTCTCAGGCTGCCAACCATAGCTCCCAAGTATCACACTCAGGGTCTCAGTGCTATGCAGAAAACATCCTTTCTTTGTCAGTTTCTAGCACAGTAGCTGCTCAGAGCTCCCTCTGGACAGATGGCTTTAGTGACAAGAGGACATCACCTCTCCCTTCTTCTCTACAGAGACTCTGTTCTCTCTGTTTAGACTAGAAGAAGAGATTCCCTCATCCTTTCAAAGCCTTCTAATCTGTGTCCTTGATCCCATTTGAGATCTTTCCCCTACAGTATGCCTTTCCTTCTGGTACCTTCAAATTTTCCTCTCCAGCCCTCATTTTCCTCTGCTTACAAATAGGCACAGATGTTCCAAACAGATTTTTAAAATGCAAACAACTACCCCCATTTAACCTTACAGCCTCATTTCCCTTCTTTCCTCATACCACCAACTAGGGTAAGATGTACTTTGTTTTTGGGGTGCCTGGGTGGCTCAATAAATTAAGCATCTACCTTCAGCTTAGGTCATGATCCCACGGTCCTGGGATGGAGCCCCATGTCGAGCTCCCTGCTCAGCAAGGCATCTGCTTCTACTTCTCCCCCTCTCTCCCCCACCTTCCTACACGCACACACACATGCTCTCTAATAAATAAAATCTTTAAAGAGATGTGCTTTGCTTTTAGTTCCTCACTATCTACCTCCCATTAAGGACCTCACTGTATGCCTTCACTCTCAAATCTACAAATAACCTTCTCATCAAATCCAATTTTTTCCCAGTTTTTATTCTCTTGGAACTTGCATTTGACATGTGATAGTTATCTCCCTTCTCAAAAGTTTCTCAGGTTCCCAGTTCTCTGGACACAACTACAAGTAAATTTTAGCTCCCACAGCTTTTTTTCCTCTACTACTCACACATCGACATTTTATTTGAGTCCCATTATAGGCCAGGCATTGCATTAAATGTTAGGAATGCAAGAAAAGAAAAAGGCAAAGTCTTGCATTCATTTTCCAGTTTAGCCACTGACCCAACAAATTTTCACTGAAAAGCCAGACACTGTGCCACGTGCTGGGTTTAGAAAGCCAATTAAGACCTGTCCCATCTTCAATGAGCTCCTGGCCCATATGCAAACATCTTGTACACCCAACATACACTAGATACTCTTTGAGAGCAGAATCCAAGCTTACTTCTCTGAATCCCCCAAAGTGCTTACCCTCAGCAAATGCCCAATACAGGTGAAGACCAAAGGACTAACACTGCTCAGGTTAGAGACATATGTGAAAAATTAAGGAAGCGATTATTTCCTTAGAGAGGCAACAGGGCAGAGTCACACAAACTTTAATTTCAATCTTAGCTCTGTCACTTAGCTTGGTATCTAACTTTTGAGTTTTCATTTCCTCATCTTTATTTTTTTTAAAGATGTTATTTATTTATTTATAAGAGACAGAGACAGACAGACAGACAGACACAGGCAGAGGGAGAAGCAGGCTCCATGCAGGGAGCCTGACATGGGACTCAATCCTGAGCCTCCAGGATCACAACCGGGGCTGAAGGCGGCGCTAAACCCCTGAGCCACCCAGGCTGCCCTATTTCCTCATCTTAAAAACAACAATCTCTCCCCACTAGTATCAGCGGACTGCTGTACTATAAAATATATATGTGTAAGTATATCTATATGTAGTACTGTAAAACCTCTATCATTGAATCTAGTACACAGCAGGTACTGTCCAAGTGTTCCCCCCTAGTGTGTTCCTAATTTTCCTTTGTATTCACTAATCCTTTACCATGACCAAAATGACGACTGGCATTCAAATTATACATCTCGGGCAGCCTGGGTGGCTCAGCTGTTCTATTCAGCACCCCCCTCCCGTTTTTTTCTAAAGTAGGCTCCATGCCCTACGTGGGACTGAAACTCACAACCCTGAGATCAAGAGTCTGATCTAAAGAGTCTAAAAACTCTACTGACTGAGCCAGCCAGGGACCCCCTCCTCTGCCTATTTTTAAATCAGGTTTGTTCTGGTGTTGAGTTGTAAAAGTTCTTTATGTATCTTGGATATTAACCCCTTATTGAATATATCATTTGCAAACATATTCTCCCATTCAATTGTTTGATTGTGGATGGTTTGTTTTTCTGTGCAAAGCTTTTCATTTTGGGGCAGTCCCATTTAATCTTTCATTCTTAAAGAAGAAAGAATAGGCAAGGATCACCAGACCAAGATAAATAGGAAAAAAAAAAAATGGAGGAAATAGGGATCATTTCAGAAAAACAAACTTTTAAAACTTACTATCTTCAGAAATAAAAAATAAATGCACTTTTTAAAATTCAGAAAAAAATAAAATAAAATAAAATAAAATAAAATAAAATAAAATAAAATTCAGAAAACAAGGGGTGCCTGGATGGCTCAGTCAGTTCAGCATCCAACTCTTGGTTTTGGCTCAGGTCGTGATCTCAGGGTTGTGAGAGAGAGCCCCACCTCAGGCTCTGCACTCAGTGGGGAGTTGGCTTGAGATTCTCTCTCTCCCCCTCTTCCCTTACTTGCCCTCTCTCCAAAATAAATACATCTTTTAAAAAAGAATAAAAAAAATTCATTAAAGGTGAAAATAGTAATCTTCAGATTAAGAGGGCCTATCCAGTGCACACTATGGAATTCTGGAAAATATAGAATATAAAAGATAAGCTTCCAGAGATGGAAGATTAATTTCCTACAGGAAACAAAAATGAGGATAAATTTCTACATCTCATAAACAACAATGTATATCAGAAAAAGCAGAACAAGGACTTCGAAGCTCTGATGGAAAATAACCTGCAACTTAGAATTCTATACTCAATCAAACCATCACATAAACATAAGGGAAGGGGATCCCTGGGTGGCGCAGCGGTTTGACGCCTGTCTTTGGCCCAGGGCGCGATCCTGGAGACCCGGGATCGAATCCCACATCAGGCTCCCGGTGCATGGAGACTGCTTCTCCCTCTGCCTGTGTCTCTGCCTCTCTCTCTCTCTCTCTCTCTCTGTGTGACTATCATAAATTTAAAAAATAAATAAATAAACAAACAAACAAACAAACAAACATAAGGGAAGGACAGACATTAGAAGGCATCAAAGTTTATTTGCCATGTACCCCTTCTGTCAAGAATTTACCTGAGAATGAACTCCAAAAAAACTTTAAAAAAAACGAAAAGAAAAAAAAATGGGGTGCCAGAGTGGTTCAATCAGTTGGATGTTCAACTCTTGATTTCAGCTTGGGTCTGATCTCTGTGGTCATGAGCCCCATGTTGGCTCCACACTCAGTGTAGAGTCTGCTTGGGAGTCTCTCTCTCCCTCTCCCTCTGCTCCTCCCGTCCCCTGCTCATTCTCTCTCTAAAATAAATAAATAAATAAAATTTAAAAGAAAAAAAAAAAAAGGAAAGACTGAGATCAAAGATCAATTGAGTGGGTCCAACTCAAAAATGTAGGGTAAATCTCAAGAATGCAGTTGTGCAGATGGCCTGAAAACAATCAGTATAAATGTGAGCAAGGTCTTAATAGACTAGAATGTGTATGACTGAGAGCTTGGGGAAAAGTGAGATAACAATAAAGTCAGACAAGAAAAAAAGAAAATTAGAATCAACAAGAAAAAACTGTATGAGGGGGCACTTGGGTGGCTCAGTAATTAAGTGTCTGCCTTCAGTTCAGGTCATGATCTCAGGGTCCTGGGATCCAGCCCCGTGTGGGGCTCCTTGCTCAGTGGGGAGTCTGTTTCTCCCTCTCCCTCTGACCCTCCCCCCACTCCTCATGCTCTCTCAAATGAATACATTAAAAATAGTTTAAAAGTGTATGAGTCTCTCTCAAGTAAATAAATAAAATACTTTAAAAATATATGACTGGAAATAATGGATACTTTCAAAAAAGAATTAATTTTTTTTCTTCATTTTCTCCTTTGAATAGCCCAGGGTCCACAACATTAAACTTACAGGGAAAAATATATAAACCCACAAAACAATACTTGGCCTGAGAATGAGTAATATTTACTTAGCTATAGTAATGTAAATGCTGTTTATGGGCTTTTTCAGTTTTATTTATTTATCTTTAAAGACTTTGTTTGTTTGTTCGTTCATTCATTCATTCATTCATTCATTCATTCATTCATGAGAGATGCAGAGAGACAATGGTAGAGACACAGGCAGAGGGAGAAGCAGGTTCCGTGCAGGGAGCCTGATGAGGGACTCAATCCAGGGACTCCAGGAGACAAAGGGAGACATTCAACCACTGAGCCACCCAGGCATCCCCGGCTTTTTCAGTTTTAGAGATAACCTATGGATAGACCATGAAAAGCTTAGCAGTGTTTTGAGGACAGTATAGAGAGGTTAAAATTTTGACAGGTTAAACTGAAAACTGCATCTGACAGAAAGAAAGGGATGTTAATATCATCTGACAAAGTGGGAAAGGTAAAAAATACTGCTGAAAATTAACACAACAAAAGATAGAGGCTCAAGAGTATTTCTAGTAGTTAGAAAGTTAACTGACTTGTAATGGGTTAAAATTTTGTCTCTTCAAAAGATGTTAAAGTCCCAATCCCCCAATACCTGTGAATATGATCTTATTTGGAAACAGGGTCTTTGCAAATGATCAAGTTAAAATGAGGTCATCAAAATGGGCCCTAATCCAATACGAATGGTATACATGTAAAAACAGGACATTTGGACCCAGAGAAAGACACGTATAGAGGAAAATGATGCGAAGTCACAGGGAGAACATCATGTATAAGGCCAAGAATGTCTGAGGCTACCAAGAGTTAAGAGAGGCAAGAACAGATTCTCTTCTCCAGCCCTCAAAAGGAAGCAGCTGACACCTTAATTTTTTACTTCTAGCCTCCAGAACTGTGAAATAAAAAATTTCCGTTGTTTGAACCACCCAGTTTATGGTACTTTGTCATGGCTGCCCCAGGAAACTAATACACAAAAGAAGAAAAAAATCATGCACACAACAATTTGGAGAGGGGAGAGCAGCATATGGTAAATCTTCATCATTCATACTGATGTAGAAAATCAGGTAAGGTGATTTTTTTTAAGGTTAAAAAAACAAACAGCAATATAAGTATATAATTTAGCTTTATAAATGGAGGTCATCAATAAAACAGACTCGGGGTGCCTGGGGTGGCTCAGTTGGTGAAGTATCTGCCTTCAACTCAGGTCATGATATCAGGATCCTGGGATCGAGCCCCGTGTCCAGCTCCCTGATCAGTGAGGAGCCTACTTCTCCCTCTCCCTCTGCCGCTCCTCCTGCTTGTGCTCTCTCGCTTGTGCTCTCTAATAAATATAATCTTAATAAAAAAACAATAACAACAAACCAGTCTTAAAGAAAACAATTATAGCATATCACAACCGATAGGATAGGGAGCTGAAGAACATGTTTATTTCAGGCTCTTTTGCAGTATCTTCTTTATAACCTTGTGTGCATATTACAGTAAGAATTAAAAACTTTTTAAAGTTATAGAACATGCATAGTATAATCTCATCTTTACAAAAAAATTATGACAACTGGATTTTTAAAACAGGTAAAGTACTTCAATAGACATTTCTCCAAAGAAGATATCCAAATGGCCAATAAGCAGATGAAAAGATGCTCTCAACATCACTAATCACTAGGGAAATAAAAACCAAAACCACAACAGGATACCATTTCACACCCATTAATATGGTTATTATTAAAAAAAATGAGATCACCTCACACCTGTCAGAATGGCTAAAATAAAAAACACAAGAAACAAGTGTTGGAGAGGATGTGGAGAAAAAGGAACCCTCTAGCATTGTTGGTGGCAACCCAAAATGGTACAGGCACTGTTGAAAACATTATAGAGGTTCCTCAAAAAGTTATCCTATAGGGTGCCTGGGTGGCTCAGTGGTTGAGTGTCTGCCTTTGGCTCAGGTTATTATTCCAGGGTCCTGGGATTGAGTTCTGCATTGGGCTCCCTATGTAGAGCCTGCTTCTCCCTCTCCCTTTGCCTATGTCTCTGCTTCTGTCTCTCATAAATAAATAAATAAAATCTTAAAAAAAATTTAAAAAAAAGTTACCCTATGATCCAGTAATTGCACTACTGGGTATTTACCCAAGACATACAAATACACTAATTCAAAGGGATATGTGTACCCCTATGTTTACAGCAGCATTATTGACAATAGCCAAATTATGGAAGCACCCCGAGAGTCTATTGATACATGAATGGATAAAGAAGATTTGCCATGTAAACACACATGTATACACACACATGCACACATGTACAAACACACACACACACGGGAATATTATTCAGCCATTAAAATAAATGATTATTCAGCCATTAAATTAAAATAAAATGAAGGGCAGCCCCGGTGGCCCAGTGGTTTAGCACCGCCTTCAGCCCAGGGTATGATCCTGGAGACTCGGGATCGAGTCCCATGTCAAGCTCTCTGTATGGAGTCTGCTTATCCCTCTGCCTGTGTTTCTGCCTCTCTCTCTCTCTCTCTCTCTCTCTCTGTCTCTCATGAATAAATAAAATCTTTAAAAAATATATTAAAAACAAATAAAATGATATCCTGCCACTTGGAATGACATGGGATGGAGCTAGAGAATATTATGCTAAGTGAAATAAGTCCGAGAAATAAGTCAGTCAGAGAAAGACAAATAAATACCATATGATTTCACTCATGTGTGGAATTTAAGAAACAAAACAAATGAGCAAACAAAAGAAAAGAGAGAGAGAAACCAAGAAACAGACTCTCCTAACTATACAGAACAAATGATGGTCACCAGAGGGGAGGTGGGCAGGGGATGGATGAAATAGGTGATGGGGATTAGGGAGTGCTCATCACTAGATGAGCACTGGATGATGTATGGAAATGTTAAATCACTTATATTGTACCCTTGAAACTAATAACACTATATGTTAACTATATTAGAATTAAAATTTTTTAAAAATGAATGAATAAAAAAATACAAAGTAAGTGCTGGTATGGATATAGAAAAATCAGAAATCTTGTGCAATGCTGATGGGATTGTAAAATAGTGCAGCCACTGTGGAAAACAGTATGGTGGGCAGCCCCGGTGGCGCAGCGGTTTGGTGCCGCCTACAGCCTGGGGTGTGATCCTGGAGACCCGGGATCGAGTCCCACATCGGGCTCCCTGCGTGGAGCCTGCTTCTCCCTCTGCCTGTGTCTCTGCCTCTCTCTCTCTGAATAAAATAAATAAATCTTTAAAAAAAAAAAAAAAAAAAGGGAAAACAGTATGGTGGTTAAAAAAAAAAAAAAACCTGAACATGGAATTAATGACTATCTGATCTAGCAATTCCACTTCTAAGTAGATACCTCAAAGAAATGAAAGCAGGGACTTGAGATATCTGTATACCAATATTCATTATGGCATTATTCACAACAGACAAAAGGTGGAGACAACTCAAATGTCCACCAAAGGATAAAGGAATGAATAAAATGTGGTATATACATACAACAGAATATTATTCAGTCCTAAAAAGGATATAAATTGATACATGCTACAATATGGATGAACCTTGAAAACACTGTGATAACTGAAATAAGCCAGACACAAAAAGATAAATATTGTATACTTCTACTTACATGAGGTACCTACAGTAATTGAATTCATAGAGAAAGAAAGTATAATGAACAGTGGTTGCCAGGGTTTGAAGAAAAGGAAGAATGAGATTTAGTTTATAATGAGTTGGTTTCAGTGGGGAAGATGAAAAAGTTCTGGAGATGGATGGTGGTGATGGCTGTACATCAATGCAAATATACATGATGCCAGTGAATTGTACACTTAAAAATGATGAAAATGAAAAGTTTTAGGTGTGTATAAGAAATAACAAAAAATATGTATACAAACACATTAACCTATAAACCTAACCTATAAACCTAACCTAACCTATAAACATTAACCTCTTCAGTGCTACAGAGGCTCTCATGCATCCATCCAGTGACAACCTCTCACCTCCCGCTCAAGGAGCCACTAGTCTGACTACCATCATATCTCATCTTCCAGTATCTAAACTACATTTACTTTTGCTTGTCTGGCTTCTTTCACTTAACATTATACGTCTGAGATTCATCCATGCTATTATGTGTATTGGTAGTCTGGTCTTTTCTATTGTTGAAAAAGATTCCATTATATGAATATATCACAATTTATATTTATCTATTCACCTATTTTTGGACATTTGATTATTTCTATTTTTTTTAGCTATTATAAATAAAGCTTCAGTGTACATTTATATGCGAGTACTTTTATAGACCTACATTTTCACTTCCCAATGGTAAGTACGCAGGAATGGAATTGTAGAAAATATCCAACAGTTTTCCAAAGCTGCAGTGCCGATTTACACTTCTACTTTAAAACCTGGAGCAATGGGAAGCTTGAATAATAAAAATCCACTTTTCCTTTATTAATACAAGTTACTTAATGCTACACATAAGGCAGAGTATTGCACTCTTTGACTGTTTCCATGCATCAGTTCTTCAACAAGTATGGAGATTAGAATTACTTGTGCTCTATCCACAGAAACTTTTTTTTTTTTTTTTTTTTGGTATCCACAGAAACTTTAATTCAACATTCAACAAGGGCAGGGTGACAGGGCATAGATTTTGTTGTTGTTTTTTTTTTTTTTTTTAAAGCTCTTTAATTCAAATTCATGAGCAGTTTGAGAGCCATTATATTGTTTTGAAACGCAAAAAATAACCTACTCGTACAGCGTAGAAATAAACTGGAGTGGAAGAGAATCTGATTTTAGCTTTATTTTGTGAGGACACTAACTCAGGTGACAAAGCCTCCTTGCAGCTCTAATTTCTCTTACCTTAGTTACTTGAACCACATCTATCACCACTCATTGGAATTCCATTAAATACCTTTTTTGGGGGGAAGGGGGAGGTGCCACCTGCAACTAGTAAAGGAAAAAACCTTTAGAAAGACAAAACAGCCCAATTTAAACCCATGGATTGTTCCCAGGGAGAGGAATACACTTTAACAAGATGTTTCATAGAGCTCCATCTGAAGAGCTCATGAGAACTTGATTCAATGGGAAATCAGATCTTTCCAGGGAAGGCAGGAGTACTCCCCTCTTGTCCTCCAAACTAGGACTCTTCTACTGCACTGTTCCTCTAGGGAACATGTGGCAATAACTGAAAATACTTTTGATTGATTGATTGCTTTTAAGTACTGCAAGTGATTCCACTGTGCAACCAGAGCTGAGAACCACTCTCCCATCCATTCTTCTGGATCTCATCCTTTCTTCTCCATCTATCTTCAGCCTTGGCTGTCTTCAGAACCTTAGATCTATATATACCCTTGTCTTCTAGACCTACGTATCTCACAAGCACCTCTGATTCAAATAACCAATACTGAAAGAAATACGTTATTTTATTTTGTATCTGTTCCCCTAATTGCTTATCCCAGTGGATAAAGATCACCATCTACCCCAGGAGTCAGCCGACTTTTTCTATAAAGAGCCACACAGTAAATATTTGGCTTTGCAGATAATGGAGCCTCTGTCACAATTATTCAGCTCTGGTGTTTAGCACAAAAGTAGCCACAGACAACAAGTTTGAATACAGATGTAGTCCAACAAAGCTTTATAAACACTGACATTTGAATTTTATGTAATTTCTCCATGTCCATGTTATAAAATATACTTCCGATTTTTTCAACCACTTCAAAAGGTAAAAACAATTCTTTGTTTATAGGCTGTGCAAAAGCTATCAGCAGGTCACAGTTTGCCAACTATCCCTTTGCCCAAATCAGAAATCCCAGTTGTCCCAATTTTGTCCTTTCTCTTAGTCACCAGAGTCCATCACTACCTCCAGCAAAGTACTTGTCACAAACCACTGCAACTGTTCATGGCCTGCCTCCACAGGCATTAAGATCCTTGATTAAGAACTATGTCTTAATAATATTCATAGAGGAGTGCCTGGGTGGCTCAGTTAGTTAAGCACCCAACTCTTGATTTTGACTTAAATCATGATCTCAGGGTCATGAGATCCAGCTCTGCAAGGCTCCAGGCTGGGTGTAGAGCCTGCTTAAGATTCTCTCTCTCCCTCTCCCTCTGCCCCTCCCTGCTCACTCTCTCTAAAAATAATAATAATAATATTCATAGAGCCTAGCAGAGTTCTTAGAACACACACATTAAGCAATCTACAAAAAGGCTCTTTTTAGAGGGTGCCTGGGTGGCTCAGTCAGTTAAGTGTCTGACTTCAGCTCAAGTCATGATCTCAGGATCCTGGGATGGATCCCCAGGTCAGGGTCCCCACTCTGCAGGGAGTCTGCTTGTCTTTCTCCCTCTGCCTCTCCACTTGCCTCTCCCCCTGCTCATACTCTCTTCTCAAGTAAGTAAATAAAATCCTTTTTAAAAAAAAAAAAAGGCTTTTTTGAAGATTTTTTTTTTAAGATTTTATTTATTTATTCATGAAAGACAGAGAGAGACAGAGACAGAGACATAGGCAGAGGGAGAAGCAGGCTCCATGCAGGAAGCCCGATGTGGGACTCGATCCCAGAATCCTGGGACTGAGCCACCCAAGCATCCCGAAGATTTTATTTTTTTAAGTAATCTCTATACTCCACATGGGGCATGAACACACAACCCTGAGATCAAGAGTGGCATGTTCTACCAACCAAGCCAGCCAGGCAACCCAGGCTCTTTGTTCCCAAATTTTTCCCTAGTTCAAAACAAAGAAAATTCCACCACCATGAAAGTTAATGGTATATCCTACGAATTTGACTCTTTCCTATTAGAAGACTCCAGTTTCTTTTTTAGTTTAGCTTATTCTTGAACTTGGTAATAGTAAGATTTAAAGAGAAAAGAGAATCAGCAAATTTTAAAAAGCATTAAATAAAGGCCCAGGCAAACATGGATCATATACCTTATTAAGTACAAATAATAATGATCATTAATATCCAATGACTTAATTAATAATTGCTTATTTTCTGTTTTCTGGGTGGCTTTTCTGCTTTTCAAAGCCAACAAATATTGCTTGCATCGTTGAAATAATCGACTTGGTCAAATCTTGGAAGATGCCAGCTCTATGGCTGATTATCAATTAGAAATAACCAGGCACATGAAAAAGTAGCAACTCAACAAGGATTACAATAACCACTTATTAAGCGCTTATTATGTGCCAGGCATTGTGTCAAACTGTATAATCTACAATATTTATTTTTTTAATCTACATTATTTAACATTATCTCTGAAACAAGCACAGGAAATAAATGCTTCATTTTGCAGATGAAAACACTGTGGCATAGAACTATTAAATAACCTGTCTGCAGTTACAAACAACTGGTAAACTGCAGTACAAACAGTGCAAACAACTGGTAAGTTACAAAAAGGAGACTCAAATCCAGATATATCTGATTCCAAAATCTGTTCTCACTCCCTAGTTGAATAGAGCCTATAACCAATATACGTCAATAGCCACTTGAGAAGGGCTTCCCTCCAGAAGGAGCTAAACAGAACAAAGACCATTTGAAATGTATCATAACTGTCATATAATTAGAAAACTCCTAAGTATGATGCAATGTACAAAGCCAGTCTAATCACTGTCTAACTGAATAAAATATACTGGAAGAGCCAATTCTTGATATAGCAGAACATCCTACTCTGAAGATAGAACCAAACCTTGTAGCAAATTAAAGAGACACTGCCATGATTTCATTTCCTACCGTTAATAAAGCCATTGCCAGGAAGTCTCACGCTTACTATAGCAACAACTGGTCTAACTGTTCACCAAGTCTCTGCCTTTTTACTTCCTCAGGAAGTAGACAGGAAAATCAAGCTCCTGATCTTTTTTAAAGCAGAACTGCCATTTAAAAATAGAAATTAATAAATGAACATGTAAAAAGTAGTTTTGTGGTTTGGCTGATATCCAATCTGTGTATATTAAGGTCAATCTTTTCTTTTTTAAGATTTATTTTTTTGAGAAAGAGAACAAGAGAGAGAGCACAAATAGAAGGGAGGGGCAGAGGGAAAAGCAGACTCCCTGCTGAGCAGGTAGCCCAATGCAGGGCTTGATCTCAGGACCCTAGGATATGACCTGAGCTGAAAGCAGAGGCTTAACCAACTGAGCCACCCAGGCTCCCCTAAGCTCAATCTTTAAAGCACAGTCATCTTTTTTTTATCTTGCAACACAACAATCTAGAAAATGTACTAAAACTCTCTAGCTACTCTAATCTAGAAGTGCTGGATAAATATTAACATACTTTGAGAACCTTAGCTAAGTTCTCAAGAAACTGAACAAAACTGCCAGTGGCATGAAACAAAATGTGAACCAAAAGCCAGAGCTGGAGGGCACCTAGCCAGCTCAGTCAGTGGAGAGCACAATTCTTGATCTCGGGGCTGAGAGTTCGAGCCCCACATTGGGTTTAGGGATTACTTTAAAATAAAACTAAAACAAGACAAAACAAAACCCCAAAAAACAAAGACAGAACTGGAAGTATGAGCTGACTTCTGTAGTGGCCCCAGAAGCATCGGTGAAGACATGTGAATAAATTAGGCAAGTAGAAGAAAGGAGATAGGAAGCAGGCTCCTGAGAAAGATGAGAAATTGGATCCAAGACCTCTTGCAAAGTTGTAGCCCTAGGGCAGCCCCAGTGGCTCAGCAGTTTAGTGCAGCCTTCAGCGTGATACTGGAGACCAGGGATAGAGTCCCACGTCAGGCTCCCTGCATGGAGCCTGTTTCTCCCTCTGCCTGTGTCTCTGCCTCTCTGTGTGTGTGTGTGTCTCATGAATAAATAAAATCTTAAAAAAAAAATGTAGCCCTAAAAGGACTACATTCTCAGTGAAAATCTGCAAGAAAAAAATCTACCTGTATAAACAAGACGAGAAAGTTTGTCTTCTACCTCAGTTTGAGCTGTGGGTAAGGGGAAGAAAGGCTCCCTTTGAGAATGAAACCAGATTTGAGGTCTAAATTTACTGTATCTTATGATCCAGGACCCACTTCCCCCATGGAAAATTAATAAAACTGGCCTGTGCCAATGATGCCACTAGACATCTCTAGTACAAATAAAAGTAAAACCACTGTGGAAAGGCAAGCCCTCAACATAAAATGCACAGGATTCAGAAAAGAGAACAGTCTCATAAAGACTATAAAATGAGTTTAACAATGATTAAGATAGGGATGCATGTGTGGCTCAGCGGTTGAGTGTCTGCCTTCGGTTCAGGGCGTGATTCCAGGATCTGGGGATCAAGTGCCACATCAGGCTTCCTGCCAGAAGCCTCCTTCTCTATGTCTCAATTTCTCTCTCTGCATGTCTTGTGAATTAATAAATAAAAATCTTTTTAAAAAATGGTTAAGATAAAAGCATCAAAACCATAAGGAAGGCATAAAACACTTTAAAAAGAAGAAAACAGAACAACCAAATGGAACTTCCAGAATAAAAATATTCACTGAAATCTTTTCACTTTTTAAAGCCTCTCTTCACAGAGAGATAAACATACCCTGCCTTAGGGACACCTGGGTGGCTCAGTGGTTGAGCGTCTGCCTTTGGATCGGGGTGTGATCCCTGGTCAGGGGATCAAGTCCCACATCGGACTCCCTGTGAGGAGCCTGCCTCTCCCTCTGCCTATGTCTCTGTCCCTCTCTCTGTGTCTCATGAATAAATAAATAAAATCTTAAAAAAATATATATATCTTGCCCTAGACAAATAACCGCAGAGCTAAAAGTTGTAAAGCTGATGATAAAATTTACACAGAGGGGTCCTAGATGGCTCAGTCAGTTAAGGGTCTGCCCTCAGCTCAGGTCATGATCCCTAAGCCCTGCATGGGGCTCCCCACTCAGAGGGGAGCCTGTTTCTCCTTCTCCCTCTGCGTGCTGCTCCCTCTGCTTGTGCACTCTCTGTCAAATAAATAAATATTTAAAATATACAAAATAGAATTTACATAGAAATGCAAAGAACATAAAATAACCAAAACAATTGTTGATTTAAAGAGAGAAGAATATCTGAATCCAGAAAACAAGGCCACTTTGCACTCTTTTCCCTATGGTCCAAGCCATTCCAACAAACTTCTTTCAGCAAATTATGAATCATAAGAAAACTGTTACCTTGATAGAAACTCTCTATGAAAAACTAAAGCTAATGACACATTTAATGGTGAAATATTGAATGCTTCCTCCCTAAAATCAGTAACAAGGCAAGAATACCTATTTTACCATTTTTTAAAAAGATTGTATTTATTTATTCATGAGAGGCAGAGACACAGGCAGAGAGAGGAGCAGGCTCCACACAGGGAGCTTGATGTGGGACTCAATCCTAGGACTCCAGGATCAAGCCCTGAGCTGAAGGCAGATGCTCAACTGCTGAGCCACCCAGGGATCCCCTATTTTACCATTTTTTATTCAGCATTATATTGGAAGGTCATAGCTAATGTAACAAAGTGAGAAAAATAAATTAAAAACTAGCTGTATTAGGAAAGTAGTAATGAAACTGTATTCACAGAGATCTTATAAATAGAAAACTTTAAGTCCACAAAATAGTAGAAACATAAGTTTAACAGTAGCAGAATGTAAGGTCAAAATAAAATAAATATATATGTAAACATCAATTGTATCTTTAGATATTAGTAATAAAGAGTTGGAAATTGAAATTTCTTAAAATACCATTTATAACAGGATTTTAAAAACACACTAATTACTTAGGGATAACTATTAACATAAGATGTACAACACCTGTACTACAAAACCCTACTGAACTTACATAATACTTAAATAGACATATATAATCTGTTCATGGATGAAAAGACTCAATGTTGTAAAAGATGTCAATGCATCCCAAGCTAATTTACAGATTCTCAGGTTTTTTCATGGAAACTGACAGGCTGATTCTAAAATTTACATGAAAACCCAAAGATCTTATAATAACCAAAAAATATTGATAAAGAAAAAAAAAGTTTGGAAAACTACCTAGCAGTAAGCAAAACAATGCTATGGGTATACGGACATATAAATCAAAAGAATAGACCACAGAGTCCAGAAATAGAACCACATATATTTGACCATCTGATTTTCTACAAAGATGCAAAGGTAATTCAACAGGGGCAGTAGAATCTTTTCCACAAGTAGGGCTAGTACAACTGGATACCCATACAGGGGAAAAATGAACTTTGCATCTTATTCTCACGCCACTAACATTAACTGGAAAGGATTAGATCTAAACCTAAATATAACAGCTAAAAGCATAAGAACAATAAGAAAAAACTTCACAATCTCGAGACAGTGTATTAATTTGATATTACAGAGTAACAAATTACCAAAAAATTGGAGGTGAGAAGTCCATGGCTGCATTTTCTGTGAAGGATCTCACAATGATAAACTCAAGGTGTCTGCCAGGCTGTGTTCCCATGGTGTTCAGGATCCTCATCTAATTTCACCTAGTTGGGGCAGAATTCAGCTCTCTACAGCTGTAGAACTAAGATCGCTGTTTCTTTGCTACTTCTTACTCAGGAGCCATTCTCCGCTGTTAGAGACCATCTGCAATCTTCGCCATATAGGACCTCTATCATCAAAGCCAGCAATGGAAAAATTTCCCTCTTGCTGAAGTCTCATGTTTCAAACCTTTTGACTTCTCCTGGCTCTGGCTTCTAGACCCATATTTTAAGGGTTCATGTGATTAGTCTGCCTTTAAATGACTCAGTCAAATGCTTAACTTAATTACATCTTTAACATCTTTTGCTATGTAATATAATCACTGGAGTAAAATCTCATCATATTCACTGATCCTGCCCACACTCACAGGAAAGAAATAATAGAAGTGTGCAGGTCCTTAAGACCCCTGAGGCCCTTTTTTTTTTTTCCCCCAAAGATTCTATTTATTCATTCATGAGAGACACACAGAGAGAGGCAGAGACACAGGCAGAGGGAGGAGCAGGCTCTATGCAGGGAGCCCGACGTGGGATTTGATCCGGGGTCTCCAGGATCACACCCTGGGCTGAAGACGGTACCAAACCGCTGAGCCACCGGGGCTGCCCAAGCCCCCTGAGGTCTTATTAGAATTCAGTCTATTACAGATAGACTGAACAATAGATTGGACACACAAAAAAAAACATGAACTCTTAAAAAAAAAAAGTGGTAATTTGAACTTCATCAAAACTACAAATTTCTGCTCTTTGGGAGACACCATTAAAAAACAAAAGCCCAGGCAGCCCTGGTGGCTCAGAGGTTTAGCGCCACCTTCAGCCTGGGGTGTGATCCTGGAGACCCGGGATAGAGTCCCACGTCGGGCTCCCTGTATGGAACCTGCTTCTCCCTTTGCCTGTGTCTCTGCCTCTCTCTGTGTGTGTGCCTCTTATGGAGGAAAAAAAAAAAAGCCCAAGGGTACCTGGCTGGCTCAGTTGGAGGAACATATGACTCAATCTTGGGATCATGAGTGCAAGCCCCAGGATGGCTGTAGAGATTAAATAAATAAAACTTTTTAAATAAAAAACAAAAACAAGCCACAGGCTGGGAGAGAATATCTGTATACATATACATAATTAATGACTGTATCCAGAATAGACAAAGAACCTCTGGGGGCACCTGGGTGGCACAGTAGGTTAAGCATCAGCCTTCAGCTTAGGTCATGATCCCAGAGTCCTGGGATTGAGCCCTGCGTCAGGGTCCCCTGCTCAGTGAGGAGATTGCTTCTCTCTCCTCTCCCCCTACTCCTGCACACTCTCTCGCTCTTTCAAATAAAATCTTAAAAAAAAATAAAAGAACCTTACAACTCAAGCATAAGATACTATTAACAAAAAAATCCAACAAATGGGCAAAGGATTTAAGGTGACACTTTACAAAAGTAAATACACAAATGGCCAATAAGGACATAAACAGATATCCAACATCACTAGTCACTAGGAAAATGCAAACCATAATGAGACATCCATAATGGCTAAAAAGTAAAAGACTGACAATACCAAGTGTTGGTGAGGATGTGGAAGAAATGAAACTCTTGCACACCACTGATGAGAACGTAAAGCATAAAACTACAAATATAAAAAAAAAACTACAGATATAAAACAGTTTGGAAAAAAAAACAAACAAAAAAAACAGTTTGGCAGGTTCTTATAAAATTAAACACACACTTAAAACCATAAAACCCAGCAGCAATTCTACTTCTAAGATTTACCCAAAAAAAAAAAAAAAAGATTTACCCAAAAAAAACAAAGACCTATATCTAAACAAAGACTTGAACACATATGCTCCTAGCAGCTTTATGCATAAGGGAATCAAACTAAAAAAAAAAAACCCTAAATGCTTATTAACATATGGAAGATAAACTATAGTATATTCACACAATGGAATACTAATCAGAAAAAAGAAAAAAAGAAACTGACACCTAGCAACATGGATGAATGTCAAAAACATCATGCTCACTAAGTGGCCTGAGGTGATCTCTGAAAACGGTTTGCTATTCACTAGACCCAGAAAACCCTACAAAATCATGCAATCAAGAAGTTCGAGGGGCACCTGAGTGGCTCGGTGATTGAATGTCTGTCTTTGGCTCAGGTAATGATCCCAGAGTCCTGGGATCAAATCCCACACCGGGCTCGGCTCCTCCCTCAGGGAGCCTGTTCCTTGCTCTGCCTATATCTCAGCCTCTCTCTGTGTGTCTCATGAATACAAAAATAAATCCTTAAAAAAAAAAAAAAAAAGTTCAAATCTTCGTCCAGGCCCTCAAGGGTATGCATATCCGAAAAGCCACCAAGTATCACTCTGCAGAAATCAAGTGTGCCATTCCATGGCTACACTGGTGGAGTTGGTAGATATGCCCAGGCCAAATAGTGGGGCTGCACACAGGGTCAGTGGCCCAAAAGGAGTGCTGAATTTTTACTGCACATGCTTAAAAATGCAGAGAGTAATGCTGAACTGAAGGGTTTAGATGTTGATTCTCTGGTCACTGAGAGCAGTCAGGTGAACAAAGCCTCCAAGTTGCGGGGTAGAACTTACAGGGCTCATAGTTGGACTGACCCATTCATGAGGTCTCTCTGACACACTGAGATGATCCTTGCTGAAAAAGAGCAGACTTGTTTCTAAATCAGAGAAGGTTACAGAGAAGTAAAAGATATTCCAAAAGAGACTGAAGAAACAAAAACTTATGGCGCAAGAGTAAATTCTGCATAAATGCAAATACAAGTAAAAAAAGGGCGGGGGGGGGGGGGAATCCCTGGATGGCTCAGCAGTTTAGTGCCTGCCTTTGGCCCAGGGCATGGTCCTGGAGTCCCGGGATCGAGTCCCACATCAGGCTCCCTGCGTGGAGCCTGCTTCTCCCTCTGCCTGTGTCTCTGCCTCTCTCTCTCTCTCTCTCTGTGTCTCTCATGAATAAATAAAATCTTAATAATAATAATAATAATAAAACAAAACCAAAAAACACCATGCTCGACAAAAGGGTACATACTATACATAATACTCTAGAAAAGACAAATGTAGGGGTGCCTGGGTGGCTCAGTAGGTTGTGTCCAACTCTCGGTTTCAGCTCTGGTCATGACATCAAGCCCCATGTTGGGCCCTGCACTAAGCATGGAGTCTGCTTGTGATTCTCTCCCCCCTCCCTCTCCCTATGGCCCTCTCCCTGCTCATATGCACACTCTCTAAAGCAAACAAACAGGGATCCCTGGGTGGCACAGCGGTTTGGCGCCTGCCTTTGGCCCAGGGTGCGATCCTGGAGACCCGGGATCGAATGCCACGTCGGGCTCCCGGTGCATGGAGCCTGCTTCTCTCTCTGCCTCTCTCTCTCTCTGTGTGTGTGTGTGTGTGTGTGTGACTATCATAAATAAATAAAAATTAAAAAAAAATTTAAAGCAAACAAACACAAATTCTTAAAAAAAAAAAAAAAAAAGAAAAAGGTAAATGTAGTCTATAGTGACAGAGAGCATATCCCTAATGGCTAGGGGCCCAAGAAAGGGATGGAGAGGAATAACTGTCAAGGGCACAAGGGAACATTTTGGGGTTAAAGAAATGCTATGTATCTTCATTTGGTGGAATGGTCACTTTGATAAATTTGGCAAAACTCATCCAATTGTGTATGGAAAAATGGGTACATTTTATTGTAAGAAAATTTATTATACCTCAATGAAGTTGATTTTAAAAGATAATCTCAATATTTGATATCCTGAAGATGTGCTTGCAATACGATCTTACCCAACAGTCATTCATAACAAACTCAAATACAAGGCAAAAAAATGAAATTAAACAGAAGCTAACAGCTAATTAATCGCTATTTAAAAGTCCATGTATCAGTGTTATCCATCACATTAATAAAGAAGCGAAACACATGATCATCTCAATGCAGAAAAAGCATTTAACAAAATCACTTCATCACAAAAATGCTTCACAATACTCAGAGTGCACAACACTGTCCACTACACCTTTTTTGTCATCTCACAAATCCACAAATTTACTCACTTTTCCATAGATTCATCATGTACTACATAAGTTACCTTAGCTCTTTCTGAAGTGACCTCATGTACAAACCAGCAAATATTCCCTTCATTTTTCTGGATATATTTTATTGTTGATTCATTAACACTGAACTAACAGCCAATAGCACTTTAACTTATGATTGAACAAAGCTTATCTAATGTACATGCATGTGTGCACACATACATATAGATGCATGTATGTTTAAGTATACATATATGTTTATGTATGCATACATATGCGTATATTAGCTAGTAGCTCTGTCCACTGAGAGGGCCTAGGTGCACTGATTCCCCAGAACAATCATATCTGGCATCTAGATTTGGTTTCTAAATACATTCTATTCTTCAATAAAAGGAATCATTTCACTTCTTGGTGAAATGACTGATTTCAGGGCTGGGGCAGGAAAAGTACAGGAAGAGACTGGAACATCTCGTACCACAAAGTCAGGAAGGGAAGTTATCAAAGAATGATAGAATGTGTCAAAAGGATACAGAAGCCAGCTTGAAGCCAGGAGCATCCTACTAGCCAAATCTGGGACAAATTTAGCATCAAAGTAACATTAATAGACAATAACTCACTGAATAAACTAGAAATGCATAAATACATATTAATATAAGTTAATACATAAAAGGAGAGAAGAGACTTTTCCTTATGTCAATAAATGTGATAAATTTGTGAAAGAAATGATAAAAACAGAAAAATCAGGGCAGCTCAGCTCTGGTTGTGATCCTGGAGTCCCAGGATTGAGTCCAACATCCAGCTCCCTGCATGGAGCCTGCTTCTCCCTCTGCCTGTGTCTCTGCCTCTCTCTCTCTGTCTCTCATGAATAAATAAATAAAATAAAATCTTTTTAAAAAATTGTTTAAAATAGAAAAATCATCATTTGGTAACCACTGGTAACCAAGAAATACCAATGATGCTAAAACCAGTGGGGAAAAGCTTGACAGAAATAAGATGTTTACAGGGTCTCAAAGTGCTTCCTCCTCACAAAATACTTACTGATTACACCAAGGAAAAAATACGTAAATTTACAGTAAGGAAAACCAGCAGACTTTATCTTAATCACATGATCCCAATTAACATCATAAAAATGAGACAAACAGAAACTGTGTACCTCATGACAGAACAAAATAAGAATACAGCACAATATATGTGGTTTTCAGGACAATATGCATATTCTGAATCTAATCAGACCCAAACTGAGAAACAATCTTCAAAATAATTAGCCTATACTCTTCAAAAATATCAAGATGATCAAGTCAAAGACAGGACAACAAAATTTAATGTGCGATTCTCAACTGAATTCTTCTGCTCTACAGGTTATTATTGGGACAACTGGTAAAACTTGAATGGGATCTGAGGATTAGCTGGTACTACTGTATCACTGCTAAGCTCCGGATTTTAATGGATGTATTGTGGTTCCATGGCAGAATGTCCCCATTTGTAGGAAATACACACTGAAGTATTCAAAGCTAATGGAGCATCAAGTGAGCAACTTACTCTAATGGCTCAAGGAAGGAAAAGGCTCTTTGTATTATTACTGCAACTTCTCTGTAAACTTATTTTAAAATAAAAGACAAAATGCAAATATTAACCAAAAAAGCACACATCAATGTCTCAGGATTATAAAAACATAATTCTGCTTCAGCAAAATTTCTGGATAAAAAAATACCCTATGGGGCAGCCCCAGTGGCCCAGTGGATTAGTGCCGCCTTCAGCCTGGGGTGTGATCCTGGAGTCCCAGGATCGAGTCCCACATCAGGGTCTTTGCATGAAGCCCACTTCTCCCTCTGCCTCTCTCTGTGTCATGAATAAATAAAATCTTTAAAAATAAAATTAAATAAACAAACAAATAAATAAATGGAAAAATACCCCATTATCCTCACTTACTTTTACTAGCTTTTCTAATAACATGTCTCATTTTCACAGTACTTCCAAACAGAAATTTCTGTGATGGTGGAAATGTTCCACATACATGCTGTCCAATACACTAGCACACAGCGCTGAGGACTATCATATTTAAAGTACAGGACTAAGGACGCCCGGATGGCTCAGTGGTTGGGCATCTGCCTTCCGCCCACAGCGTGATCCTGGGATCCGGGATCAGGTCCCACATCAGGCTTCCTGCATGGAGCCTGCTTCTCCCTCTGTCTATGTCTCTGCCCTTCTCTCTCTCTGTCATGAATAAATAAATAAAATCTTAAAAAAAAAAAAAAGGGAAAATCGTTTTTTAAAAAAGTACAGGACTAGAGAACAGCAGTAAAACCCATAAAAGATTAAGGAATTTTTCATTAAAAAAAAATTGTTTGTTTTTAAAGATTTTAAAGGGACTCCAGGATCATGCACTGAGCCGAAGACAGCTCACCTGCTGAGCTACCCAGGCGTCCCTAAAAAAATAGCTTAATATTAATTAAATTTTAAAACAAATTGAGTTACTTTTTATATACTTGCAGATAGACTAATGGCCTATATTTTTCCAAATTCCTGTCTCCTAATTTCTTTTTTTTTTCTTTTTAAAGATTTTATTAATTTATTCATGAGAGACACTGAGAGAGAGAGGCAGAGACACAGGCAGAGTTCGGAGAAGCAGGCTTCTCACAGGGAACCCAACATGGGTCTCGATCCTGAACCTCGGGATCACGACCTGAGCCGAAGGCAGAAACCCAACCACTGAGCCACCCAGGCGTCCCACTTACTCTCTTTTCTCTACCTCCTTTGAAAATAGAAAATTTGGGGACCAGGAAGCCAACCAACAATTCAAAAATTTTATAAGGCTTTTTTTTTTTTTTTTGGCTTTTTAAATACTAATAAATACAGTATCTGCTTGCTGTAAAAATCTCAAACAATGGGGCACCTTGCTGGCTCAGTTCGCAGGCACGGGACTCTCAATTTCAGGGTCTTGAGTTCAACCCTCACATTAGGCATAAGTTTACTTAAAAAAATAAAAAAAGGAAATATTTTTAAATAAGCAGCTTTAAAAAAAATCTCAGGCAATACCAAAGCGTATAAAGCATAAAGGAAAGTCTCCCATGGTTTCTTTCTCCTTTTGTGGTTCAGTACTGGATCAACAGTTGATATAATTACCAACATTAAGTTCTAGTTGGTGAACTGTCATTTTGCGCCCTTTGCCCATTTTTCTAATAATGTTTCAGTCTGTTTCTTACTTGCAGGTATTGTTTCATACTAGGATGACATTAACCTTATCCTGACACACGGTTCCAAATATGTTTTCCCAATGTGCAGCTTATATTATCTTTTTAAGCAGTCAAATCTTATGCTATCTTTTCCTTCTTGATTTTGGCCTTGGTGTAATGCTTTACGCTAAATGGAGATGAGCACACCATCTGTTTTAGTAAGGACTGCAAGCTAAGAATGATCTTACACTTTTTAATAGTTGAAAAAAATCAAAAGAATATTATTTCATGACATGAAAATTATGTGAAATTAAAATTCCAGTGTCCAAAAATAACATCAAACACAGCTGCACTCACTCATTTACATTTTGTCTACCGACGGCATCAACACTACACTGGCAGAATTGAGTGGCTACTTGTATATGTGATGCTCACAGAGCTTTTCACTGCTGCTCAGTGCACTATGAATCACAGTGAGAGAGCTATAACTCAACAGCATTTTCACCGCTACATATGCATATTGGCACACTCCACTGTGAGTTTCTTTCTTTGTATTACAGTGCATGGCCATCATGTCAAAATAAGAAGAGAAAGTGTACAGTGTCATGATTTAAGGCACAGAGGAGAATGTGGATTATTCTGCTATGAAGTAATATGAGAAGGCTTCGTGTTTATTATGCAATGACCCTATAGCTATGTTAGAAGTCAATATACATCAATATTAGCACAGTAAGTAGTTACCCAATATTCTCAATTCACAGGAAAGCCAAGTCCGAAAAATCCAAGAGGCAGGTCTATTAGCCAAGCACAAAGCAAGTAATTTGCCAATGGTGAAATGGTTAAACCACACTCAGCTCTAGGCACTGAAGAAATATATTCAGAGATAATAAATTTAAGATTACTAGCTTAGGGCAGCTCAGGTGGCTCAGTGGTTTAGCGCTGCCTTTGGCCCAGGGTGTGATCCTGGAGGCCCAGGATCGGGTCCCACGTCAGGCTCCCTGCATGGAGCCTGCTTCTCCCTCTGCCTGTGTCTCTGCCTCTCTCTCTCTCTGCATCTCTGTCATGAATAAATAAATAAAATCTTTAAAAAAAATAAAAATACTAGCTTATTAGCAAGACCACTTGCTAAAAGCTGAGGACAAAGAAGAAGAATAATAATCTATTATATTAAAAAGGCAAATTAATTCATGTAGATTCCCTGTTTCTCTACGGGTTGACAGATGTTATCAATACTGCTCAGTTGTTTACTCAAAGAGTCAATGAACGAGTAAGGGTGCCTGGAGCTCAGTTGGTGGAGCATGCAATTCTTGATCTCAGGGTTTTGAGTGCAAGCCCCACATTGACTATAGAGATTACTTTAAAAAAATTTTTTAAAAGAAACTTTAGAACCGGGAATCCCTGGGTGGCTCAGCGGTTTAGCGCCTGCCTTTGGCCCAGGGCACAATCCTGCAGTCCCGAGATCGAGTCCCACGTCAGGAACCCGGCATGGAGCCGGCTTCTCCCTCTTCCTGTGTCTCTGCCTCTCTCTCTCTATCATAAATAAATAAATCTTGAAAAAAAAAAAAAAAACTTTAGAACCAATAAAATGAATGAAGATTTAGCTTCCATGAAAAAAGTCTGTTGAACACCTGTAGTTTAACTACAGGTCAGAAGTTGAGAAGATACTAATTCAGTATAACTTGAAGTGGAATCTGCTAAAATGTGTTATAACTAATGATGGTAAAAATATGTGTGGAGTAAATAAAAGCTTAGTTGGATAATCTAAAAGTTTGTTAAGACATATGGCACTTAATTCATTATATTTTTCATCAGCAAGTACTCTGAAAAATATTTTAAATTTATGTTGTTATTAAACAACGTGTTGATGGTGAACTTCATTTGCTGTCATGGACTTAATTACTGCCAAAATAAAAGCTAAATAACCGGGCAACCCCGGTGGTGCAGCGGTTTAGCACCGCCTGCAGCCCAGGGCATGATCCTGGAGACCCTGGATCGAGTCCCACCGTCAGGCTCTCTGCATGGAGCCTGCTTCTCCCTCTGCCTGTATCTCTGCCTCTCTCTCTGTGTGTCTCTATGAATAAATAAATAAAAATCTTAAAAAAAAAGCTAAATAGCCTGACTTACCTGACCACAGAGCAGTTTGGTGATTTTGCTGTATTAAAGTTTGGTGATTTTTAATCTTTTAAGCTTGGGGCTGAGAAAGTTTTCAGAACAATAACCTCTTGCTGATACTATTATCAAATAACGAATGGCTCTAAAACTTAGCTTTTGTTGCAGATTTACAGTATTTAATAAATTAAATCTAAAATAACCAGGACAAGGGGTACCTGGCTGGATCCGTCAGTAAAGCACGCAACTCCTGATCTCATGGATGTGGGTTCAAGCCCCATGTTGGATACAGAGATTACTTAAAAATAAAATCTTAAAAGATTTGTTTAAACAAATAAAATTAGGGTTGCCTGGGTGGTTCAGTCGGTTAACCATCTGCCTTAGGCTCAGGTCATGATCCCAGAGTTAGGCTCCCTGCTCAGCAGGAAGTCGGCTTCTCCCTCTGCCCTTCCCCCTGCTCATGCGCGTATGCATGATTTCTTTCTCCCTCACTCTCTCAAATAAAATAAATCTTCAAAAATTAAATAAATATCCAAGGCAGATTAGCACTTATATGTGAAACTTAAACTGCAATTAAGTCATTCAGACAAAAACTAATATTTGAATCATCACAAATGTCAAATTGCTTTATACACTTCCCATGCTGTCAAATTTAAATTTTTTTTAAACATTTTTATTTATTTATGACAGTCACAGAGAGAGAGAGAGAGGCAGGGACATAGGCAGAGGGAGAAGCAGGCTCCATGCACCGAGAGCCCGACGTGGGATTCGATCCCGGGTCTCCAGGATTGCGCCCTGGGCCAAAGGCAGGCGCCAAACCGCTGCGCCACCCAGGGATCCCCCATGCTGTCAAATTTAAAACAAGAAGTGAGGAACGCCTGAGTGGCTCAGTGGTTGGGCACCTGTCTTTGGCTCAGGGCGTGATCCCGTGGTCCCAGGATCAAGTCCCACATCACGCTCCCTGCATGGAGCCTGCTTTCTCCCTCTGCCTATGTCTCTGTCTCTCTCTCTCTCTGTGTCGCTCATGAATAAATAAAATCTTAAAAAATAAATAAACAAGAAGTGAGATCTCCATTCCCAAACAAATTTGCAGTGGATATATTTTCTTAGCTCAAAACTACAGTTCCAGGGACACCTGGGTGGCTCAGTGGTTGAGCATCTGCCTTCACCTTAGGGCATGATTCCAGAGTCCTGGGTTCAAGTCCCTGCGTTGAGCTCCCAGCAGGAAGCCTGCTTCTCCCACTACCTGTGTCTCTGCCTCTCGGTGTCATTCATAACTAAATATGTAAATATTTAAATATTTAAAAAACAAAACCAAAATCTACAGTTCCAGAAGCATTTTTAAGATTTCAACATTCGTACAAAGAAAATTTCCATATTTCAAAGTGTATTTCATAGTGAAATTACAGAGCTTCCATCTAACCTTCAATTGGAAGTAACCAATCTGCTATGTAATGACATACTAAAAGGCAAATATTAAAAGAGAAATCTAATTCTATAAAGGCATCCCAAGTGATTAATATGCTCAATTAAGATCACATGCTTGGGAGCTATACCAATATTTGGCCACGGTACCTGGGTGGCTCAGTTAAGCATCCAACTCTTGGTTCAAGCTCCTGTCATTATCTCAGGATCCTAGGATTGAGCCCCGTGTCCAACTCCCTGCTGGGTAGGGAGTCTGCTTGAGATTCTTTCTCTCCCTCTTCCCTTCCCCTCATCTGTGGACACGAGTGTGTGCTCTCTCTCTTTAAAATAAATAAATAAAACTTAAAAAAATATCTGGCTATCCATCTGTGTAGAGACATTTTCAAAGATGAAATATAAAATCTCATTATAGATCATCAACATTTGCAATCAGTTTTGATGATAGGAAACACCAACTCTGAAACCAATTAAGCAAAATGTATCACCTTAAAAAAGAATTCCACTTTTCTCATTAGTATACCTCTTATTACAAAAAGCTGTATTCAATAATTATATTTTAATTTCATCAATAAGAAATCTGTGGATTTTTTTTAAGTACCTATATAATAGGTATGATTATAGAATGATTTTGCTTTGTGGCTCACAAATCCTAAAATATTTACTATAAATAAATTAGTTAATTAAAAATAAATAAATATAAAAAATAAAATAAAATAAAATAAATAAAATAAAATAAAATAAAATAAAATAAAATAAAATAAAATAAAATAAAATAATAAAATATTTACTCTTTGGCTCTTTACAGAAAATGTTTGATGATCCCTGCTTTGGAAAAAGGTTTTCTTTAGCCTAAGCATATAAAAGCATCTCCTCTAGTTCCTTCAGGGATTGGTAAAAATTTGTTTACCAAATACAAACAGGTCTTGGGGTTAGTTGCTTACATGAAAAAATGCAGTAAATCAGGTAATCAAAAAAAAATATATATATAATGTAAATATCTGATTTTTACTTAAAAAAATATATGCACATTTGACTGCCAACATATTGGTAAAGAATCGAGGTCTCTGTGATACAGATCTGCTAATTTACGTCTTACATGTTCTTTCTTACATGTATCATATCCATGATTTCAAATTTCAATTTAAGATGGAACAAGAATTCAGACAACTGTGAGACAACTGAGTATAGAATCTTTAACAAGATTTTTATGATTTTTCCACAACTAAAAAAGATAGTAATGGGGGAGGGCAGTGCCTGGCTGGCTCAGTCAGAAGAGCACTCAACTCTTGATATCTTGGGGTAGTGAGTTCAAGCCCCATGCTGGGTGTAAAGATTACTAAAAATAAACTTTTTTAAAAAGACAGTAATTTTGGGGAGAAGGGAACTTACTTATATTTCACTAACTTAAGATCTCAAGATCTTCAACTTTTTTTTTTTTTAAGATTTTATTTATTTGAGAGAGAGAGGGAGAGCACATGTGAGAGAGTACAGTGAGGGGGAGGGATAAAGGGAGAGACTAAGCAGAGAGCCTGACGTGGGGCTTGATCTCAGGACCCCAGGATCACAACCTGAGCAGAAGGCAGACGCTTAACTGAGTCCTCCAGGCATCCTTCAACTTAACTTTCTTAAAAACAACTACTTTTATACTCATATTTCATTATACTCATATAATATTAGGTTGCAAAATTAGAGTAAGCATAACTGGCATAAGCAGATTTAGAACATACTGACCCCTGAAAGTATAAAATTCAACTTGTGATTGTAAAAGGCAAGGTATACAAGGAAGTAGTTTACTAGCCATGAGTGTTGAGCTTATTTTAAGAATCATTCAGTACACTCCAGAGAAAGAATGAAGAATGTGGTTAATTCAGTAATTCGGTTAAGCATACCCTGTAATCTGGCGATTACTTGAGCACAGTCTAAATTAGTGATCTTTATATATTTTTGTCCAAAAACAGACCACTGTTGCAGGACCATTTATTGAATACTCCACTCTTTGCTCCCTGATTTTTATTTTTTTATTTTTTTATTTTTTATTTTTTGCTCCCTGATTTTTACTCATCTTTATTTTTTTTTAAAGATTTTATTATTTACTCATGAGGGACAGAGAGAGAGAGAGAGAAGAGAGAGGCAGAGACACAGGCAGAGGGAGAAGCAGGCTCCTTGCAGGGAGCCTGACGTGGGACTCGATCCCAGGGCCCCAGGATCATGCCCTTGGCTGAAGGCGGCGCTAAACCCCTGAGCCACCGGGCTGCCCGCTCCCTGATTTTTAAATGCTACTTTTATCACATCCTAAATTCCAACACATATCCTAGTCTGCTCTAAATACTTAGTTTGTCTATTCTAACATGAATGCCACACTGTCTTAAATATCTTTTTTTTAAGGTTTTATTTTTTAAGTAATCTCTATACCATACGTGGGACTCAAACTCAGAACCCCAAGATCAAGAGTCACAGGATGCTCTACTGACTGAGCCAGCCAGGCACTTACTTTAATTCCTTTAACCTGCGATATATTTTGCTATCCAGAGAGTCAACTGTCACATACCTTCCTCCCACATCTATGGCTCTCCAACTATTGTTCTTTTTCAAAAATTTTCTCAACTACTGAATTTACTCTTCCAAATGAACTGTACTGTGCAATCTGTCAAGCTTTTATGTACCCCACTGGGCTTATAAAACAATATGCATTAAATCTGCAGAATAATTTGGGGAATACCCCTACTACACATCTGTACGATATCTTTATAATATATCTTTGGGGATCCCTGGATGGCTCAGTGGTTTAGCATCTGCCTTCAGCCCAGGGTGTGATCCTGGGGTCCCAGAATTGAGTCCTGCATCAGGCTCCCTGTATGGAGCCTGCTTCTCCCTCTGCTTGTGTCTCTAAGAGACCTGCCTCTCTCTCTCTCTCTCTCATGAATAAATAAATAAAATCTTAAAAAAAAATCTAAGTCTTTTCACATTCAGGAACATAGCATGAATATTGAATTTTATCTTTTTTTTTTAATTTTTTTTTATTTGTTTATAATAGTCACAGAGAGAGAGAGAGAGGTGCAGAGACACAGGCAGAGGGAGAAGCAGGCTCCATGCACCGGGAGCCCGACGTGGGATTCGATCCCGGGTCTCCAGGATCGCGCCCTGGGCCAAAGGCAGGCGCCAAACCGCTGCGCCACCCAGGGATCCCTGAATTTTATCTTTTAAAAAACCTTCCAGGGATCCCTGGGTGGCGCAGCAGTTTGGCGCCTGCCTTTGGCCCAGGGCGCGATCCTGGAGACCCGGGATCGAATCCCACGTCGGGCTCCCGGTGCATGGAGCCTGCTTCTCCCTCTGCCTGTGTCTCTGCTTCCCTCTCTCTCCCTGTGTGACTATCATAAATAAATTTAAAAAAAAAATTTAAAAAAATAAAAGTAAAAAAATCCTTCCATAAGACTCTATAGTTTTCTTCATATTAGTCTTGTGTGCTTCCTTTTTCTTATTTTTTGAAGATTTGCCCACTTATTTTAAGAGAGAGATAACATGAGCCGGGGGGTGGGGGGGGGGGACCAAGAGACAGAGAGACAAGCAGACTCCCCACTGAGCAGGGAGCCTGACACAGGACTATATCCCTTGTCCCTGAGACCATGACCTAAGCCAAAACCCAGAGTCCAAACCAAGAGTCCAATGCTCAACCAACTGAGCCACTCAAGTACCCTTTGCAAGTTTCTTAAGTTAATTTGTGCTCTCTATTTCCGTATCATTTTTTATACTTAAAATTCTGCTAGTGTAGCACTTAACACAATGTATAAAGAATTAAGTTGTATAATAGGTCATCTTCACTTCTTCACCCTTTTCCATCTACACTCCTCCAAAACAGGAAGCTCTCCAGGGAAGAGGATGTCTCTCATCCACCTCTGAAATCTCAGCACCTACTTAACATGCAGCAAACAATCAATATTTCTCAAATCAACAAATATCTTGCTAAATTATGTAAGCCCAATACTGAATCTTTACAAAGGATCTGAAAACAGATGATTTCGTCATTTGCAGCAGGGAAGAGACTCCTCAATCAGCCACTACTCTTGTTAACCTAAAAAATAACGCACATGTCAAAAATGCCTTTCTTCTTTTAAATCTTATGTGTAAATGGAATAGTCAGCATTTGCTGAATGCTCCCAACCAATTAGGCATGTGACATAATTTGGCTCATTTACCCTGCATGACAACCCTATGAAGTGGACATTATTATCTTCCATTTTGCAGATAAAAAAAACTAAGGCACAGGGAGGTTAAGTAACTTGTCCATGTTACATACCTAATAAATAGTAGAGACAGGATTTGAATCAAGGCAGTCAGCTTCAGAATCCACAAAATATTGTTGTTGTTGTTTTTTAAAGTATGTGGACACACGTGTGCATGAGAGGGGGGGGTGGAGGGAGAGAGAATTTCAAGCAGACTCCTTGCTCGCTGTGGAGCCTAATACAGGGCTCAATCTCATAACCCTGAGATCATAACCTGAGCCAAAACTGTTGGACGCTTAACTGACTAAGCCACTCAGGCATCCTTTAAAATGACTTTTAGGGACGCCAGAGTGTAGAGCATCTGCTTTCAGCTCAGGCATGATCCTGTGGTCCTGGGATCAAGTCCCACATCCGGCTCCTTGCAGGGAGCCTGCTTCTCCCTCTGCCTATGTCTCTGCATCTCTCTGTGTGTCTCTCATGAATAAATAAATAATCCTTTTTTAAAAATAAATAAGAAGACTTTTAAAGAGTCATTATTTCATATTTTCAGTTCATCAGCAGACAGACTTTAGTGGGCCAGATGAAAACCTTCATTATGTTAAATAAAGTTCAGCTCTACAACTCTTAATATTTTGAATTCATAAAGTTGAAAACAAAATCCTCAAATCAGGAATGTTTTAAAGTATTATAAACAATGACTAAACATTAATAATTCTGTATAATCCTTCTGGTTAAACTAAACATAAAAATCTTTAGGTAAATAATTGCAGTTTTGTTTAGCAACCTGTTAATATTTAACTGAGTCACTTAAGACTATTCAACAAAATTCTCACTCCCTTTGAGATGTCCTGGAATCATTTAATAGCAACCTTCTCAAAATGTATTATTAAAGAATCTCATGCTTTTAAAAGAAAAGATCAGACCAGTGCTAGCAGCTGCCAAGAATGAGTTTACTGCCTGGTTTCCATGACTGCATCAATCTGAAACCAGCATAAGAGAGAAGATGTATCCTTGGAAACCAACTCTTTGCTTCCCTCAATTAAGAAAGGGAGTAGGAAAAAGAGAAAAAGCTTCAGAATAATTCAACTTGTATTTAACGTGCCCATTGCACACGATACTCATGGGCAAAAGCCCTGTCCCAATCAAACTTGTAAGAAAGTTATGTGATGCCCAGTGGAGAACCCCAAAATGATTTTACAGAAACTATCTTATGATCCATATACAATATTTGATTTCAATCTTTGAAGAAAACCATAACAGAAGCTGTACCAGTAAGAGATTTATGAATAATATCTACTTGTGACAATATTTAGTACTCCCTTAATATCCTTACTATACAATTATGCTACCATCTGATTCTCTGCACACATCCTGTAGCATCCTTTGTTTTAGGCACGGTGGATAGTGAAATTTCAAAACGGAAGATTTTTCCAAATTCAGAAGCAGACTGAATTATACTTATGGAAATACCTATACTGGAATGCCTGGGTGGCTCAGTGGTTGAGCATCTGCCTTTGGCTCAGGGTGTGATCCCAGCGACCTGGATGAGTCCCACATCAGGCTCCCTGCAGGGAGCCTACTTCTTCCTCTGCCTATGTCTCTGCCTCTCTGTGTCTCTCTCATGAATAAATAAAATCTTAACAACAACAACAAAAAACCCTATACTTCATAACAAATCCATCCATCTCAACTACTACACATCTAAGGCAAGAACTTCCTATGAAGTACAAATGAACTTTAATGAAACATATTAAGCAGTCTGCCAGGTTTTCTTAAACCAGGGCCATCCTTCCTTGAAGCTATAAATATACTTCCTGTCATCAATAGCAATGGCTGGAGCAATCCCTCGGTTCAAAAGAACTAAAAATACATTATTGTACATATCCTCTCTTCTGCTACCCACCCACCATTCCAAGAGGAACTGACAGAGGGAAATGCAGAGCTGTGTAAAGTTCAGCTGAGAGCAGAACCTTTTTTTTTCCTTAAAAAAAAGGGGGGGTGGGGGGTTACCTTCAATTAGATGATGTCTAGGAAGGATTAATCAGCTCTTAGAGAGTTGGAATAAATTTTAAAATCTTTGGAGAAGCTATTCCTGATCACAGGTTATATTTTGTATTTCATGAACAGTTATTTGTGGACTAGTGTCATTTAATTAAACCATGTTAGGGGCATCTGGCTGGCTCAGCTGGTGGAGCATGCAACTCCTGATCTCAGGGTTTTAAGTCTGAGTCCCATGCTAGGTGCAGAGATTACTTACAAATAAAAATATGTAAAACCATGTTAACAGAAATTCATGCGTGAGAACAGGGCAAAGTGAAAACTCTATATATATAAAAATGTCTCATGGAACTAGATGGGGGTACTCAGCCAGCACTTTCAGTGGGGCTGGGGTCAATGAGATGGCCCTCATAGGGGATTGTTACCTAAGGAAGATGGAGCAAAAAGGACAGAGACCCAGATTCTCAATGTCAGAGAAAGGAAGAACAAATTCAAAAAGGGGAAAGACTAAAGGTACCTGGTGGCTCAGTGGTTGAGCATCTGCCTTCAGCTTGGGTGGTGATCCCAGGGTCCTGGGATCAAGTCCTGTATCGGAATCCGCACATGGAGCCTGCTTCTCCCTCTGCCTATGTCTCTGCCTCTTTCTCTGTCTCTCATGAATAAATAGAATATCTTTAAAAGGGGGGAGGAGGGACTAGGAAAAAAATGCTGTGGTATTAGAATGGAATCGGTGAAGATATCACAGTGAAATCATGTCTTTCAACATTCTTGAGCAGATACAGATGCTTATATATCTTTATAGGTACATGTATAAAAACATTACAAATCTTCCAATCACAAACACAACATCTGTGTTTCACTTCCCACCTAACAACCTCCCACCATTATAAAGGCTCTCACCCATGCTTTCTTTCTTCTTGCTCCTTTTGCCTTCTGACTGACCCTGGTGCTTCCCCCATGTGGCCCTGCATGGTGTCCCTCCTGCTTCTGGGAAATTAGAAGTAAACTTCAATGGCATTGACCTCTTCATGGCATCACTCAGTCATACTTATAAATTAAATCCTGGGTACATTTTAAAACAATATGCTATTTCTGACCTGTAAGAGAGCTTAAAGGCAATGACTCCCCAGTAGCAAGGAACACATCTAGTGTCCTGATCATGTTTTCTAAATATATCCTCAGGGTGCCTAGGTGGTTCAGTCGGTTAAGCATCTGATCTCAGCTCAGGTCATGATCTCGGGGTCCTGGATCAAACCCCACACTGGGCTTCCTATTCAGCAAGGAGTCTGCTTTTGCCTCTTCCTCTGCCCCTCCTCACTGCTCGTGCTCTCTCTCTCACATATCCTCTCTCAAATAAGTAAAATCTTAAAAAGCAAAACAAACATAAATAAATATATCCTCTAACAAAAGAAACCAGAGTTCATTTATGAAATGGTTGATTCTAGGAGTGGGTATGGAAAACCTTGTTGTGTCAAAGTTAGAAAAGGAAGTGATCAAAGAATGATGAGGACATGAAAAAAAGACTTAGGAGCCAGCTTGAAAGGGTTCCCACTGGCCAAATCAGAGGTAATTTAAGCATCAAAACAAATGAAAAATTAATAAAATAGGAATCCAGGAGTCCATGTTGATATGTTTAAATGATTTTTTTAAAACAGGAAGAGAGGGATCCCTGGGTGGCGCAGCGGTTTGGCGCCTGCCTTTGGCCCAGGGCGTGATCCCGGAGACCCGGGATCGAATCCCACATCGGGCTCCTGGTGCATGGAGCCTGCTTCTCCCTCTGCCTGTGTCTCTGCCTCCCTCTCTCTCTCTAACTATCATAAATAAATAAAAATTAAAAAAATAAAAAATAAAAATAAATAAAACAGGAAGAGAAAGCTTTTCTTTACAGTGAAATGCCAAATTATGAATGCTGAAGTAATGATGAAACTTTTAAAAATCACCATCTGGCCAACCACTTAGTAATAACTGATTCAGGGACAAATCATCAATGGAGTCAAACACTACTGGGTAAAAAATTGTTGAGAAATGGGCTGCTTATATAGCCTCAAAGTAACATGCTACAAAATGTGTATCATTTACTTATTAATTAGTAAATGCAAAATACTTTTGAACTAACTTACAGTATAGAAACCTCTCATCTTAACCAAGTGATAAAATTGCACATAACGAGTTAACAGGACAAGGTGGCATGTGTGCCTCCTAACATGATGTAGTGAAAAGAATACAACATCATGTCTGTGGTGTTCCTGCCAAAAATGCAAAACCTAAACCTATTTATGTGGAAACATCAGACTAACCCAAACTGAGGAACATTTTACAAAGTAAATGGCCTATTCTTCAAAACTGTCAAGATAACTAAGCAAGACCACGGAACTATTCAAAATTGAAGGAGGCTAAAGAGGCATGAAAACTAAAGGCATGGCTGTAAATGGTCTCCGATTCTGAGTTACAAGGAGAAAGGGAAGAGGTTTGTCTTCTTTTGTTTTTGGAGGGAGGCCTGACTTTTTGTTGTTCTTTCAGGGTTTTTTTTTTGTTGTTTTTGCTGTAAAGAACATAATTGTGAGATAAGTGAAATCTGAGTGGTGTCTGTGAATTAGATAGCAGTATTATATCAGTATTTCCTGATTTTAATGAGCATGCTATGGTTATACATGAGAGTATACTTGTTTTTAGGAAATACTGATTTAGAAGTAACAGCATTATATCTGCAACTTATTTCTCAAATGATTAAAAAAAAAAACTCTATAAACAGGAACATCTGAGTAGCTCAGTTGGGTGGCAGACTCTTGATTTCAGCTCAGGTCATGATCTCAGGGTCCTGGGATCAAGCCCCACGATGGTCTCTACACTCAATCAGGAGTCTGCTCAAGGATTTTCTCTCTCTTCCTCTCCCTCTGCCCCTCCCCACTGTCACTTCCATGCATGCACATACATGCACACTCTCCCTCTAATAAATAAATCTTTTCTTAAATTTAATTATTCAAGAGAGACACAGAGAGAGAGGCAGAGACACAGGCAGAGGGAGAAGCAGGCTCCCTGCAAGGAGCTAGATGCGGTACTCAATCTCGGATCCCAGGATCATGCTCCGAGCTGAAGGCAGCCGCTCAACCGCTGAGCCATCCAGGCGTCCCTCCTTTATTGTTTTTTAAAGATTTATTTATGGGACGCCTGCTTCTTCTCCCTCTCCCTCTGCCTGCCGCTCCCCCTGCTTGTGCTCTCTACTTGTCTCTCTCTAAAATAAATCTTTAAAAAAAAAAAAAATCCATCACTTTCTCATTCAAACAACCGCAATGAAGTTGTTGCCCTATGTGCCCAGCACAACTTGACCTTCCACTGGTCCCACAAACAACTTACTTACAAATAAAGATGTAACCGATGATCCTAAAATACAAACACAAGTACTGACATTGTGTGGCAATACTCAGTCACAAGGTGGGTAATCATCATATTCTAATATTTCTGAATACTGAAATTTAAAACACTCTAAGTCTACTCAGAGAAACTTCTCTCCAAAATATATCCAAGGACTCCCATTTGAGATCCTGCACTACAGTATGACTGCACAGGTATTACTGAAAACATCCTCCACCATATCACACAATGCCCTTTTTTAAGAGGAGAATACCTCAAAACCTTAGTGCCAGGAAAGACTATTTTTCACTACCGATGATGGTTTATAGCACGGAAGCCCCGTCAATCTCTTGGAACCTCTTTGCCGTGACTATTTTAACTTGAGAGGTCAATACATAGGCTTCTTTTTCAAATGACTGCTCAGGGGGCACCTGGATGGTTCAGTCATTAAGCAGCCAACTCCTGATTGGCATCAGGCTCTGTGCTCAACACGGAGTCGCCTTGTCCATCTCCCTCTGCTCTTCCCCCTGCTTCTGTGCATGCACTCTATCCCTAAAATAAATAAAACCTTAAAAAAATAAAATAAATGATTGTTAAGGATCTAACAGACTGTACTCTCTGTACTAACATCCCCAGCCTGCCTCTCTTACCATGAGACCTTTATTTTCCCTTTACTCTTTCTTAATGTATATCTGTATATATTTAAAATTTATTTGTCCTTATTGAGTAGGTAGTCAGACACACATCATAAAATTCAAAAAATATAAAAGAGGGATCCCTGGGTGGCGCAGCGGTTTGGCGCCTGCCTTTGGCCTAGGGCGCGATCCTAGAGACCCAGGATCGATTCCCACGTCAGGCTCCCGGTGCATGGAGTCTGCTTCTCCCTCTGCCTGTGTCTCTGCCTCTCTTTCTCTCTCTGTGACTATCATAAATAAATAAAAATTAAAAAAAAATATATAAAAGAAAATACACTTACTAGAAGGTATCCTTCCCCTCAGCCATCCACAACCCCAGCCCCCAGAGGTAATTATTATTATTGCCAGTTTCTTTAGTATCTTTCTAGAGAGCTACACACACACACACACACACACACACACAGGTTTTATATACTTCAGCAAATCACTTCAAATTTTCCTCAGAATGAGCTAGACCATAATAAGTACTTCCTTCCCTGGCCATAAATTTTAGAAATTACAGTATTTTAGAATTAAGTAATTTTAGAGATGGATCTTTTTTTTTTTTTTTAGAGATGGATCTTAAATCATCAAGTTTCTTATCACTTTACAAATGAAGAAACTGTGACCCAATAGAGACTTGTGTTAAGTCAGATGGCTAATTAGTATCTCCAGAAATAGAGTTGAAGTCTGCTAACTCCAAATCCCTCTTCATCCAAGGGTACTCAAATTCCTTCACATTTTCCATAATCATCAGGTGTTTAATCTTTCTTAACCATATAAAAGTGGAAAGTGGAAGCAGGAAGTTCCCCCTTGCAATGGCTCTTTTCTCAGAGAGACAAGACACTGTTTATTTTTAAGTTGTTTAGTTACCATCTGTACAAACACAGATTTGTCGATCTCAAATCCAACAAGAAATACATCATCACTAATATTCTCAGTAATTTCCAAGAAACAAAGCTGAAATTTAGTGTAGACATAGCCCTACAAACATTAAAAGAAAAAAATATTATATTCTTGACCTCTGCATTTTGGTTTTAATCAGTATCTGTTGCCTAGCACTTCACTCAATGCAACATAAACGCACTAAACTCTTAGTAGAAATAAGACATGCTCAGGGCCCCTGGGTGGCTCAGTCAGTTAAGAATCTGCCTTCAGCTCAGGTCATCATCCCAGGGTTCTGGGATGGAACCTCACATGGGGCTCCCTGCTCAGTGGGGAGTCTGCTTCTCCCTCTCCCTTAGACCCTTATCTCTCTGGCACTATCTCTCTCTCTCAAATGAATACATTTTTTTTTAAGATTTTATTTATTTATTCATGAGAGACACAGAGACAGAGAGGCAGAGACACAGGCAAAGGGAGAAGCAGGCTCCATGCAGGAAGCCCGATGTGGGACTCGATCCTGGGACTCTGGGATCACACCCTGAGCAAAAGGCAGACGCTCACCTGCTGAGCTACTCTGGCATCCCTCAAATGAATACATTGAAAAATATGTATTTTAAGAAATAAAATATAAAATGAAATAAAAAAAGACATGCTCATCAATAATCATCATCAATAAACTACCAGGAAATCAGACATGAAAACAAGGATAAAAATACATTGTGATCAACACTACAGTTGCCATGCTGATCCTAAAAGAAAAATATAATCCCTGGGTAAATTCAGGAAACTTCACTAAGTAGGTGATACACTACTGGGCCTAGAAGAGTAAGTAATATTATTGGTTAAGTTTTTGTTTAATGAATTCAATTTCAAGGAGAAAGATAAATTGAATCACATATGTACAGTCTTTGGCAGTTCGAGTGACAGTCACAAACTAGTAGCAAAGTGTTAAAAATCGAATGTGAACTTTTTTGACTCTTACTTTTTTTAAAGATTTTATTTACTTGAGAGAGAGAGAGAGAGAGAGAGAGAGCGTGCGTGTGCACACGAGCAAGGGGGAGGGGCAGGGACAGAGAGAGAAGCTGACTTCCTCGTTGATCAGGGAGCCTGACACATGATCTCACAGAACCCTGAGATCATGACTTGAGCCAAAGGCAGATGCTTAACCTACTGAGCCACCCAGGCAACCTGAATGTGAACTCTTTTAGACAGGCCATAGAACCTCCAGTGTGGCACAGGACCCAGGAGATCTATTTCTCTCATACACATTGCCTGTATGGCCCTCAAAGACATATTTGAGTTTGCATCCCCTGACAAAATGCCAAAGATAATGAGGATGGGAGGAGGGGAAAAAAGGTACCTCAAAAACCTTGAGTTTTGAGGGCACATTAGGGGTTTAAAGTTTCTTGTTTAAAACTATTTACCAGTTTTGGAATCAGAAAATAAAACCTATAAAAAGAAAAGATGAATAGGAAAAAGCAGGAAATAATAAAAGACAGCTTTAGATGCTGAACAAGGTTAGGTTCATTGAAGAGCTAAGTAAACTCACTTGCTGCCAAATTTAAGGTGCAAGTTATATGATATTGTGCCTCAGCAAAATTACATATTACTACACATTTTGAACTACCAGCATCATTTTAAGATCATTAATCTGCATGTGCTAATGTGTGGATTATTATACAATATAAATGTATCACACAATATAAGTGACTTGACAGAAATAAGCATAGGATTTAGGGTGCTTGGCTGGCTCAGTCAGTTAAGTGTGCCTTCGGCTCAGGTCATGATCCCAGGATCTTGGGATAGATTCCCCAGTCAGGCTCTTTGCTCAGTGAGGGGCCTGCTTCTCCCTCTCCCTCTGCCTGCTGCTCCCCCTGCTTGTGTGCTCTCTCTCTCCCCCTGTCAAATAAATAAATAAAATCTTTAAAAAAAAAAGTGTAAGATTTATACCTAGATCAGACATAGAGCAGTCAGTCACATAATGCTGACTGGAAGAGGAGAGCCTCATATAAGAAATTATAATGCCAGATAAAGGAGGGAGATGGGCAGTCAAGCCAAAGGCGAAGGATCTGAAGGAGAACAGCACAGTGGGCACAGGAGAAAGGTAAGATTAAAAGACTAAAAGGGGATGAACTGCCAAAGCACAGTCTGATAAGGAGTTTGGATTTTACCCAGAAGATTTTAAGCTGGAGAGTGCTGTGATTAGATAAGGAAGTCAAAAAGAGTACTCTTGGTAGCAATGTGATAAATGACCTGCAACAAGGAAACAATAACGAGTAGACATCTAGGGAACCTGCAGCAGTCCTCTAAGTGAGAAAAAACCTGAGCTAAGAGACAAAAGAGATGGAGGAAATTAGGCAAATATGCGAAAAACTGAAGGTAAAACAGGAATGCATCACTAATGAGATGAACACAATCATCCAAGTTTCTGGTCTGGGTTACTGGGTTGTGCCACTCATCAAAATAGAGAATATAAAAATAACACATTTAAAGGGAAGATGAAGAGATACCTAGGTGGCTCAGCAGTTGAGTACCTGCCTTCGGCACAGGGCGTGATCCTGGAGTCCCGGGATCGTCCCACATCAGGCTCCCTACATGGAGCCTGCTTCTCTCTCTGCCTATGACTCTGCCTCTCTCTCTCTCTGTGTCTCTCATGAATAAATAAATAAAATCTTTAAATAAATAAATAAATAAATAAATAAATAAATAAAATAAATAAATAAAATAAATAAATAAATAAATGGAAGATGAGGGCAATTCTGAGCCTGCTGGTGCCTAGGAAACAGTCCAACAGAGACAGCCAGTAGATTGTTGGGTATCATCCAGTCTGTGCTGAGGACAAATTTTCTAATTAGCAAGGAGCTGGAAGCTGAAACCATGGGCATAGGCATGTGCTTCCAGGAAGATTATGTAGGATAAAACACAAGAGGGCAGAGGATGAAAATACCTGGTAAGTCCAAGAATGATCAGAGAAGAGGGGCCTAAAGGGAACTGAGCAACAGAGGTAGAAAAAACCAGGACAGTGTGTCAGAACTCCCAGAAAGACAGTTCAGAGAGTAAATGTACAGTTTATAACATTTATGGAGCTCTTCCCTTTCCCATCCCTTCTGTATTTCCCTGATTCCTCCTTAGTTAGGTAAATGACATTATGACTCTAGAAGAAAAAGATATGAACAACAAAGAAGTATATCAAACACACAATACTAACACTTTTGGTTAAGTTTGGATATGTCATTTTTACATGTAAGTAATTCAGATTCAGGTAATGAAAAGCACTGGAAGTCTTAGAGTGTGCTTTACTAAATGTATAAGTTTAATTTCTCAGTACTATTCAAGTGCTTAAGGAGATTCTGCTTGTTAAGGTGGTAAACTCTGAACTATCAGGATTGATTGTGGTTGACAAAATATATAAGCGTTTTTAAACATCTAAGGAAATTGGGCAGCCCGGGTGGTGCGGTTTAGCGCCGCCTTCAGCCCAGGGCGTGATCCTGGGGACCTGGGATTGAGTCCCATGTCGGGCTCCCTGCATGGAGCCTGCTTCCCCCTCTGCCTGTGTCTCTGCCTCTCTCTCTGTCTCTCATGAATAAATAAATTTTTAAAAATATTTTAAAAATAAATAAAAATAAACATCTAAGGAAATTTAATTTACTAGCAAAGGAATATGGAGGAATTTAATCTGTTAAATTTGAATTAACATTAATTAAAGAGTACAAGTTATTGCTCTTATTTCCCTTTTTTTTTTTTTTAAAGATTTTATTTATTTATTCATGAGAGACACAGAGAGGCAGAGGCATAGAGGGAGAAGCAGGCTCCCTGCAGAGAGCCCAATATGGGACTCGATCTCCAGACTTGGGATCAAGACCTGAGCCAAAGACAGACTCTCAACCACTGAGCCACCCAGGCGTCCCATATTGCTCTTATTTCCATATAAAAATTACAATGCTATGGGGCGCCTGGATGGCTCAACTGGTTAAATGTCTTATTTCAGGTCAGGTCATGATCTCGGGGTCCTGGGATGGAGCCCCACCTCAGCTCCCAGCTCAGTGTGGAGTCTGTTTGTCATTCTCCCCCTGCCCTTCCCTCCACTCATGCTCTCTCTCCCTCTCTCTCGATCCCAGGACTCCGGCATCATGACCTGAAGGCAGATACTCAACCACTGAGCCACTTAGGCGTCCCTCAAATAAATAAAATCTTAAAATTATAATACTTACAATAACAAGAGTAAAGGAAAACTAAATTTTTAATTTGGCATTTAAATAATTGAATATTAATTTAAACCCAAGTAATTTTAAGTAGTCCTTTCTGTGCACAAAAGCCCCACTCAGACATTAAAAAACACACAGATAATTTAGCTGCTATTAACCACTACTTGCTCTACAAGAGCCTTCTTCAAAGTAAAACCTTTGAAAACTAAGTACAACTGAGTAAGTATTAACTGTTTAAGCAATCTCTCCCACTAACACTGGAGAAACTGAACTCCATATAACCCCTACCACCTCTCGCCCAAAGCTAAGAACAGTACATCTCAATCTGCTTTAACACCCCTTTTCATAAACATAAAACACTCATACTCTTCATTAATGTTAGCTGAAATGTCAAACTTAAATACTGGATGGGGTAGAGCACCTGAGTGGCTCAGTTAAGCACTGGACTGGGTTTCAGCTCAGCTCATGACCGCAGGGTCATAAGATTAGGCCTCATGCCAGGTAGTCACTCAGTGTGGAGTCTGCTTAAGGTTCTTTACCCCTCCCTCTCCCTCCTCAGGCACACTCTCTTGCTCACATGCGTATGAACTCTCTTTCAAATAAATAAAATCTTAAAAAGCAGGAGGGGCATCCGGGTAGCTCAGTGAGTTGAGTAGCTAGCTGACTCTTGATTTGGCTCAGGTGATGATCTTGGGGCCCTAGGATCCAACCCTCCACAGGCTCCAAGCTCAGCACAGAGTCTGAGCTTGGAGCCTGCTTAAGGATGCTCTCTCCCTCTGCACACTACAACCGCCCCCCAAGCTGGTGCACCCCCCCTCCCTGTAAAATAAATAAATCTTTTTTTTAATTTTTATTTATTTATGATAGTCACAGAGAGAGAGAGAGAGGCAGAGACACAGGCAGAGGGAGAAGCAGGCTCCATGCACCAGGAGCCCGATGTGGGATTCGATCCCGGGTCTCCAGGATCGCGCCCTGGGCCAAAGGCAAGCGCCAAACCGCTGCGCCACCCAGGGATCCCAATAAATCTTATTTTAAAAAAGAAATAAACACACACATTGTATGGACATGTACTATTTCTGGAAAGTTGCACAAGTTTCATAGTACCTGGGGATGCCTCTGGAAAGAGGAACCTAAAAGATGGGGAGAATTACATTTTATTGTGTATTTTTAGTACACAATAAAAATACTGGAATATTTTATTTTTTTAAAAGATTTTATTTATTTATTCATAGAGAGAGAGAGAGAGAGAGAGGGAGGCAGAGACACAGGCAGAGGGAGAAGCAGGCTCCATGCAGGGAGCCTGACATGGGACTCGATCCCTGGTCTCCATGATCACACCCCAGGCTGCAGGTGGCTCTAAACCACTGCACCACAGGGGCTGCCCAATACTGGAATATTTTAATAGGTACATGTATTAATTATTCAAATGCATACATGATTTTAAATGAAGCAAATTTTAAAAATACACTGATTTAAAAACATAAAACTAATTTTTCTTTTTAAAAAATTTTTTCAAACTTACCTCCTCTCTACCATAGACAAGCCACTACTGAAAATCATGGCCTCAGAGGTTCACAACTGCTGCCAACAGCACTACCGCTGAGTATGAACTACAAGAAGAAAAAGAATCCTCTATGACTTCTATCAACTGATAGCAAAACCCTGAGCAGGCTAGCACCTCAGATTGAGAAAAGAGAAAGACACCAGCTGAAAGTCACTGTGAATTTAGCCCCTCTTAACATGAGCAGGTTTAAGCAGGCAATAAGGAGCACTGCAGAGCAATGGTCTCACAGAGAAAGCAGGCAGAGGCACTGAATCAGGAACTGGCCTCAGTCCCTGAAAGGAGAATAAAGCATTCACATCACTGGAGACACGAAAAGGACCACCAGGAGAACAGAAGCATCCCTGTAAAAGCTCTGCCACCCCTCCCTCAGTTCCTTTTAGAAGAACAGTTGAAGTCCTGGAACTATTCCACATTGCTCTGGTAACAGTACTGCTGATACATCACTGGTGAAACACACTATCTTTATTAATGGATAGTATTAATGTATTTACAGTATTATATTAAGCCACCAGAAAAAAAATATTAAGCCACCGGTCAACCAATGTTTGAAAGCTAATTGCTGGTTAAGTTACTTCTCAATCAATGTTTGAGAATTCCTTGCACCAGTTCACAGCAATCAGATTTCAAGTTCTTCCCACACACAGCAGCTCAGTTCACCAACATCTCTCCTAAAAAGCCTGGGTTCTGGAACCCTACTAACATTTCTATTGCTTAAATCATACACCTATCTCCCTCCCCATCTCCATCCCCACTCCCCAACCCCAAACCAGTCCAGAACACCACCATTCCTGGCCAAATCTACTCTAACAATCACCAATTAGTCTTTATGTCCTGTGCAGTTCATTCTCCACAGTAATGACTAACCTTCTGACTACACATTAGCCAATCAACCCATGTGCACACCCCCAACAAATGTTCACTTATAAGTATGATAAAAGGGGATCCCTGGGTGGCGCAGCGGTTTGGCGCCTGCCTTTGGCCCAGGGGGCGATCCTGGAGACCCGGGATCGAATCCCATGTCGGGCTCCCGGTGCATGGAGCCTGCTTCTCCCTCTGCCTGTGTCTCTGCCTCTCTCGCTCTCTCTGTGTGACTATCATGAATAAATAAATAAAATCTTTAAAAAAAAAAAAAGTATGATAAAGGTACTAATACATGTGAATGTTATAAAACATTATTTTCAAATGTAATAAAATGATCCCAATAATGGTTTTTACATGGATAAGTATAATGGTAATTATAAAAAACTATTGCTATTATTAATATATTAGTATTAAACTTATTTTTTAAATATTAGTGTGACCATATAATCACGTATTTCTCACTGTGCTTGAAAAACCTCATTCCAGAGATCCCTGGGTGGCTCAGCGGTTTAGCACTTGCCTTTGGCCCAGGGCGTGATCCTGGAGTCCCTGGATCGATTCCCACATCGGGCTCCCAGCATGGAGCCTGCTTCTGTCTCCTCCTGTGTCTCTGCCTCTCTCTCTCTATCTATCTCTATCATAAATAAATAAATAAATCTTTAAAAAGAAAAAAAGAAAAACCTCATTCCAATACTTTGTGACAGAGCAATCTATAAGTTGGTCTCAAGTCAATACTTGGTTTTAATGGCTATCATAGCCAAAGAGAAACATGGGATCAAAAAGAAAAGAATACTGGATGCCTGGGTGGCTCAGTGGTTGAGTGTCTGCCTTTGGCTCAGGGCTTTGGCTCAGGGCGTGATCCTGGGGTTTTGGGATCCAGTCCCGCATCAGGCTCCCTGGGGGTAGTCTGCTTCTCCCTCTGCTTATGTCTCTGCCTCTCTCTCTCATGAAAAAGGAAAGGAAAAAGGAAAAAGAAAGAAAACAAACACTTATGGCAGTGCTTACTAAATCATGGTATTTATTTTCCAACCCCAACCATTTCATAAACATTTTTCCTTTAAATCTGACTAGCAAATGTCCATCTTCCCCGATGCAATTATTCTTGAAAACTAATCAGAAGATTAGAAATCCATTTCTAACAAATGGATTTGAAACCCACTAAAACTATTGGGAGTATTTTCTAACTTTTTACTATGGGAAATTTAAAACATACACAAAAGAAGTGCAAGCTCTATAATAAGTTTTTTTTTTAAGATTTTATTTATTCATGAGAGACAGACAGGCAGAGTCAAGGCAGAGGGAAAAGCAGGCTCTCCTTGGGGAGCCTGCTGCAGGACTTGATCCCAGGACTCTGGAGTCACGACCAGAGCCAAAGGGACATGCTCAACCTCTGAGCCACCCAGGTGCCACTATAATAAATTCTTTTATGTCTTTTAACCAGCTTCAATAACTATCAATAAATGGTAAAGTATTCAAATATTTATGGTAAAGTAATAAGTTAAAGTTTGGTAGGGGGATCCCTGGGTGGCTCAGCGGTTTCGTACCTGCCTTTGGCCCAGGGCACGATCCTGGAGTCCCGGGATCGAGTCCTGCATCAGGCTCCTGGCATGGAGCCTGCTTCTCCCTCTGCCTGTGTCTCTGCCTCTCTCTCTCTCTCTCTCTCTCTCTCTGTCTATCATAAATAAATAAAAATAAATCTTTAAAATAAATAAATAAAGTTTGGTAAACGTCCAAATACAATGAATTTTTTTTCAGAAAGATACTTCTGTATTTATCCCTAAGAGAAAGGAATCTTTCCTTTTATTTTTTTTAAACGTTTTATTTATTTATTCATGACAGACACACAGAGAGGCAGAGACACAGGCAGAGGGAGAAGCAGGCTCCATGCAGGGAGCCCGATGTGGGACTCGATCCTGAGTCTCCAGGATCACGCCCTGGGCCACCGGGGCTGCCCCAGAATCTTTCCTTTTAATAGAATACCATTATCATACTTTAAAATAACTAAAACAATTGTTTAAAAATCATCTAATATACAATGATATTCAAATTATTCCCAATGGTTTCATAAACATCTTTTTAAAATTTTACTTAAGGGGCAGTCCCGATGGCTTAGCGGTTTAGCACCGCCTTCAGCCCAGGGTGTGATCCTGGAGGCCCTGAATCAAGTCCCATATCAAGCTCCCTGCATGGAGCCTGCTTCTCCCTCTGCCTGTGTCTCTGCCTCTCTCTTTCTCTCTCTGTTTCTAATAAATAAATAAAATCTTTAAAAAAAATAAAAGAAAAAATAAAATAAAATAAAATAAAATAAAATAAAATAAAATAAAATAAAATTTTACTTAAGGAATCTCTACATCCCATGTGGGGCTCAAGCTCACAATCCCAAGATCAAGATTCAGACACTTTTCCAACTGAGCCAGCCAGGTGCCCCTCATAAATATATTTTTATTGTTGGTCTGTATGAAACAGGATCTAAACAAGGTCAACACATTAATCATATTGAAATAGTATGTCTCGGGGATCCCTGGGTGGCTCAGCGGTTTGGCGCCTGCCTTTGGCCCAGGGCGCTATCCTGGAGACCTGGGATCGAGTCCCACATTGGGCTCCCGGCATGGAGTCTGCTTCTCCCTCTGCCTGTGTCTCTGCGCCCCTCTCTCTCTCTCTCTCTCTCTCTCTATCGTAAATAATAAATAAATTTTTTTAAAAAGGATTTAAAAAATGAAATAGTATGTCTCTAGTCTTTTCTAATCTGTAATAATTTATCTGGGGTTTTCTGCATTTATTTGAAGTAACTGGGTTCTTCTACAGAATTTCCCATATTATGATATTCTTTTTTTTTTTTTTTTTTTTTTTTTTAAGATTTTATGTATTCATGAGAGACACAGGCAGAGGGAGAAGCAGGCTCCATGCAGGGAGCCCAACATGGGACTCAATCCCAGGTCCCCAGGCTCAGGCCCTAGGTTGAAGGCAGATGCTCAACCGCTGAGCCACCCGGGCTGCCCCATATTATGATATTCTTTTTTTTTTTTATGATATTCTAATCACATTCTGTGAACTCATAGTTAGATCTAGAAGTTAAGAGTCTGGCTTGATGGGTGCCTGGGTGGCTCAAGTCAGTTTAAGTGTCTCCCTTCACCTCAGGTCATGATCTCAGGGTCCTGAGGTCCTGGGATTGAGCCCCACGATGGGCTCCATGCTTAGCAAGGAGCCTGCTTCTCCCCATTCCTCTGCTCTCTCAAATAAATGTATTTTTAAAATAAAATTTTTTAAAAAGTTTAATTTTGTAGGAGGGAGAGTATTTCATGAATGGTATTATATTTTTTCCTATTGTACCACACAAGAGGAACAAAAGGTTTACTGGTATCCATTATGAAGATGATATAATTGATCAGAAGATTGTCAGTCCTATCCTTCTATTATTATAAAATTCCCTAATGGCTTTAACAACCAATGATGATCAATCTCTAGGTCTTTTATTTCATTAGATCACCTGGAAATTTTTTAGAAACACATTTGGAGATTTTTATCAGGTAACAAACTTATGTTTCCAAGTTTTTCATTTGTAAAATTATGAGAGTTTTTATAGGTGTAACAAAATAACAATGAGATCATGAGTCATCAGGGAAATGCAAATCAAAACCACAATGAGATACCACTTCACACCCACTAAGATAGCTATAATCAAAAAGACAGAGGGGGTGCTTAGCTGGCCTAGTCGGTGGAGCATGCAATTCTTGATCCTAGGGTGTGGAAGAGAGAGAGAGAGAGACAGACAGACAGACAGAAAGAGAGAGAGAGAGAGAGAAAAGAGAAATGAAAAGAAAGAAGAAAAGAAAAGAAAAGAAAAGAGAAGAAAAGAGAAAGAAAAGAAAAGAAAAGAAAAGAAAAGAAAAGAAAAGAAAAGAAAAGAAAAGAAAAGAAAAGAAAAGAAAAGAACAAATGTTGGTGAGGACATGGAGAAACTGGAACCCTTGTGCATTGCTGCTGGAAACCGTAAAATGGTGTAGCTGCTTTAGAAAACAGTTTTGGCAGCTCCTCTAAAAGTTAAACAGTATTACCACTTAATCCAGCAATTCCACTCCTAGGTATATACCCAAAAGAAATGAAAACATGTTCACACAGAAACTTATACATGTTCATGACAGCATTATTCATAATAGACAAAAAATGGAAACAACTCAAATGTTCACTGATTAATGGATAACAAAATGTGGTATACTCATACAGTGGAATGGAATGGAATGGAATGGAATGGAATGGAATGGAATGGAATGGAATGGAATGGAATGGAATGGAATGGAATGGAATGGATTATTTAGCTACAAAAAGCAATAAGTACTGATAGATGCTACAACATGGATGAATCCCAAAAACATTATGCCACATGCCATATGACTCCATTTACATGATGCCTCCAGACCAGGCACATCCATAGAGACAGAAGATAACTGACTCCCAGAAGCTAGGGGAAAGGCTGAATGGGGAACGAAGCTACTGGGTACAGAACTTCTTCTTGGAATAATGAAAACCTTCTGAAATTAGATGGTGGTGATGACTGCACAACTTCAAGAATATATTAAAAACCACTGAACTTGGGACACCTGGGTGGCTCAGCAGTTGAGCATCTGCCTTTGGCTCGGGGAGTGATCCCGGAGTGCCAGGATCGAGTCCCGTGTCGGGCTTCCTGCATGGAGCCTGCTTCTTCCTCTGCCTGTGTCTCTGCCTCTCTCTCTCAGTCTCTGTCTCAAATAAATAAAATCTTTAGGGGATCCCTGGGTGGCGCAGCGGTTTAGCACCTGCCTTTGGCCCAGGGCGCGATCCTGGAGACCCGGGATCGAATCCCACGTCGGGCTCCCGGTGCATGGAGCCTGCTTCTCCCTCGGCCTATGTCTCTGCCTCTCTCTCTCTCTCTCTCTGTGACTATCATAAATAAATAAAAATTAATAAATAAATAAATAAATAAATAAAAATAAAATCTTTAGAAACCACTGAACTTGTATGTTTTATTTTTTAAGATTTTACTTATTTATTTATAAGAGACACAGGAGAAAGGCAGAAACTTAGGCAAACGGGGAAGCAGCCTCCCCATGGGGGGCCCAATGTGAGACTCAATCCCAGGACCCCAGGATCATCACCCGAGCCAAAGGCAGATGCTCAACCACTGAGCCACCCAGGTGTCCCTGAACTGTACGTTTTAAAACGGTGAATTTATTTTTTAAGATTAATTTATTCTTAATAAAGAGAGAGAGAGAGAGAGAGAAAGAAAGAAAAGAGATCACATGCATGAGTGGGAGGAGGGGCAGAGGGAGAGAATTTAAGCCGACTCTCCACGAAGGAGGGCAGTACTCAATCTCACAACCCTGAGATCATGACTTGAGCTGAAACCAAGAGTAAGACACTTAACTGACTGAGCCACCCAGGTAGCCCTAAAAGGGTGAATTTATGGTATGTAAATTATATTTCAATAAAGCTGTTTTTTTTTAATTACTAGGAAAGGCTATTCCATAGCACACTTCTTTGTAAGAAAAAAATTACTTTTCACTGTTTAAATAACCATTTTACTTGAAAACACAGATTAAGGATATTAATTTTTCAAATAGTATTTGCCAGGTAGCACACACAGGAAAAGTCAGCAAGTTTTTGGGAAAGAAAAATGAAAAAAAAAAAAAAAAAAGGAAAAAATATCGACTCTACAAAATAGCCAAAAAAGGATAACTTGCCTCAATAATCCATTAAGTGGCAGTGAATGAATTTCATCTTTTTATTCAGTCAATGCAACTGTTCTGTCACTAGCTTACATTTAGACAATTATTCCATATAGCAATGTTATGAAGGCAGTCATTTCCTACTAAGAATATATCTTCTCGGGATCCCTGGGTGGCTCAGGAGTTGAGCGTCTGCCTTTGGCCCAGGGCTTGATCCTGGAGTCCCAGGACGGGGTCCCGCATCAGGCTCCCTGCATGGAGCCTGCTTCTCCCTCTGCCTGTGTCTCTGAGCGCCTCTCTCTCTCTCTCTCTCTCTGTCTTATGAATAAATAAATAAAATCTTTTAAAAATAAATAAAATAAATTTAAAAAGAAAAAAAGAGGGATCCCTGGTTGGCTCAGTGGTTTGGCGCCTGCCTTTGGCTCAGGGCGCGATCCTGGAGTCCCGGGATCAAGTCCCACATCTGGCCCCTGCATGGAACCTGCTTCTCCCTCTGCCTGTGTCTCTGCCTCTCTTTCTCTTTCTCTCTCTCTCTATCATGAATAAATAAATAAAATCTTTAAAAAGAAAAAAAGAAAACATCTTCTCCAGTACAATCTTCCTCCAGTAGCTCACAAAAGATGTGACTTTGGGGAGATTTAATTATTAAAAGAGGGGCAGCCCTGGTGGCGCAGCGGTTTGGCGCCGCCTGCAGCCTGGGGCGTGATCCTGGAGACCCGGGATCGAGTCCCACATCAGGCTCCCTGCATGGAGCCTGCTTCTCCCTCTGCCTGTGTCTCTGCCTCTCTCTCTCTGTGTCTATGAGTAAATAAATAAAATCTTTAAAAAAAAAAAAATTATTAAAAGAAAATCTAGCAAATACTAAGACATGATAGAAGCTTCTATACTTTTATAACTACATATGTAGCAAACCTACCACACTGTAAAATTTGTCTCAATATTGTTCAAATCTTCACAACATTTTCCATTCATTGTATGAGTATTTGCTGAAAAAGGAATGCATTTTGGCTTCTTGACATAGCTTTCCGGTCTTTTTTTAAAGCAAGCCTTTTCGGGAGGTGGGGTACAACAGGAAGAACCTGTCAATGTTATGTGCTTTTTTGTCTTTCATAAGAACAACAAATATATACTTTAATCACTAGGTTAGTAAAATTGTTAAAGAATCGCATAGAACAGCCTATGACTAAACATCATTGGAAGAGAAAAATGCAGAGGTTCTCTTTAAGCTCTGTATGCTTAGTTTTCAAGGGTCTTGGTACTAATGACAGCCTTGTATATTATTATTTTATATCTCAATGTTCTACAAACTCTTAAAACAAGATTCCTATTAAGGACAGAGGATGTGGGCAACCCTGGTGGCTTAGCGGTTTAGCGCCGCTTGCAGCCCGGGGTGTGATCCTGGAGACCCGGGATTGAGTCCCACGTCAGGCTCCCTGCATGGAGCCTGCTTCTCCCTCTGCCTGTGTCTCTGCCTCTCTCTCTCTCTCTCCCTCTGTGTGTGTGTGTGTCTATGAATAAATAAATAAAATATTTTTTTAAATAAAATCTTTAAAAAAATGACAGAGGATATGAATCCATATTTCAAGGAGGCTTCCAGGGGTGTATGAGTGACTCAGTCAGTTAAGTGCCTGCCTTCGGCTCAGGTTATGATCTCAGGGACCTGGGACAGAGCCCTACATTGGGCTTCTTGCTCAGGAGGGGAGTCTGCTTGTCCCTCTCCCGCCGTCCCTCACTCCAGCGAAGGGAAGGGGAAGGGGAAGGGGAAGGGGAAGGGGAAGGGGAAGGGGAAGGGGAAGGGAGGCTTTAAAAAAAAAAAAAAGGTCCTGGGATAGAGCCCTACTCTGGGCTCCTTGCTCAGCAGGGGAGTCGGCTTGTCCTCTCCCACTGTCCTTCACTCCAGCTAATGCACTCTCTCAATAAATAAATAAATAAAATCCTTTTTTTTTTTTTAAAGATTTTATTTATTTATTCATGAGAGACACACACACACACAGAGAGGCAGACACGCCGGGCTGCCCTAAAATCTTAAAAAAAAAGAAAAAAAAAGGCTTCCTGATACTTTCTAATGTAATAAAAGCTGACTTATTTAATCTGATTTAACAGCTCAGGGATCCCTGGGTGGCGCAGCGGTTTGGCGCCTGCCTTTGGCCCAGGGCGCAATCCTGGAGACCCGGGATCGAATCCCACATCGGGCTCCCGGTGCATGGAGCCTGCTTCTCCCTCTGCCTATGTCTCTGCCTCTCTCTCTTTCTCTCTGTGTGACTATCATAAATAAAAAAAAATAAAAATAAAAAAATAACAGCTCAGCAACAGTTTGTAATAGGAGTTGAACAAGGGTCAACTCTGCCATTGTTTGTGCTTACATTATTAGTATTTTCTTCAATCACTGGTTTATTTGCAGAAATTGTTTTAAGCAGGCCCCTGGGTGACTCAGTGCTTGAGCATCTACCTTTGGCTCAGCTTGTGATGCCGGGTCCTGGAATCGAGTCCCACATCAGGCTCCCCACAGGGAGCCTGCTTCTCTCTCTGCCTATGTCTTTGCCTCTTTCTCTCTCTCATGAATAAATATATAAAATCTTTTTTAAAAATTGTTTTAAGCCACTTGTCCATTTTGTGAAGGTTTAATAAAAAATATGTATAAACTGTTATTAATGTTTACACTAAATGGAAATTATTAATGAATACACTAAAAGGAAATGCATGATTATGGCTCTGCTTGCTCACCGCAGAACTCCTTTCTCTTCCTTCAGGACACCCAAAGTTCTATAGCTAACACAGGAACACTGACTTACAGACCCAAGAAGATGCCGGTAACAATCCCTGAATTTAATGTTTTACCATTTTTTAGATAAAAATAATAAAAGCTCTAAAATTGTCTTCCAGCATCCCAGCGAGTCATCTTATCTACCTCACTTTGAAAATTACTGCACTAGTTTGAAGGCAACAGTGAACTTTTTAAAACTGCAAATCAGATCAGTTCACTCTCCTCCTTATCATCCTATAATGGCTTAGTTCTGCCTTCAGGATAAAGTCCAAAATCCTCGCATGTTATATAGGGCCCTCAACTCTGGCTCCTGCCTCTCTCTAGTCAAGTGGTTCTCAACCACTGCATATGGGTATCACCTGGGAACTTAAAAATATTTATACATTCTCAGGTCCCACCCTAGACCAATTAAATCAAAATACCTGGGGGTAGGGTATTTGCATCCTTGATTTTTTAAGTTCCCCAGGTGAATCTAAAGTACAGCCAGTATGAAGAGCTACCCCTCTTACCAAAGTTTCAATTAGACCTTGTTACTCCAAGTGTGATCCACCCACCAGCAGCATCTGCCTCATTAGGGAGCTGGTTAGTAATGCAGAATCCCAAGTCCCACCCTAGACATAATGAATCAGGACTTGGCATCTTAACAAGGTCCCCAGATGGTTATGTGAACATTCAAGTTAGAGAAGCAATGCCCTAAGGTACCAAACCCCTTCCCAGCTCAGGGCCTTTTAATAAGTACTAACATTGAACTTCTCTGACATTAGCCCACAAGTGGGAAAGGACAGACATCACATCCACGTTCTTCTGGGATATCCCAACTCCAGGCACAATGTCTAGTATTTTCAGTTGAACAGCATCTAGTCTTCTATTTCATACCAGTATGATCTTATCCTAAATTTCCACAATATTTCTGACCTATTAATCATGTCTTTCCTCAAAAAACAAGTTGCCTTTAGGTACATAACTCTTGGATACATATCATAGCACTCTATTTCAAATTCTAAATAAACTACTGGTCTCTTTTTCTAGAGAAATGTAAATTAAGCCTAATTCAAAATACCATTACATTTTGAGTGAATTAATAAAATCAAATATTAGGTTTTGTTTGTAATAGTATTGGCTGGACTGGCAGGAAACAGGGCCACATAAATTTTTATGGTGTTATAATTTAGTTCAACCTTTCCAGATAGCAATTTGGCACTGAAACTGTAACCCGACTCAAGTGAACCCATTTTAGGAGCAAGACTCCAAGAAAATAATCCAGAAGTAGTATTTAAGCAAAGGTGTTCAAAAGTACCATTTGTTGGGTGCCTAGCTGGCTCAGTCAGAGCGTGCAACTCTTGATCTTGGGGTTGTGAATTCGCCCCCCACGCTGGTTGCAGAAATCACTTAAAAATAAAATCTTCTTTTTAAAGCCTTTTTTAATTTAATTATTATTTCTTTCAAGGTGAGGCAGGTACAGAGGAAGAGGAAGAGAATCAAGCAGCTTCCAGGCTCAGCATGTGAGCCTGACAAGGAGTTCAATCCCCTGACCCATAGAATCATGACCTAACCCAAAACCAAGATTATTTTAAGATTTCAAGGGGGCGGGGGGGGGGGGGGGGGGGGAGGGAGGGCATCCGAAAGGCTCAGTGGGTTAAGTGCCCTACTCTTGGTTTTGGCTCAGGTGGTAATCTCATGAGTTGGGAGGTGGAGCCTGCTTAAGATTCTCTCCCCTTCTCCCTACCCACCCCTCCGCCTGCTCACACCAGTACACTTACACTCTCAAATCTTTTTAAAAAGTATAATTGTAAAAAGGATAAAGTAAAGGAAAAAATTTAAAAGATTGCACAAACTAGTTATCAATGCATAGTTTACTATTCTGTGATTTAAATTAGATACATAGGGCAGCCCCAGTGGCACAGCGGTTTGGCGCTGCCTGCAGCCTGGGGTGTGATCCTGGAGACCCGGGATCGAGTCCCATGTCGGGCTCCCTGCATGGAGCCTGCTTCTCCCTCTGCCTGTGTCTCTGCCTCTCAGTCTCTCTCTCTCTCTGAATAAAAATAAATAAATCTTAAAAAAAATAAATAAATAAAAATAAATAAATCTTTAAAAAAAAAGATTTAAAAAAATAAATTAGATACATAGATAAGTATGAAATATTTTATGCCATTCAAAAATACAACAATCAGGGCAGCCCGGGTGGCTCAGCGGTTTAGCGCTGCCTTCAGCCCAGGGTGTGATCCTGGAGACCTGGGATCGAGTCCCACGTCAGGCTCTCTGCATGGAGCCTGCTTCTCCCTCCCTCTGCCTATGTCTCTGCCTCTCTTTCTCTCTGTGTCTCTCATAAATAAAATAAAATAAAATAAAATAAATACAACAATCATATTCTGTATGCACTGACTACAAGTATTAAAAAAAAAAAAAAAGCCATGCCTAAATAATGACCCAAATGAATGTGAACTTAAAGTCAATATAGGGGCACCTGGCTGGCTTAGTTGGTAGAACATGTGACTCTCAATCTTAAGGTCTACGAGTTCAAGCCCCATGTTGGGTGCGGAGCCTACTTAAAAATAAATACGTATATACATACAATTTGGCCAGGGGGACAGGCTGGCTAAATAGGTGATGGGGATTAAAGAGTGTGCCTGTCATGAGGAGCACCAAGTGATGTATGGAAATGTTGAATCACTATATCATATGCTTAAAACTAATATAACACTATAAATTAACTGGAATTAAAATTAAAACAAAAAATAAAGCAAATACAGTTTCACACTTAACAAATTCTCTTTTCTATAGAGAATATATATACAAACGTGTATATATATACATATATATTTTTAAGTGAACTCAACACACAATGTGGGGCTTGACCTCAGGACCCCAAGATCAAGAGTTGCATGCTCTACTGAGTGAGCCAGCCAGGTGTCCCTATAAAGAATATATTAAAACAAATTTTGGCACACCCAAGTGGTTCCACGGGTTAGGTACCCAACTCTTGGTTTCAGCTCAGGTCATGATCTCAGGGTTGGGAGATCGAGGCCCACATCAGGCTCTACTCTCAGCATGGAGTCTCCCTGAGATTCTCTCTTTCCCTCTCTTCCCCTCCCTCTCCTGCTCAGGCACCCCTGCTCGTTCACATTCTCTCAAGCTCTCACTCTAAGATAAAGAAGTAAATCTTTTTAATAATAAATAAGTAAAAACACATCTTATTATTGGGTTATTTATGGATTTGCTGTTCAGTTTGGTTTTTTTTTTTTTTAAGATTTTATTTATTCATGAGAAACAGAGAGAGAGGCAGAGACATAGGCAGAGGGAGAAGCAGGCTCCTCACAGAGAGCCAGATGCGGGACTCGATCCCAAGACCTGGGATCATGCCCTGAGCCAAAGGCAAATGCTCAATGGCTGAGCCACACAGGTGTCCCTGCTATTCAGTTTAATAAGTGTTACACAGTCTATTTTTGTTGTACTCAAGCTCACTAAAAAGTCATTTCTTCAGCTTTGGTATTTAGGAACATTAGTTATTGCACTAGAAGTAAAAAGACAAGATTCTGTATTTGGCCAGCTTCCTGCTTATAACTCAAATTCAAACTTCACCTGCATCTCACTTTTTCCACATGACCATGAAGAAAAATAATGCAACAATGTTTACAAATCAACTGAGTGCCTCCAATGAAAGGAACTGAGCAAATACAAATATCAGAACTGCTTGAAAAACAACCACCACCCACACTGACAAGTCACAAAAGTCATTTATCCTCCTGAACCTCAATGTCTCCCTCTGTAAACTGAAAGAAATCAGTTAAAATCACATGGGGGGGGATCCCTGGGTGGCGCAGCGGTTTGGCGCCTGCCTTTGGCCCAGGGTGCGATCCTGGAGACCCGGGATCGAATCCCACGTCGGGCTCCCAGTGCATGGAGCCTGCCTCTCCCTCTGCCTGTGTCTCTGCCTCTCTCTCTCTCTCTCTGTATGTGACTATCATAAATAAATAAAAATTTAAAAAAAAAAAAAAAAAAAAAAAAATCACATGGGGGGAGATTAGTTGAGGGAAAAGTAGGTATAGATATATGAAAAAGCATCCCAGGGGATCCTGATGTACACTCTGATGAAGATCTACTAAGTCTCGTTCACATTTTGGGAGGAGAATGATTTAGTACAAACACCTTGAAGCAGTGGTGATTTGGATATAGGTCTAAAAATTTTAAATGGGCATATATCCTCTGACCCAGTAATTCCATTTCTAGAAATACATTGTTCAGATAACCTTACATATGAGCTCCTTACAAACTACTATGTACAAAAACATTCATTGTAACACTGTAATAGAAAAATCTGGAAAATTAAATGTTGTTTAACTTAAAGACTAGTTACAGATTATGATGCAGCCACACAATGAAGAGCAAAAAATGTCAACAGAAAGAATGAACAGCTTTATACCTACCAATACGGAATGATTTCCTAAATACATTAAGGAAAAAGGTGTGACTGGTATGTACCATGAGGGGAAGAATACGAATAGGTACACACGTTTATAAAAGTACAGTGTCTATGTAAAGCCATAGAAACTGGAAAGCCCAGTCATCTCTGAAGAGGTTAAGATAGGAGGGAGACAGTATATTCCCTTTTATACTGCTGGGGTGTTTTTTTTGTTTTGTTTTGTTTTTTCCTCTTTTCTGCTGGAGTGTTTCATCACATTTATTTATCTTTTCCTGAAACTGAGGATTCTCTCTAGCCCTCCCTGGGTCTTAAGAGGCTATAACTCCACCTCTGTGGGGCCTGAGCATTGCCTCCAAATTGAGGGGCATCAGCTTCTGGCCCCACACTGACCCTAAATGACCTTTCCAAAGCCCAGCCAGTCGAGGTCCCTAACCATCTTTAAAATCCTTCAGTGGCTCGGGCAGCCCGGGTGGCTCAGCGGTTTAGCACCGCCTTCAGCCCAGGGCATGATCCTGGAGACCGGGGAGTCCCACAACAGGCTCCCTGCCGTCACTGCCTCTCCCCCCACCCCCGTGTCTCTCATGAATAAATAAAATCTTAAAAAAAAAAAAAATCCTTCAGTGGCTCTCCACTGCCCAAACTCAAAAACAGCACAGAGAGCCCTGCAAGCTCACTCTAATCTCATCTCCCTTCCTTCTCCCCTCTACCCAACTCAGTTGTTTTAACCTCTGCTCCCCAAGGACAGTGGACTCTTTCCACCTCCAAGCCCTCACATGATGCTTCTTCTTTCCTACAATCTGTCCACAACACACAAACTCAGTACGCATCCTTTGTGACCCAAAGGTCCCCTCCCAGGAAAGGAATGCTCTCTATACAGCCTGGCAGATGTTCTGGAACTAGACTGCCAAGATTCAAATCCTGACTATTCCCTCATGTGCCCTTTATATGGCCTCAGTTTCCACCTTGCCAAATAGGAATAAGCCCCTAATCGACCACTGAAATGATTAAATAAGATAATTCATGGAATGAATTTATTACACAGTCTCTCACAAGGCAAATAAAAGACAACAGTTATTATCATTACTACATTCTCATAGCACTTGTGAGGTTTTTGTATCCACCTGTCCTGAGAGCTCCTAAAAAGTAAAGATTTGACTTCTTTGCTTCTATTTTGTATTCCAAGCTCTTTACCTGGCAAATAGAAGGCACATGAACACCTTTACTTAAGTCAGCTGATTGGCTTTTCTGGTTCTGAATTTCATCCAGATGGTAAGTAAGTGACTAAAAGGTACCCACCCAGCGAATTGCCTCCTGGATCCCACATGCCTTGGAATACACATAGTAGCCAGGCCACCTGGGGCAGGCAGAGGTGAAAAGAGATCATGGGGCTTTGAGGCTTTCAGAGACAGTCAAGCAGATTGGAAACCAGTGGGATATGAGATCTGCCAGTTCCTGCCTGCTGACTACTTATGGCGACTGGATGAGAACAGACACAAGAGATGGGCAATCTGAGATACTAAATATCCTAGATGTGCCATACACTCCAAGTAGGCCTTTGGGAAACACTCAGGAAAAGATTCTCTCAGCAAGTGGGTACCTGGAAGTAAACAGAGACGAGACATATGGGGAAAGAGCTGGAATGGGACCTACAAGACAATTGAGAAGAAGAATCGTCTTGGCATGGGGGATGGAAAGGTAAACATGACACAGCTCCTGGCCTCAAGAAGCTTCTCAAATCAGAAGATCTTTAAAGACAGAGGCAGAGCTTGGCAGATTAAAGAAGGGGGAAGAAAGAGGATCACACAAGCACATCCAAACATGTGAGGAGGCAGTCAAGCAGCTCCAAAGGGCTAGGAAAGAGGGAAAGGAAAATCGAAAAACTAAGCTATGAGTAAATAGAGGCAAGACCGTCCAGGGCCTTGTATGACTTGATAAGACATTTTGGGCTTCATTCATCCCATGGGAAAAGGAGAGCGAGGAGTTTTTAAGTAAACAAGTGACAGCATCAGATCCGTGTTTTTTTGCAGGAGTGGCCAGGCAGGAAGATGTTCGCCCATCTTCCACCCTCAGCTCTCTCTTCGCCCACCATCTTCTGGTTCTAGGCTGCCTTAAACAGCAAGCAGGTGGCAAATGAAGACATCTCCTGGGAGATGCGACTGGTTCTAGAGCACAAATCCCTACCCTGGGTACAGGTTTCTGAAGGCATTTTACCCGCCGAGGGAGGTTTTGAACATTCCTCTTTTCCAATCTTACAAACATCATCACTGATCTCGGGGGGGGGGGGGGGGGGGTACCTCAGCTCTGCCATTATTATTTTCATCTTCAAGAAATACAATCAAGAACTAATTTAAAATTAAAACACACGTTATTCTTTATTTACCAAAAGTAAAAAAAAAAAAAAAAAAAAAGAAGGGGAATCCGCATTCCCGACTGGCTCATTTTGAATTCTGGGCAGCTCTGACCCCCTATTTCCCTTCTTAAGCAGCCTCGACAGTTGGGAGTGGGCGGAAAAGAAAGGGGCCTGGGCCAGAGGCCAGGGGGGTTAAGGCAAAGAAAAGTTAGTCTCCGCAAGAGCAAATTTTCTCATGCCAGGAGTCTTCGCCTTTCTTCCCATTACATGGACCGGCGCAAATTCTGTCTTCACTGTTCCAAGTTTCTCCCTTCAGAATGAACTACGGCAGCACCCTGGCCTGGCCCCAGAAGGACGCACGCGAAGTTCTCGGGCCGTCGAGAGGGGTCGGCGCCCTGTCCCGCACGTTTCCGGGGACACCCCCCCCCCGCACCGACAGCGCAAGGACGCGGGGTCCCACTGGAGCTGCCTGACGGGTTCTGCCGGGAACAGAGGACCTGGGGCTCCGGCCGGCGAGCCCTCCCACACGCAGCCTGGAGCCGCCCCCCCTCGCGGAGCCCACCCGGGCGGCGGCGGCCGCGAGCACTCACCGAGTCCAGCGCTGGGCGGGACCGCTGGGAACGAGGACGGCGGCTCCGCCTCGACTCCGCGGCGGCGTCTCGGCCCGCCACACGCCCTCAGGGCCGCCGCCCGGCCCGCGGCTCGGAGCTCCGCGGCGGCGGCGGCGGCCTCGCCTCCATGGCGAGGGGAAGCGGCTGAGGGGCGACTGGGCGGGCGGCGGTGATGGCGGCCGCGGCCCGGGGTCCGAACTGGCTGGCGCGCGCGCGTCTCTGTCAGCGCCGCACTGGCCGCAGCCTCGCTCCCGACCCGGCCTTGGCTGTAAGGTGGGCCCTGATTGGCGGTTCAGAGACAGGCGCTGATTGGCCCACACCGAACGGGCGTCTCCCAGCCCTAGCGGGCCCCGCCCTGCGCGCCTCCGAGCGCTCGCTTGCAAGCACGCCTGGGGCGCTGAGCTGGGTCTCACGGTCTCGACCGCTTCTGCGCGGCGTGGGAGGTGTGCGTGCACCCCGCGGCCGCCCAGACCCCGGGAGCACTGGCAGCCCGTGCACCACGCCTTCCGCCTCTTTACAGTCCCAGCCCCTTGGACGTGGGCCTTCCAGTTTACAGATGAGGAAACTGAGGCCAAATACGAATTGTGCCAATGTCTAGAAACCAAGACGGACTGCGACTCAAAAGCTATCTTTCCATCCCTCTCTCCAAATGTATTCCATTCCTACTCCCCCGCCCCTCCCCATTGCTGCAAGGTATTCAAAGGACGTAGGCTTTCTCGGCGAGAAGAACCCGCGAAGTGCCTGGAATGGACCTGGCGCCATAGATGTCGTCTTACATCAAGTCAGCTCACACCATCCCCACCCAAGCCCCAGGGAAATCACTCCCGCCTTCTAGTTGCGCGTACCGGGGCCTGCTTTGCCACCGAGCCGACTAGAAATGTGACACATGGTGTTCTGCCGTTGGGGGCGGGGGGGAGGTTCAAAGGGAGAGAGGATCCGGAGATGCGTCCCGCTGTTGCGGTCGGGGTCGGGATTGCGCGCGCGGACCCCTTCCCAGGGGTCCCTACCGCACGCGTGGTGCCCCAAAGCTATGCATACGTCTTGTCCCGCAGCTGTGGTTCCCAGGCTACGGGACTTGGGCATACGCGGCTGAAGGCCAGGGGACATGGTCGAGGTGGGTGGCGGGTGACACATTCCGCTGATTGTGGCCCCCATACAAGGGCCCTCAGACGCTCCAGGCCCCGCTCCACGGCGAGTGGTTGGGCATCTGCAGGCTGGAGACAGATTGCACAGCAGTGTGCAAGCAGAGCTTGCTGGGTGACCCTCAATTCCGGACCCCAAGTCCGCGCCGCCTGCGTTGGGTGGAGGAGCGCCCCAGGGGAAGAATCTGTGGCCAGCGGCAACTCTTCTGACAAGGGGTACCTGGGGGTACATTTTGGTGCAGAAGGAGCCCACATATCGGCAACTATTTCCTCGGGTTGGTGCCCCTATCACCTCCAGTCCCCACCACTGCCTAAGGTTGAGGCGCCAATTTAGGACTGTTTACACTCTCCCCTCTCCTCATTTATGGGATAAGTGACTGTATGCTGACCGGACCCAAGGCCTGGGAATACGGGCAGCGGTGGGCCGCCCTCAGGCCCTCCCAGGCAGGGAAGTTCCTTCTCCAACTACAATTGTCTCTTGCTGTCAGCAGGGCCAGAGGGGTCACGAAATGGCCAAACCCTAGGCGCTTCTGCCCAATAAACACTGTGGCGGGAAGGCCCAGAGACCACGTGCCCAGTCTCTTAGACCCCAGGGGCAGCCAATGAGGGCAGGTTCTTCCATACCTTTCCCAGGAAGTCCCAACTCAATCCATCCACACACCAAAAGGAAAACATTAAAGCCAGAACTCAAAGCATTTGGAAGCCTGAAAAATAAAGACCATATGTGCAGGAGGTACCTGGGTATCTAGGGTAGCAGTGGCACCTTAAGAACAAACCCCACCAGCTTAGTTTTGCTTTATATACATCTACCCTATTATCTTCTAGTATGCTTCTTTTGGTTGGTTTATTTCTTTATAGTTTTACTTATCTTACCATAAAAAGGTTTGACATGCTACTTATATGTTCTAACAAATATTAAAGTATATATTAAAATAAAAAGCGTTGAGGCATCTGGCTGCTCAGTGGGTAGAGCATAGGACACTTGATCGCAGGGTGGTGAGTTTAAGCCCCTTGTTGGGGGTAGAGTTTACTTAAGAAATAATAATAAAATAAAAAGTGTTCATCCTCAAGATCATCTATAGGACCTCTCCTCACACACACACACACACACACACACACACACCCCATGTGGCCACACTTGGGAAAACACAGGGTGGGTGTGGGAGTCAGAGAGCCCTGGGGCTCAAACCCCTGCAATTGTCTGGATGACCTGAATATTCCTCTGCTACTCTTCCTGGAACCTCCCAGCCTCTGATAAACACATACAGCTTGGAAGATAACCCATTCTCAGGAAATGCAGTTCCTCTCTTTATGAGATAGCAGCACTGTGGTCAAGGCATTTGTGGTGCCTAAGGAATGAGACAACCTTAGACCTAGGAGAGGCAGGGGCTTAGGCACCCCATTCCCACCCTGGGAAGGAGAGTTCAGGTCTGTAACCACGAAGACCATTTCCAGTGGGAAAGGACAGAGTCCCATTCCCATCCCCATCTGGCCATGTGTGGATAGCTGCCCAGCCTCCCCACCCCATCTGATGCCCAGGGTTTCCACATTTTTGCCCCATCACCACAGGACAAAGGGCTGTCTTTGAAGAGGACAGCATAAAGGAGGCTTAGAGAGGGAGCGGAGGCAGGCTTCCTGTACTCAGGCCCACCAGCTTGGGAGGCTGAAGTCCTGCTCTCAGTTCTCCTTTTGGCCCAGCTTATTGGAGCATACACCCCCAGATAGGCACTTGAGGACCACACCACAGGCGCCCCAAGGAGTCACAGGGCTCATGACAAGAGGACTGGACTGAAGAAAAGCTGGAGGATGGGGGTAAAAGACTCTCGTTTCATTAGGTAAACCACTTCCCCTCCCTGGGCCTTTTTTCACCATCTAATAAATGGAACGATGAATCATTCGTGCAACACATACTGAGTGCAAACCATGTGCTGGACCCAGCAGGAATAAGACAGAAAAGGTCTCTGCTCTCAGGAATTTACATTCTGGATTGGGAGACAGACAATAAACAAACAAGTAAAAATAAAATTTCCTAAGTGCTCTAATGAAAATAAAGCAAGGCAGGGATCGCTGGGTGGCGCAGCGGTTTAGCGCCTCCCTTTGACCCAGGGCGCGATCCTGGAGACCCGGGATCGAATCCCACGTCGAGCTCCTGGTGCATGGAGCCTGCTTCTCCCTCTGCCTATGTCTCTGCCTCTCTCTCTGTGTGTGTGACTATCATAAATAAATTAAAAAAAAAAAAAAAGGAAGGCAATAAGACAGAAGGTTGGAGGAGAGGAGAGCCAAGTGCCTTTCCAGGCCATTGTTCTATTTCCAAGGGTCTATTTACTGCAGCTTTGTACCTAAGAGATCATAGCCCCCTTGTCTTGAGGCCTTTGACTGACTCTCACTCCAGGACTGCTGTTGATATCCTAAACTAGAAGAAAGATTCCCAAATTTTCTGCTTCCAACCCTGCCCCAATCCCAAAATCCTTGTCCTAGGTATAAGCCTAGCCTCATCCATTGGCCAAGCCTTGGCCCCATCTATGACAGTAGACCCAGGGTGGCTGTGCAAACCATTCAGAGTAGGCTTTTTACATTAATTTTAATTGGGCAATTGAGGACTTGGGAGAAAAAAAAAGCCTATTTATTCTTTTTTTTAAGATTATTTATTTATTTATTTATTTATTTATTTATTTATTCATGATAGACATAGGGGGAGAGAGAGGCAGAGACACAGGCAGAGGGAGAAGCAGGCTCCATACAGGGAGTCTGATGTGGGACTTGATCCCGGAACTCCAGGATCGCTCCCTGGGCCAAAGGCAGGCGTTAACTGCTGAGCCACCCAGGGATCCCCCAAAAAAACCTATTTAAAAAATATCACTGGGATCCCTGGGTGGCGCAGCGGTTTGGCGCCTGCCTTTGGCCCAGGGCGCGATCCTGGAGACCCCGGATCGAATCCCACATCGGGCTCCCGGTGCATGGAGCCTGCTTCTCCCTCTGCCTGTGTCTCTGCCTCTCTCTCTCTCTCTCTGTCTCTGTCTCTGTCTCTGTGACTATCATAAATAAATAAAAATTAAAAAAAAATTAAAAAAAATATCACTGTGTATGCATTTGTCAAAACCCCGTAAATGTAAACTTAAGATCTGAGCATTATAAATAAATTCTATCTAAAAAGGAAAAAAAAGGGATCCCTGGGTGGCGCAGCGGTTTAGCGCCTGCCTTTGGCCCAGGGCGTGATCCTGGAGACCCGGGATCGAATCCCACGTCGGGTTCCCGGTGCATGGAGCCTGCTTCTCCCTCCTCCTGTGTCTCTGCCTCTCTCTCTCTCTCTCTCTCTCTCTCTCTCTCTGACTATCATAAATAAATAAAATAAAAAAAATAAAAATAAAAAAATAAAAAGGAAAAAAAAGCAAACAAATAATGAACTCTAGTTACTGAAATTCTGAAATATTTAGAGGGAAGTGTCCTAAGGACTGCAACTTAGAAGTGCATCAAAAATAAGGTAGGTAAGATGGACAGAGAGATGTTATGATAAAGTAAGTATAGTAAAATGCTAATAGCAAAATCCAGGTGGTAGGTGTATAGGTGTTCACTGTCAAATGCTTTCAATTTAGCTGTATGTATGAACGTTTTCATAATAAAATGTGAAATCAGGTTTTCACTCAACAAAAACGTACACCAAGCTGCTGTTCATTTTCAGACAACTCTCTTTGGACAATTCTGGTGTTTCTCCACCTGCATACACACTTTTTAGGAAGTTGGGATTATTCTATTTGTATGTCATCATTGTTATTTCTCATTATTTCTAAAACTTCCTATGTACAGTGCTTAACATTTGCACATTGCAGAATATATGACTCATGTGACTTTGGGGGTGTAAGTTTTTTATTGTGTACATTCTCAAAACAGGGCTCAGGGCTCCCTTTCCAGAGAGGGCACATTGGATTGGATAATCCCAACACTTTTTCACTGAGAACAACTAGGAAAAACTGGAGAAAATGTTCTTAAAAGGCATCAAAGAGCTGGCAGGGCAATGAGGAATTGTGAAGCCAAGGCTGGGAGGAAAAGAGCCCCAAATCATGAGCCTAGTATTAGGATCTCTCTTCCTCTCCCTGGAGGTCTGCTGATTCGGAGATAGAAGGCTGATAGGCCGTGCCTATCCGTGATTCCAAAAACTGGCCACACCACCAGTTCTACACACTCTGCCAGAGCCTTGCCTCTCCCCTTTGAAGAGATGGAGTCCATCTCCCCTTGAAATGGGGTGGGACTGCCCTGACCAACAGAATGTGGCAGATATTGAGAAGCCCTGTGTGACTTCCAAAGCCAGGTTAGGGAAAGGCAATACAGCTCTGCCCAGCTCTCTTGGGATGCTGTCCTTGGAACCCAGCCACCATGTTGTGACACTACTGGGTTGCAGGTGTCCTGACCAACAGCCCCAGCTAAGGTTCCAGTCAACAAGCTTCAGCGGCCAGAGTTGCCATTCCTTCAGATGACTTTGGCCCCCAGCTGTCAAGTCCACCCCTCACCTTTGAGTCTTCTAGCTGATGTGCCAAATATTGTGGAGCAGAAACAAACCACCATTTTGTCCTGTCAGATTCTTGACCCATGTAGTAAGAGATGAGCATAATAAATAGCTCTTTTTTAATGTGATGTATATCCCCTTGGAAGATATTCAAAGTCACAGTTACAAACCAGGTGGAAGAAGAAAAAGAAACACCTTACCAGGCCCTGAACCTCTCATTCTTCAAGCACTCACTCTTCAAGTTAACTCTAGAGGCATCAAGGGGGTAAGCCAGAAGCTCCAGAGAGGCCTGGCACCCTCTGGCTTTGGTTTCCTCCCGTCTTCTTTCTAGACTAAGGGCTCAATAAGAGGAAAAGGAAATGTCCTCAGGGTAGGTGGGGGCACTGGGGCATGAAGCTCACATAACAGGAGTATATACTGAAGGCCAGAGATGGGGTCTGCAGGGCCAAGGCGGCACTGCTCCTGACAGGGTATGGAACCTCTGTTCGGGGTAAGGTTGAACCAGGGGTCTCTAGCTTGTAGTTCTTCCTTAGCAGAATTGAGATGTTCCATCTTCCTTTCCTCTTCAGCCCCAAGACCACATGGGAGTTGCTCACCATGGTTGGGTGGTCATGGTTTGTGAAGGCTTCTCCTCTAACCCTCCAACATGCTGGCCATGTACACATCGCTCCTCCAATCATTACTTACTGTAGTGTGAACAAGGGCCTTGACTCAGGCTCCCCTGCTCAGAGGGCCCGAGTTCAGTCATCCCTCTTTTGTCACCACAGCACCTGAGGAGAAGCTCTAAGACCCCCAAAAGTGCAATCAGGTTTCAAATCTCAGTTCTGCCATATACTGTTACTAAATCTCCTCTATCTTCAATCTCCTCTACTGTAAAATGAGGTGATGTAACCTATCTCACAGGGCTGTCTTGTGGGATAAATGACATTGCAATGGTGAGGCATTTAGCGTGGTTCTTATGTGTACGTGTGTAATGCTTTTCAGACTGACTCTTGATGAGCTGCTGCTTGAGTTTTGCATACCTCCCCCGTAATCTTCCCAGGGGCTGTGAGTCTGATGCGGCTTTCTTTGGTAACTGTGGAGAGGGGCAGGTCTCCTGTAAATATTGCTGAGGAACTCCCCCTCTAGCCCCAACGCAATCAAACACACAGAGTTCTGCTGAGGTATCTGATTGGTTCTGCCTCTGGCATACTTTTGCTTAGGCCGGACTGCATGAGATAAGCACTCTAAAATGTCCCAACTTTATTTACAACCAGACCCTTGGCTCCCACCCCACCCCAACTTCTCAGCTCAGCTCGGCTCTGAAGAAGCTGGATGAGCAGTGATGCTTCTGCCAAGCCTAGGGCTCAAGGAGATGTGCAGGGGGAGTCCCTCACTTCTTCTGGGCTTGTGCCCTAGCCCGCTGAATTTTGTCGGCTGTAGCCCCATCTGTGGCTCCAGTGCAGTGGGACAATACGAGGCTCAGCTCTGCTTCGTTCCGGTGCTCAATGGCCACATCTGCAGCCTGAGCCACATCCCTGTGGTTTGAGCAGGAGGGGAGAGGGTGTCAGGCTGCCCGAGGGCACAAACTGTGCTCCTCATCAGCCCACTGGCTTGACCACCCAGCACCCACAGGGTTCTCAGCTGACGTACCCAACGAGAAGCAAGGCCTTGACCTTCTGCTCGGGACCCACTCGGGAGGCATACTTCTTGGCCTCATACTTGTTGTGCTGCTTCATGCAGATCTCGACAAAGGGCTTAGGAGAAGGTGGGGAGAAGAAGATAAGGCAGAGCCTTCCTGTCCTCTCTTATGAACAAAAGCCCAATGGATGCATGGTCTCTGTGTATTTCATATACTCCTCCGTAATCCTATTCCAGCCCTGCCCTGACACACGTAGGATAGTTGTGATCTCAACAGTCTCAGGGCAGGAACCACCTACACCACAGGTTTGTTAGAGCCTTGAGACCAGTTTATGTCCATGTGGCCACTCCATGATACACTGCTATCCTCTCGCAATAGGAGTCTCTTGCCTTCTCAGGGCCTGTGTTTTCTCCCACAGCTGTCCTTACCCCACCCACCTGCCATACCACTGAATCACCTGCCACAGAAAACAAACCCCTTCGGTCTCCACTGCCTCCTGGACATGCCCTCCCAGTGCTCCTCCACCCACCACTCACACAAGACTTTCCCTTAGGCACATAGTGCCTGCTATGGGCCTCCTTGGAGAAAGCAGCTCATTCCCTCTCCGGCCAACATCTACAGGCTAACTCGGGCCCACTTGCCCACAGACCTGGCCCATAAATATGTGGACATGGGAAATACCTGCTAACTATGTGGGACAGCTGAATAGATGAAGGAATGGGACATCTGCCTATCCCAGAGCCTGGTCCCCTCCCCAGGACTACTCTCTCTGGAGGTGGGCTGGATGCAGGGCCCCTGCCTCACCAGGTAGCCAATGGGCGATTTCTTGCTCTTAGAAAATTTTTCTAGCTCCTCCCAATCTTCCAGATCTGCCAGGGCGGTCAGCTTCAGCCACCAGAGCCTGCAAAGAAGCTGGGTTTGCAAGTATTGTGGGACAGGCAGGTGGTCCCAGGATTAAACCTTCTGGGCCCAGCCCTCATCTACCTCTTGTCCGGAATGCGGAAGTCACGTGCCAGCTGCTCTGCACGCTTGCTGTGGCCGCCCAGGATGAGGGTGGTGACTGTGTCGTGCAGAGACAAGTCCACGAAGTGGCCCCCCAGCTCATCTTCCAGGCGCCGCTGCAGCCGCAGGAGCCGCATTTGATCCTCCGTGGCCTGGGGCGGAGATGGAGCAGAGATGAGGCCAGATGGGGCTGGATGGGGCCAACAGGGACAAGGAAGCAAGACGAGGCGCAGAGGAGGTTCTCAGAAAAGAATGAGGCAAACCTTGGCTGCAAACTCATTCTTGGCCTTGTAGAAGGCATCGGCTGCTGTCTGCAGAGCTGCGACTCGCCCCTCAATACGCTACAGGGGCAAGAAGGGAAGCCTGAGCTCATGGCACCAAAGATATTAGCCTTTCCTGTTCAGGCTACACTGCTCTCCCCAGTCCCCGGGCAACCAGGGCCAGCCTTCCCCACTGGGTGTACCACTGCAGTGCCCCTAGTGGGGAGGCTAGCTCCTCTGGGACCAACCACCATCCTGGTCACATATCTTCTTAGACTCTTCCACAACAGTGAGGACCAGATAGGGGTGTGTACCAAATAGGAGGCCCAGATCAGGAGTCCAACCCGAAGCTCAGCCCACAGGCCCCACCCACTCTGTGGACCTCAGACCTCCTCTGCAGCATAGCTGGCTCGGATGTGGAAGCTGCCCAGCTCCTGGTGGTTGTCATCCTGATTGTAAAGGTCCTTCAGTGTCTCTAGCTCCTGATGTTTGCAGAACTGGGGCCATGGACAGGCAGTCAGTCAGCAAGGCCAATTTAGGGGCTCGTGAGGCTCCATCCCCACCCCTACCCAGGGCACATACTTGTCGGTACAAACTCAGGGCCATGGGCTGGTTCCGAAGAGTCATGAAAAAATCTCCTCGGTTGAGCTCATTCTTCAGGTGCAGCAATACCGTGAACACTAAGGAACGATAAGACGGTGTGGAGACTCCAGCCTGGTCCCTTGGTTAGTTCAGAGGCCTCAGCCTTGGTTTCCCCCAAACCCTGCTCACCCAGATCAGTGTCCCCACTCTCGATAGCCTTGCTCAGTGCCAGTTTGCTCCTCTTCATCTTTAGGAGAAGGGGTACCTGCTCCCCAGAGCGTGGCTCATACTCCAGCAGCTGTGGGCAGGGAGAAAGGCACAGAGAGAAGGAGCTGGCCCGGGGGGCCTCATACCAATGTCAGGGCATCTGGGGAGGACTGGGCGCCCACACCTTGATGGCCAGCTCTGTGCGGCCACATCCATAGGCCCGTGCAGCAATGTCAGAGTAAGAGACGCCTGGTGTGTCCCCCAGTTTCTGGTTAATGGCCCGAGCAACATCCTCGTCAGACACGTCTTTCTGTTGCACCTGCAGATGGAGGGGGATTGTCACACACACCTGGATCTCACCTTTCACCCTCCCCCTTCAGCTCTGCACTTCGTGTTTCCTACATCTCATCAGGGCCTGGAATCCTCTAAATGCCTTGAACCCACATCCTCACCTTATAGCAGGCCCAGTGGGCCAGGATCCTGCTGACACCCTGCACTTCAGGAAGGCGCAGGTACTCGCAAATCTGAATCGCCAGGGGGTAAAGCCTCCGCAACACAAGCCTGGCAGGCAAGGGGATGAAGGGTACAGGGATGAGGTGGGATAGGAGAGGGCAGAGCGGCCCCAGCCTGCCCTCAGGCCTCCCAGCCCCCAAAGAAATGGATGAGGAGCCGTGACCACAAGAAACCACCAGAGGCTGTAATGCCTACCCACACATAGCCCTCCTCCCAGAACCCTGGGGCTTGCTGTACCTGTCCAGCAGCACCTGGATGGTGAGCTGCTTATATCTGCATTTTACTTGGTTAAGGATCCAGCTGAGGGGTGAGCCCTATTTGCCCAGGACTTTCAGGCAGCATTTTCAGCCCCCATCCCTGCCTCTTCCCCGGCCACCACTGGCTATAAACATCCTTGAAGCTTGCTTGAGGATACTGGCTATAAGTGAGGGGGATTCCGATGTGATAGTCCCGAATGGCATTTAGCACACGCAGGTCCTGACACATGCGCACGAAGCTGTCAGGTGGAAATTTGTCGAGGAAACACTTTCCAAAGGAGGCCGCCTAAGAAGAGTCAGAGGATGACAGAGGAGATCTTTACCACCACCCCCCACCTCCCCATCCCTCCTACCAGCACACTCCCTGCCCAGCAGCCCCTCCCCCCAGCCCTGCTGTCCAGGCCAACCCTGAGCAGACTCTTCTGCATGTCTGGCCGGTGCTCATGTCCCGCAGCCTCAATGCACTGCTGCACGGCCTGGGTCAGCTGGCCCAGCTCCTGGATCTCCCGTAGGTACTCATCTGCCTTTTGGCTCTCTTTCTGGGGGACAGAGAAAGTGTGCCAGGGATGGGGTGCCATGATAGAGAACAACCCCCATGTTTGGTTCCCCCATCCTTGACTGTGGTTCAAATGGGCTGGTATGGAGGGACTGCAGAGGCCAAAGCTCAAACCCCCTCAGCCCACAGTCCACCCGAGGTACCCATATACTCCCAACCCATATCAGCCCACAATTGCAGGAAGGGACCTTGACAGGAGCCCTGAATGGTGCCTGGGTTGGGGATAGCAGGGGTTCCCTGCACGTCCCCATTACCACATGGAGGACATCATATCACTCCTGTCTACCTGAGCTGGCTTTCCCCAGCCCAATGTCCTGCCTGGAGTCCTCTTTTGACAAGCAGCTCCTGGCTGAGTCTACCATGCCCAGGCAGAGGCACGGGGCGAGCCAATTAGGAAGGGAAAGGAGAACATCCTGGGGCCAAGGAAGAAGACCAGGGCTTTACCTCATACTCTTTCTGGGCCTCCAACAACAGTGCCCCGGGGGCCATTGAGGCAATTTTGAAGATCTCCTCGCTGGCCACTAGGGGAGGAAGTTGGTGAGTGTCGGGAGGGCAGGGAAACCTCAGCACTGCCTCAAGGCCCTGATCCCGCCCCAAGTCACACTGTGTTCTGGGAGGGCCTCACCTGGAACCTCATGCAGGAACTCGTGGGTGCTACGAGAGAAGATGCGGACCCCATCCAGCTCAGGCACCAGGTAGGAGTCTTCATCCAGCACAAATCTGAGCTTGGTCAAGGTTCCCAAGAGCACGCAGAAACGGGGCAGGGCAGGTGACCCTTCCTCTCCTTTTCCCTCCCACCCCCACAGGAGCCCTCCAAGGATACTGGATGCTCTCGGGTGCATCACCCACCACCATTAGACGCCTCTCCCATGCCACCACGACAGCCCTCTCTTTGCTGCGAGGACGGCTGCACCTGTGGACAGCATCACACACACATCTATGACACACACAGGACATTGGGCCCATGGCCACGTCTCCTGCTGTCCCCTTTCACTGCTTATGTTGCTTTACCTTGAGATAGCCCTGCACATGCATGCTGCTCCCTAACCCGTTCCTCTGACATTGGCTTCCTTCTCCCCCTGTGCTGTCAGCTCCCAGGGGCATCTGGGGCCCACAGAGGGGCCAGGGTTTCCCTCAAGTAAGCCCTGGCAGAGATGATAAGATGCAAGCTCCACCTGGCTTGACCAGTAGACAGGATGAATCAAAGTGTTTTAGGAAACAAGGCTGCACCCACTCCCAGCATGACCCCCATGCTCACCAGACCATCTGCTTCGGGGGGGCCCGGATGTTGCAGTTGAACTCACACAGCTTCTCCTGAAAAGGTGCAGGGAATATCACGGCCCTGTCCCAGGAGTCACCAATCTAGTTAAAAAGCTCTTCCCCCACCACTAACAGATCTTTCCTGGATAAGGCAGGGTGCCCCATGTTGTCCAAGGATCACACCTTGAGTGATGATGTCCCCATCCAGATGTAGCCTGTGTCTGTGAAGAGTGCCAGATGTCGGTAGGTGAAGGAGACAGCCATCTGCAGGAAGCTGCTCACTCCTGGGGCCAGGCCAGGGAGCGTCTGAGACAGGCCAGGGAGGACACAAGATCTTTTTTCAGAGCTTCCCCCATCGCCTCCCCCAACCCTTCCATTTCACTCCCACTCAGGGCCCTCACCACTGCGGAGCAGGCTGCGTGGTCGAGGAGGTAAAGATCAGGCCCCACAGCCAGAAGAATGTGTGCAACTCGGTCCTGGCACAGTGTGGTCCAGCATGAGGGTGCACTCTGCAGACCTGTGGCCAGGGAGGCGGACAACTTCCAAATGACCAAAGCCCACAGCTTCTGCCTCTGTTGGCCCCACAGACTGGATGCCCTTCTGTGGGCACTGAAAGGCTATCTTAGGGATGTCAGGGCTTACCTGGCACCTCTGGCATCCGGCGAAGCTTAAGATCTCCCACGTTGGCACTGAGGGTGAAGCGGTGGGCCCCGGTGAGGATGGCCAACCCTGAACCAAACTCAGTATGGAAGATCCGGGCATCTAGAACTCGGTTCTGGAGCACCTCCTGGGAAGAGGGGCTGTGGGTTGAGGGAGCCAGAGTCACAAATTCCACCCCTTTCCCCAGCCCCCTGAGGCCCCTACATTGCCCATGCTGAAGTGTCTCCGGAAGTCACCATGAAGTCCGTAAACCAGTACTACACCATCTTCCTGCACGCAGAGCAGCTCCTCCTCAGCTGACCAGCCGAGGGACACCACGGGCCCACTCTTCCACTGTAGAGGAGAGGGAGGTTCCTGAGGCTGTCCTTAGGACATAGATGCAGCCCAGCCCCAAGATGGGTCAGGAGTGCTCACCAGCAGACTGGCCAGAGGCAGGCCAGAAGCAGAGTAGATCTCAAGCACTGGCCGTATGCTTGCAGCCTTCTCCTTCCGCCATGGGTTCCTCAAAAGAGCTGTAATTTAAGCAGAGATTTTCTGTCTAGCTCCCCAGGTCCACCCCAAAGGAAGCAAGCTTCATGAGAACCAAAATTTAAATCATCTTGGCAGGGGGTGAGAGGTGGGAAGGAAAGAGGGCTGGCACACATTAGCAAGAACAACCCAATAGCAAGGCCCCCAGGAATCACGGACATTGAGTTCACCCCATTGTCCCAGAACACACAGTGGTAGAGGCGTGACATACCAATAGGGCCTCCATAGGGCGCAGCAGCTACCAAGCAGTCCCTGAGTTCCTCCTTCAGGTCCCAGTCCATGCTGTACAACTCATATTTCCTGCCCATATAGAGGCAAGCAGAAATTAGCCTTCAAATGACCCTGCATCCACATGGGAGTGAGCCCAGAGGAACCCCTACAGCCTCTATTTGTCCTTCACAGAACAGTCTGTGAAACAGGCCTCCCACAGGTGGGAGAGGGTGATGATTGGAAACAGCTCGGGCAACGGACCACATGCATGCTTAGGAATGGCAGACGACAGAGCAGAGGGTGTTAGCAGGCCAGGCTGTGGTTCTTAGGGCAAGGGTCCATGGATGGCAGGAGCTTCTGGCACAAAAGATAGGCTGTGGGGCCAATATCCAGGGCACAAACTAAGGTAGGACTAGGGTTGGGTGGTTGGCTTGGGCCTGCATTCAGGGTCTCTCAGGGCAGTCAGCTTTTCTTCTATTTCTGGTTCTTAACACCAAAGCGGGTCGTAGGCTTTATAGACCTCAACACTTGCTGATCATGAACTCAGTTTTATTTATTTATTTTTTTATTTTCTTAAATTTTATTTATTTGTTCACGATAGACGTAGAGAGAGAGAGAGCCAGAGACACAGGCAGAGGGAGAAGCAGGCTCCATGCCAGGAGCCTGACGTGGGACTCGATTCTGGGACTCCAGGATCACACCCTTGGCCAAAGGCAGGCGCCAAACCGCTGAGCCACCCAGGGATCCCCTGAACTCAGTTTTAGAGGTACTGAGTTAGCAGTGCTTGAAAGAAATCCCAGAGGAGCTCATCAGTGAGTCCAGAGCTGCGGGGACAGAGTCCTGGGCTGGAATGTCAATATCTGAATGTTCAGCTTATGTGAAGTAACAGAAATCACAAGCTGGCATGAGATGACTGCAATCTGAGACGGCCTTGGGTCACCAAGAGTGTGTGCATCATGAAGATGAAGTAGGAGGCCTGAGGCATGCCATCATTGGATGGCTGGAGGTAGGGAAAAGGGGATGGAAAAGGAGTGGGCATTATCCCAGGAAGCCAAGAGAAACCAGTATTTAAGGGGAAGGGGAGTGTTTCCTCTAGTATCATTTCAGAAGCCTTCCTGATAAAAAAAAAAAAGTCAGACAGATGCCTACCATTATCTTCTATTGACATTCTTCTTAGGGTTCTAGCAAAATAATTTAAGAAAAAAAAATAGAGGTTTATATTTTGGAGTTTGCTGCTATTCACAAATAACGTGATTGTCTACTTAGAAAATCCAAAGCAGGGGATGAGTAATGAACAAGAGAGCTCAGGAGGGTAGTCAACAAAAACCTACATATTTTCTATGATAAATTTTCTATATCATAACAAAAATCAATTAGAATATAACTTTAAAAGATCCTAAAATCATGATAGCAACAAAATTATGATATGTAAGAACAAACCTAAAAAAATTTTTTACAAAACAAAATCATGGGTGAGGGATGCCTGGGTGGCTCAGGGGTTGAGCGTCTGCCTTCAGTTCAGGTCATGATCCCAAGGTTCCAGGATCAAATCCCACATCGGGCTCCCCTCAAGGAGCCTGCTTCTCCCTGTGCCTGTGTCTCTGCTTCTCTCTCTGTGTCTCTATGAATAAATAAATAAAATCTTTTTAAAAAATAAATTCATGGGGGGGAGAAAAGAGAGGTGAACCAGGAAACTTAACTATAGAGAATAAACTAAGGGTGACTAGAGGGGAGCAGGTGAGGAGAAAGGGTTAAATAGGTGATGGGGATTAAGGAGTACACTGCTGTGATGGGTACCAGGTGTAAACTCTACACTTGAAACTAACATTACACTCTATGTCAATGAACTGGAATTTAAATAAAAACTTGAGGGATGCCTGGGTGGCTCAGCAGTTGAGCATCTATCTGCCTTTGGCTCAGGGCATGACTCCAGAGTCCCAGGATCTAGTCCCACACTGGGCTCCCTGCAAGGAGCCTGCTTCACCTTCTGTCTGCCTGTGTCTCTGTCTCTCTCTCTCTCACTGTGTCTCTCATGAATAAATAAATAAAAAAAAAAAAAAAAAAAAAAACGGGATCCCTGGGTGGCGCAGCAGTTTGGCACCTGCCTTTGGCCCAGGGCACGATCCTGGAGACCCGGGATCGAATTCCACGTCGGGCTCTCGGTGCATGGAGCCTGCTTCTCCATCTGCCTATGTCTCTGCCTCTCTCTCTCTATCATAAATAAATAAAAATGTTTAAAAAAAAAAAACTTAAAAGAAGGGGCGCCTGAGTGGCTCAATCAGTTGGGTGTCTGCCTTTGGCTCAGATCCTCATCCCAGGGTTCTGGAATCAAGCCCTGTGTCGGGCTCCCGGCTCAGCGGGAAGTCTGCTTTTCCCTCTGCTTCTGCCCTTCCCCCCTGCTCTCTCTTTTTTTAAAAAAACATTTTATTTATTTATTCATGAGAGATACACAGAGAGAGAGGCAGAGACAAAGCCAGAGGGAGAAGCAGGCTCCTTGCAGGGAGCCTGATGCGGGACTCGATCCTGAATCCCGGGATCACGCTCTGAGCCAAAGGCAGACAATGCTCAACCACTGAGTCACCGAGGCATCCCTCTCTCTCTTTCAAATGAATAAACTCTTTAAAAAAAAGTGAAAGAAAAATATAGTTAAAAAAAATTTAAAAAATCAAATCAAATCAAAGTTTACTCAAGGATATGGAAGACATGGAGAAACATCCCAAAATGATCTATGAATGCATAAGAATTCCAATAACATTTTTTAGGGAGGTGGAAGCACAAATTGATTCTTTTCTTTTTATGTAGGCTCCATGCCCAGCATGGGGCCAAGGAAGGGCTTGAAGTCATGACCCTGAGATCGAGAGAGACCTGGGCTGAGATCAAGAGTCAGAGGCTTAACTGACTGAACCACCCAGGCGCCCCAGCACAGACTGATTCTAAAACTCACTTGCAGGGCAGCCTAGGTGGTTCAGTGGTTCAGCGCCACCTTCAGCCCAGGGTGTGATCCTGGAGACCTGGGATCGGGATCGAGTCCCACATCAGGCTTCCTGCATGGAGCTTGCTTCTCCCTCTATCTGTGTCTCTGCCTCTCTCTCTCTCTGTGTCTCTCATGAATAAATAAATAAATAATCTTTAAATAAATAAATAAATAAATAAACTCACAGAAAAAACAAGTATCATCTTAAACATAAAATGCTGGAAAATATTTTTAAATATTTTGAAAATAAGTGAACAGATCTATATCAGATATCAAATACACTATGTAAAAATAAAGTCATTTAAAACTGTTGTCTTGGCACAGGAAGAAGCAAATAGATTGATGGAAGAGAAAAAGAGTCCAGAAAAAGAACTGGGAACTGAGCATGTAATAAAGATGGCATTTCAAATTGTTGCAAATTGATCCTTGAAATGAGACAATGGGCCATATGGGAAGAATTGCAATAAACACTATTTCATTACTTAATCTCTACAATAAAATATTTTCCAGATAGAATTTAAGATTTAAGTGTTAAAGAAATATATAAAGCCATCTCAGAAGAAATCTTGGCTATTTTTACACTCTCAAAATAGAAACAATTTGTAAGCACACTATATAACCCAGAAGTCACAGAAAAAGAACAAGTCTAAATAAAAAGGACTTCTGTATACTTCTCTATATAAAAGGGCAAAAACAATACATGTTTTATATTTGCCTCTATTTGAAAAACAAGAAGTTCTGAAAAGATTTCTAAGAATCTAGTAACTGGTTATTGGTAGGTGAGGGGTGGAATCAGCTGAATAAAGACAGGGACGGATAGGAATAAGACTTTGAGTTTTTAAATCATATTAATGATTATTAGAATGAGTAATGTTAAAAAACTGTTATACACTAAAAAAATTCATGGAAAACAAACTAGGAAGACAAATGAAAAGGGAAAAAATGTTTGTGATATATATGGAGAAAAGGTACTTTTCTTAAAAACACAAAAGGCTCTAATTTTTTTTTTTTTAAGATTTTATTTATTCATTTGAGAGAGAGCAAGAGCAGGGAGGAGAAGCAGAGGGAGAAGCAGACTCCCCACTGAACAGGGAGCCAGACTCAGGGCTCGATCCCAGGACCCTGAAACCATAACCTGAGCTGAAGGTAGACGTTTAACCAACTGAGCCACCAGGTGCCCCAACTCTAATTAATTTTTGAAAATAAATATAAAACCAGGGATCCCTGGGTGGCGCAGCGGTTTGGCGCCTGCCTTTGGCCCAGGGCGCGATCCTGGAGACCCGGGATCAAATCCCACGTCGGGCTCCCCGTGCATGGAGCCTGCTTCTCCCTCTGCCTGTGTCTCTGCCTCTCTCTCTCTCTCTCTCTCTCTCTGTGTGACTATCATAAATAAATTTTAAAAAAATTAAAAAAATAAAATAAAATAAATATAAAACCAAAAGAAAAATGGTCAAAGTCTATAATCATATTATTTTACATTAAAATATTTAAGAACTAAATAGGGGCACCTGGGTGGCTCAGTTGGTTAAGCGTCTGCCTTCTGTTGGGGTCATGATCCTGGGGTACGGGGATAAAGCCCCTTGTTTTTTTTTTTATTAAATTTTTTTTTTTTTTTTTTTTTTTTATTTATGATAGTCACACAGAGAGAGCGAGAGAGGCAGAGACACAGGCAGAGGGAGAAGCAGGCTCCATGCACCGGGAGCCCGACGTGGGACCCGATCCCGGGTCTCCAGGATCGCGCCCTGGGCCAAAGGCAGGCGCCAAACCGCTGCGCCACCCAGGGATCCCAAAGCCCCTTGTTAGATAGGGAGTCTGCCTCTCCCTCTCCCTCTGCCCCTGCTCATGTTCTCTCTCTTGCTCACTGGATCTCAAATAAATAAAGTCTTTAAAACAACAACAAAAACAACAAGGGATCCCTGGGTGGCACAACAACCACAACAACAACAGCAAGGGATCTCTGGGTGGCTCAGCAGTTGAACGTCTGCCTTCCGCCCAGGGCGTGATCCTGGAGTCCCAGGATCGAGTCCCGCATCAGGCTCCCTGCATGGAGCCTGCTTCTCTCTCTGTCTCTCTGCCTCTGTGTGTGTGTGTGTGTGTGTGTGTGTGTGTGTGTCTCATGAATAAATAAATAAGGGCAGCCCTGGTGGCACAGCGGTTTGGCGCTGCCTGCAGCCTGGGGTGTGATCCTGGAGACCTGGGATCGTGTCCCGCGTCGGGTTCCCTGCGTGGAGCCTGCTTCTCCCTCTGTCTGTATCTCTGCCTCTCTCTCTCTCTCTGTGTCTCTATGAATAAATAAATAAAATCTTTTTAAAAAATTAATAAATAAAATCTTTAAAAAACAAAAAACAGAAAGCCCTTGAGAAAATATAAGCTAATGTTTTTATAATATAAACTAGGAAAGTCTTTCAGAGCAAAACACAAAATTATCAAATGATAGATTTTATTACATAAAAATTAAAACTCTGGGGCAGCCCCGGTGGTGCAACGGTTTGGTGCCGCCTGCAGCCCGGGGTGTGATCCTGGAGACCCGGGATTGAATCCCACATCGGGCTTCCTGCATGGAGCTTGCTTCTCCCTCTATGTCTCTGCCTGTGTCTATAAATAAATAAAAAAATCTTTAAAAAAAAATTAAAACTCTGTACATTAAAAGTGAATACAGGGATCCCTGGGTGGCTCAGCGGTTTAGCACCTGCCTTTGGCCCAGGGCGCGATCCTGGAGTCCCGGGATTGAGTCCCACATCAGGCTCCCGGCATGGAGCCTGCTTCTCCCTCCTCCTGTGTCTCTGCCTCTCTCTCTCTCTCTGTCTATGATGAATAAATAAATAAATCTTAAAAAAAAAAAAAAGTGAATACACAAGAGTCAACCAACCTATGTGAGAAGATATTTATAATGCTTCTAACAAAGGATTAATATGAAGACCATGTAAAGAGCTCCTTTACACACCAATGGAAACAACACAATGGAAAAGTAGTCAAAGAATATGAAGACATATCTACGGAGTATGTAAATATGAATTTAAGATTATTTTTTATGGGGTGCCTGGGTGGCTCAGTTGGTTAGGCGTCACCTTTGGCTTGGGTCATGATCTCAAGGTCCTGGGATTAAGCCCTGCATCAGGTTCCCTGCTCAGCGGGGCCCTGCTTCTCCTTCTCCCTTTGCCTCGCCTCCTGCTCCTCTCTCTCTCTTGCTCACTCTCTCTTTCAAATAAATAAATATCTCTTTTTAAAAATTATTTTTTATGGGGATCCCTGGGTGGCGCAGCGGTTTGGCGCCTGCCTTTGGCCCAGGGCGCGATCCTGGAGACCCGGGATCGAATCCCACGTCGGGCTCCCGGTGCATGGAGCCTGCTTCTCCTTCTGCCTATGTCTCTGCCTCTCTCTCTCTCTCTCTCTCTCTCTCTCTGTGTGACTATCATAAATAAATAAAAAATTAAAAAAAAAATAAAAATAAAAATAAAAATTATTTTTTATGGTTTGGCCATCTGAATGCCAAAAAAAATAAGGGGATAGGAGCATCCAATATTGCTGAAGATGTGGGAAAATGCACATTTTCCCACATATTAAGTGGGTATATAAACTGGTTCAGGCCTTATGGAAGAAAAATGAAGGGCTATCTCTCCAAATTTTAAATGTGCACACCCTCTGACTTAGCAACTTCCTTCTAAGATTCTAACTTACAAAAGTACTTGCACGAGCATACAAACATATGAATTGATTGCAGCACTATTTAGAATTTAAGAAGTTCTCCTCCAAATCATAGAAAGGCTTCCTCAAAATGGGGCTAGTTAGGGATGCCTGGGTGGCTCAGCGGTTGGTGTCTGCCCGTGACTCACGGCATGACCCTGGAGGCCCGGGATTGATTCCCACATTGGACTCCCTGCATGGAGCCTGCTTCTCCCTCTGCGTATGTCTCTGCCTCTCCCTCTCTGTGTCTCTCATGAATAAATAAATAAAATCTTAAAAAAAAAAAAAGTGGGGCTGGTTAAATAAACTATGGGATGCCTGTTCTGGGGGAATATTATGTGGCCACTAGTAAGGTGAGCCTGTGTACTGACATGAAATGATCTCTAGATGTCCCGTTAAGTAAGAAAAAAAAAAAAGTAAGCTGCAGCTCAATAGGAACCATATGAACGCATTTATTTTATACAAAAACCGAGCACGTATTTTTGACCAGCATATTTACATATAACTACACGTATGTATGTACATACATAGAAAAACAGAGACAGGAAGCTGCACTGAGCCAGAGACAGTGGTTACCTGTGGGGAAAGTGGTGAATGCAGGGATGTTGGAAGACTGTCAATTTTCAGATTTTTGCATTACTTGAATTTTTGATAACACATATGTAGTTTTTGACCTTTCCGTGATAGCAGACAGCATTTCTTTAGGCCTTTCTCCTTCACTGTGTGATCTTAATCTTCCTCAGTAGAGGGCACTTGGAGGAATCCTGCCTGAGGAAGGAGCTCTCTGACTGCTTCCAGTCCAGGCAGAGCTGGCCAGTAGCCAGGGTATGAGGACATCTCATGGTGCTCCGCCTCAGTTACGCAGCAGCAACCTCAGAGGTTCTCCCGGAATGGAGATCACCTTCCCACCGCTCCCTGGACAGACACCACACTCCTAGTCTCCTGCCCACACTACTTCTTGGGCTGCCAAGATGCCTGTCCGCTGGCCACCCTGCCTGAGCCCTTGCATTTCCACTGACCCCCCCTGGCACACTTGGGCATCCAGTTTTTGTCTGTGGGACTCAGGCTACAGACACCACATGCTCTAGGGTACCTGTCTGCACCAGCGGCCCCATTCTGTCCTTTGCCCATATGCTTGGCCACCAGCTGCAGCTCACCTGTGTCCCCCTACCTCTGAACTCGAGAGAGTTACTTCTTGCTTGCCCAGCAACTATGGACAGCTCTGGCACAAAACTTGCTTTCTAGTGAGCTACAATTTTATTTTCTCCATCAAGATCTGAACCCCAATGTGGGGAGGGGGCTTCCCTTCCAAGTTTGTCATTCCTTGGGCACACTCCCTCAGCCCTAGGTGATTATACAAAATTTTCATATGTCTTACTCTTTTAAAAATATTTATTTATTTATTCATGAGAGACACAGAGAGAGGGGCAGAGACATAGGCAAAGGGAGTAGCAGGCTCCCTGTGAGCAGCCTGATGTGGGACTCAATCCCAGGATCCCAACCTGATCCAAAGGCAGACACTCAACCACTGAGCCACCCAGGCATCCCTAGCTATTCTCTTATCACAGTTTAATAATTCTTTATATTTACCAAACTTTCTCAGGTTAAGTCTCCCGACTGAACCCAAACTGATATAAATTGGGGGCAGGGAGTGGTCCAGAAGACAGCCCCCTAAAGATGTGATTTGGGGATTGGTTTGATTGTGTGTTTGGGCCTGAGTGCAGTACTGAGCTTCCTGTCATGGGAAACAAATGCTAGTCACCTACTGCATGCAATGGCATCACAGTTAATCAAGCCTGCAGTTTACTGTGGTGAAATGCCAAGTCAAACATGCACCTTTGGAGTGACTTCTGTGCCTGACCATATGGTAGTAATGATGATTATAAGGGCTGGGGGATGGGCTTGGTTATTGTGAGTGCACTTGGACAAAGAGAAAATGACAAGCTTGGGTCCATTAACTTTCAGCTCAAGACATGGCTCTGAGAAGTAGAAAGCTTCCATAACAGCCCTAAGAGAATCTCTTAGTTCTTATAGCCACACAGCTGCTACTGCTAAAAATCAAACACAAAATGTAATTGCGTGGGTTGTTAAATTATAATAGTTGAATTCACCAACACACGATTTTTCATGTGAAAGTTAACAGCAGGGATCCCTGGGTGGCGCAGCGGTTTGGCGCCTGCCTTTGGCCCAGGGCGCGATCCTAGAGACCTGGGATCGAATCCCACGTCGGGCTCCCGGTGCATGGAGCCTGCTTCTCCCTCTGCCTGTGTCTCTGCCTCTCTCTCTCTCTCTGTGACTATCATAAATAAAAAAAAAAAAAAAAAAAAAAAAGTTAACAGCATTGATCAGGAAAAGAATTGGAACCTGAAAATTGGCAACAGTGGAAGTAGCTTGCCTTGCTGTGTCCACGGAAACTAGCCTTCCACTGCTTGAAAACCCTGTGATAATCTCATGTCTTGGGAGCCTCCCTTCTGGGGAGGCTGGCCTGGCTAACACTACTGCTGAATAGCTAATCTGGCAACAGTAAAGACTAGTATCTGGTCCCAATATGGCACCATTCCTGGGGGTACCAGCCTGCAAGCTGATTATATATAACTTGACAAGGAAGAATGTGGCCATTAGCATTCAAACCCACTGGTCAATCTCAACTTTGCTCATAGTGGACAATCTGATATAAGATGCTTCATGATGTGGGCACCTGGGTGTCTCAGTGGTTGAGCGTCTTGCCTTTGGCTCAGGTCATGATCCTGGGGCCCTGGGATCGAGTCCCACATTGGACTCCCACAGGAAGCCTGCTTCTCCCTCTGTCTGTGTCTCTGCCTCTCTGTGTGTGTGTCTCATGCATAAATAAAATCTTTTTAAAAAAAAAAAAGATGCTTCAAGATATGATGCTGCATAAATACCACAGCATCACCTATGAAACGGTTCTGCCAAAAAGTTCAACCCTGAATCTATTCAAGCCTCTAGATCTAAAACACAGTTTCAGGAAATACAGGATATGACAGAGAATAAAGTTCAAAGGCACCACAGGGAAACAATGGGACAAATCCAGAAAGTGATTTGGTCTCTTAAACAAGTCAATGTTGGAACGCCTGGGTGGCTCAGCGGTTGAGCATGCCTTTGGCTCAGGGTATGATCCCGGGGTCCCGGGATCAAGTCCTGTATCGGGCTCCCTGCATGAAGCCTGCCTATCCCTCTGCCTACGTCTCTGCCTCTCTGTGTCTCTCATGAATAAATAAATAAAATCTAAAAAAAAAAACAGAAAACAAAACAAAAAACAACACAACAAACCACACAAGTCAATGTCATGAAAATAAAAGATAAGGGTGGGAGTGGGGATAATAACATTCAAATTTACAAAACACTCAGGGCACCTGGGTGACTCAGTGATTGGCCATCTGTCTTTGGCTCAGGTTGTGTTCCCAGGATCCTGAGATTGAGTCCCACAGGCAGGCTCTCTGCGGAAACCTGCTTCTCCCTCTGCCTATGTCTCTGCATCTCTCTCTGTCTCTCATGAACAAATAAATAAAAATCTTAAAAAAAAAAAAAGTTTACAAAAGAATTAAGAGAGGTAAGCAAACGAGTAATTCTAGTTTGGGTCTTGGTTTGAACAAACTGGTTATAAAAAGACCCTTTGAAGACAACTGGAGAAGGCTGAATAAGGACTGGTTGTTAGACGATTTTAAATGTTAATTTTATTAGGTATGAAATAGTACTGTAAAAAAGAAAGAAAGAGGGATCCCTGGGTAGCGCAGCGGTTTGGTGCCTGCCTTTGGCCCAGGGCGCGATCCTGGAGACCCGGGATCGAATCCCACATCGGGCTCCCGGTGCATGGAGCCTGCTTCTCCCTCTGCCTGTGTCTCTGCGCCTCTCTCTCTCTCTGTGACTATCATAAATAAATAAAAATTAAAAAAAAAAAAAAAAAGAAAGGAAGAAAGAAAGAAATAGTATTGTAGTTTTATAGGAAAGACTACCTTTTTATTCATTTTATTTTTTAAAAGATTTTATTTCTTCATAAGTGACAGAGAGAGAGAGAGAGGCAGAGACACAGGCAGAGGGAGAAACATGCTCCATGTAGGGAGCCTGACATGGGACTTGATCCCGGGTCTCCAGGATCATGTCCTGGGCTAAAGACGGTGCTAAACCATTGAGTCACCCGGGCTGCCCAAGACTACCTTTTTATAGGAAAAAATGTCATTTTTTAAAAGTGATACACATTGACATTATACCTGTAACATACCTTTTTCTTTTAAGTAATTTCCACACACAACATGGGGCTGGAACTTAGGACCCTGAGATCAAGAGCTGCATGCTCTATAGACTGAACCAGCCAGGCACCCCTATAATTTACTTTAAAATACAACAGAAAGGGACCCCTGGGTGGCTCTCTTGGGCGTCCAACTCTTGGTTTTGGCTCAGGTCATGATTTCAGAATCTTGGGATCAGCCCCGTGTCATAGTCAATGCAGAGTCTGCTTGTCTCTCTCCTTCCTCTTTTGCCTGCGCCCCCCCTCCCCCCGCCCTTGGCTCTCTCTCAAATAAATAAAATCTTTTAAAAAAGCAAAATACAACAGAAAAAGTATTTAATTCAAAAGATGTGTCCGAAAAAAATAAATAAAAAGATGTGTCCGGAGTCGGTTTTTAAATAGTCCCAAAAAAGCGTGTATAAGAGAGGGAAGAGAAAGATGAAAAGAAAATTAGTGTTGCTCTTTATTGCAACTAGGTGAGGAGTACGTGGGTGTCCATTAAATTGCTCTTACTGCTTATGTATAGTTGAACTTTTTCTTAATAAAATATTTTAACTTCCAGAGTGTTGAAGCAAATATTCCAATATAACAACAATTTTTAAGCCCAAGTGATGATGCTGTGTATTCACTCTACTCTTCTACTTTGTTGTATACCTGAAAATGTTCCTGGTAAAAGGTTAAATTCAATTCCCAAGAAAGAAGTGAGGACTCATCTCTATCAAGTGTTCTAGGAAGGCCTCAGATGAGGCCTAAGATCTGTCCACTGAAGTGTCAGATTGTCATGAAAAATAGGGTTGTCAGACCAGAGTAAATGGTCTTCAGGAAGAGAGAAAACAGAAGCAAATATAGATGGTGGCCTTTGGACCTTTGGCTAGAGCATAGAGGAGAAAGATATGGTGAGAAGAAGGGACCTGTGGAATGGGGGAAGTTTATTTTTTTGTTAGGATGGGGAGATACAGATCAAATTTCTAGGACCCATCCCAGAGATAATGCAGTAGTAGGTCTGACCATGGACGCTCCAGCAGGATGCTAAGACCAGGACGACCATGACTTAGCCAGCATCTCAGGTGATCCTGATGCAAGGGGTCCTGAACAGCAGCTGGAGAAACACTGTGGCTGAGGAAGGATATGGGTGGGTGGCATATAGCTTCTGGGAGGACAGGGAAACGGGGATATCTCTCATCAGGCCAGGTTTGGTAGGGGGGAGCCTAGGCCCTCAAAGACTTCCAGTTCTCGCAGGAGCACAAGATGATGTCAGCTGTTAGGAGGAGGAGCCAAGGAGATTATGATTATTTTAATTGTTTCTTTGTGTAATCTTTTAAAAGGAAAAGAAGAGTCCTTGTGATACATGTAGGCTGAACCCCCGACCCCGCCATAAGAGGACTAGGAGGGCCCAGTTGAGGCTGGTGGGCATCGATTTGCTGCAGGCCCAACCTGCCTGGCAGCACTTAACAGTAGCCTAGGCACAGGTAGAGATGATGAGTGGTTGGTACACTGGGAGGTGGCTCTGTGCCAGGCAGGGAAACCAAAGACAAAGGAACAAGGTTGTCAGGGAAAAGGCAAAAAACTGAAAGGACTATGCCTGTATTCCAAGCTGGACAAGAAAGGACACATTTATAGAAGGGGACTCTAAAAAAAAAAAAAAAAAAAAAAATAGAAGGGGACTCTGCACACATATATGAGAGAACAAAGCATTCCAGGGGTGGGGATCCCACCGAGGTTGAAGGACAGGTATATCCAGAGGTATCAGAGTATCAGTGAGGACAGTAGCTTATGGTCAGATAGGGGGCTGCCTGAATTCAATTTTTCAGAGGCAAAGCAGTTCTGAAAGAGCACAAGTGCAGAGTGAAGGGTGGCTGATGTAGATAAAATCACTTGGAGAGAGCTCATAGAACCATGAAACCAGGTTGCCACTTAAGTCAGTATGGAAAGCGGCAAGAGCTGGGATGCCCAGAAGGCTGTCCAATCAAATAGCCAGTGAGGGATGTGGTTGAGGAGGTTGGCAGCAACACAGACCTGGCTGGGAAGGAGGCAGAGTCCCTCTAAGGGGGATAGGAGTAAGGGTCAGGGAGTGAAGAGCAACAAAGCACAGACTGCCTCCCAAGGTCTTTGAAGTAAAGAAAGTGTCTCAGGGACAGTTGGGGGACTCAAGCTGTGCCTAGAGGGTGGTGTGGCATACGGATAGGCAGAGTGAAGGGCAGCAGGGAGGGAAGCTTCTCAGAAGAGCCTAGGGGTCTGGACTTTTGTAAGGACAGTCATACCTTCAATGAGAAGGCCAGTCACACCTTTCTCCTCTACACCCAGGACTGAGAAGTGGAAATCTCAGCAGCAGTAAACAACCCTGGATTCTAATACCAGGAAACCACTTGCAACTAAACCTTGCACCTCTCATAGCCTCAGTTCCAGCCCCCTCCAGGAAACAATAAAGAAATCCCTGTGGCTATGCAGCTGAGCTTGTGGAACAGTATGCCCCACCACAGTGTCAGAACACCTGTGTGAAAATTGATGATCTCCAGCCTTTGCCTCTATGGTCCAGGCTGAACTACTGGACCACTGGGGAGGAAGAGGCACATCAGATCTAGCCTTGGGAAATAATCTATTCCAATATCCTCAGGCCCAGGAAAGCCCATGGTCACCCCTGAAATCCCCTGAAATCAATTCACCCCTGAAACTGACTCCCAATTTGCCTCAAAAATAAGTACTCCTGGGGCTCCTGCTGGCTCAGCTGGTGAAACATGTAACTCTTTTTTTTTTTTTAAAAGGTTTTATTTATTTATTCATGACAGATACACAAAGAGGGAGAGAGAGAGGCAGAGACACAGGCTGAGGGAGAAGCAGGCTCCATGCAGGGAGCCCGACGTGGGACTTGATCCCGAATCTCCAGGATCCGGCCCTGGGCTGAAGGCAGCGCTAAACCGCCAAGCCACCCGGGCTGCCCGAAACATGCAACTCTTGATCTCAGAGTTGTGAGTTTGAGCCCCACATTGGATGTAGACATTACTTAAAAATAAAATCTTTAAAAAATAAAAATAAGTACTACTGACGGACTTCTGTACCTTGTTGCTAGAAATGTAGAATGGTGTAGCTGCCATGGAAAATAGCCTGATGGTTCTTCAAAAAAATAAACACAGAATTACATGTGATCCAGCAATTCTATTCAGGGTATATATCCAAAAGGACTGAAAATAGTCTCAAAGGGACATTTGTACACCCATGTTCAGAGCAGCATTATTCACAACAGTCATGAAATAAAAGTAACCCAAGTATCCACTGATAGATGAATGCATAAATAGTGTTATATACATACAATAAAATATTATTCAGCCTTAAGAAGGAATGAAATTTTGACACAGGCTACAATATGGACAAGCCTTGAGGACAGTATGCTAAGTGAAATAAGCCAGTCACAAAAAGGCAAATACTGAATGATTCCACTTACATGGGCTATCTATAGTAGTCAGACTCATAGAAACAGAAAACAGGATGGTAGCTACCAGGTCTAGAGGAGGGGGGAAAGTGGGGAGTCTATTATTTAATGGATATAGAGTTTCAATTTTGTGAGATGAAAAAATTCTGGAGATTTCATTGCACAACATGAATATACTTAACACTACTGAACTGTTAGAATGATTAAGGTAGTAAATTTTATGTTACATATATTTAACCACAATTTTTCTTAACCACAATTTTTTAAGGATGTATTTAGTTTTATTTAGTTTTTATTTTAGTTTTATTTTAGGAGAGGGGCAGAGGGAGAGAATCTCAGGCAGATGTCCCACTGAGTGGGGAGCCCAACTCAGGGCTTGGCCTCACAACCCTAAGATCACGACCTGAGCTGAAACCAAAAGTCAGATGCCCAACGGACTGAGCCATCCAGGCGCCTCTCATCACAGTATTTTAAAATGTTCATGATAGGGTAGCCCCGGTGGCGCAGCGGTTTAGCGCCCCCTGCAGCCCGGGGTGTGATCCTGGAGACCCGGGATGGAGTCCCACGACCTGCTCCCTGCATGGAGCCTGCTTCTCTCTCTGCCTGTGTCTCTGCCTCTCTTTCGCTCTCTCTGAATAAATAAACAAATAAATAAACCTTTAAAAAATAAAAAAATAAAATAAAATGTTCACGATAAATAATAAATAATAAATAATAATAATAATAATAATAATAATAATAATAATAAAAATAAAATGTTTAGGGACACCTGACTGGCTCAGTTGGTAGAACATGCAACTCTTGCCTTCAGGGGTGTTAAGTTCAAGCTCCACATTGAGTACAGAAACTACTTAAAAAGGAATGGCTCAGTGATTGAGTGGTTGAGCGCCTGCCTTTGGCCCAGGGCATGATCCTGGAGTCCCGGGATTGAGTCCCACGTCGGCCTCCCTGCATGGGGCCTGCTTCTCCTTCTGCCTGTGTCTCTGCCTCTCTCTCTCTCTCTCTCTGTATGTTTCTCATGAATAAATAAATAAAATCTTTTTTAAAAATTACTTAAAAATAAATCTTTAAAAAAATGTTTGTGTTTATATGTTACCTGGCCCAACCCCTACTAAAATAGTCAATCTCAGAATGCCTGGGTAGCTCAGCAGTTGAGCATCTGCCTTCAGCCCAGGGCATGATCCCAGGGTCCCAGGATCGAGTCCCACATTGGGCTCCCTGCATGGGGCCTGCTTCTCCTTCTGCCTGTGTCTCTGTCTCGCTCTCTGTGTCTCTCATGAATAAATAAAAATCTTAAAAAAAAAAAAAGTCAATCTCTTTTCTAAGAAGAGTTTAAGAAATACATAATATATCTTGTCTCCTTTCTCTTATAAGGGATGTTTCTTTTCTTTTTTTCTTTTTTCTTTTTTATAAGGGATGTTCCTAAAGTACCTAGTGTGTCCAAACTTTACTGGGCAACTACTATGGAACAGGCACTGTTCTAAAGATGCATTGGACATAGAGAGATAAACACAATCTTGGCCCTCGAGGAACTTAGTTTAGCAGAAGAAACCTATGCAAATACTGATCTACTGTGCCATTCATAACAGACGGTAATACTGGGCCATGTGAGGCCCAAAGCCAGCCGACTCTACTGCGATTGAATCAGGGAAGGTTTCAGAAAGAACTCTTGAACTAAGCCCTGAAAGAGGAACAAAAAATTCCCCAGTGAGAAAAAGTGGGCAAGACTGGTTGCAAACACGAGGAGCCATGAAATACCATGGTGTATTGATTGAGGTCCTGTAATTCTGTGCAACTGGAATACAAAACTTCGGTAGGAGGGGGCAGACGGAGGTGCAAATAGAGGCTGACTTTCAGGTGTTCCAACAGAAGGAATTTGTATTTTATCCTACAAAGAAGCGACGCCACTGAAAAATCCTTATCAGGCTAATGACGTGATCGGTTTACACTTCGGATCAACAGGCTAGGACCCTACGACTCCCGTGAGAGGCCTACCCCTGGCGGAGGGTCCTCACTTGCGCTGCCCCTGGATTCGCCCCCCTTCTCTCAGCCTTGGTTTGCTGTTACCCCGCCCGCCGCGCGATCCCGCCCCCCGCGGAGCGCCCCTGTAGTCCAACTTTGGCAGCACTTCCCCACAGAAGACTGGACACTCGCTGTCACCCGCAGGCCTTCTCCCTCAACGTGATCTGAGCCTTTCGGAGGCTGACAGATCTGGGTTTCAGTCTCGCGCTCTGCCCCTACTCGTGTGACCTCGGTGCTTGCCTCAGTTTCCTTTCTGGAGCCGGGGAAGGCCCGGCCCCTGGACATTAGGCGGCTGTACGTTAAGTGGTAGACGCCGGGGAAGAGCCGGCGAGGGGCGGACCCCAGCGCCCACAGTGTCGGGGGCGCGCGCCGCCGGCTCCGCCCGGAGACTCGAGTCGGTGGGCCAGCGAGGTAAGACGGGCCGTGGGCGGGAGGCGGGGGCAGCTCACCGGTAAAAGGCAGAGTCCCCGAGCGGGTTCCAGTTTGCCGTGTAGCAGTCCATGGCTGGTGCAGGCGGCGGCTGAGCAGCGCCGAGGGGACACCCGCCTAGCACGGGCTCCGGGCCGGCACTTCCGCTTCCGCCCGTCCGGGTCACGTGGCGAGGCTGCCGCCACGGCCATCACCACTGTGGGCAACTGTACTCGGCCGTCGCCGCCCCCCCGCCCACACCCGGGCCCGGTGCCCGCCGGGGTGGGCCGGGCCCCGGCTCCGGCCCCCCGGCTCCGGTCCCCCGCCGCGGCCTCCCCCGCCGCCTTCCTGTCGCCTCCGGCGCCGGGGGTCGCGCAGGGCGGGACATGGGTGACCGGAAGTGGAAGCTGTGAGCGTCGCCGCCCGGGGCGCCGAGGCTCGAGGCGCCGTCGGGGCCGCTGCGACGCACGCATGGAGAGCGTTGGGCTCTGGGCTGCGCACCGACGGCTAACCGGGACGCACGGGTTCTGCCGGGCGCGGGCTGCGCAGAACCGAGTGGCCTCCCGGGGCACGGGAACATGAGGCTAGGCCTGAAGCCCTCCGCGGGCGAGGCGCGCGCTGCGCGGGCCTGCCCCGGGCACGAGTGAACCGCGCGGAGCCCCGGGACTCGGTAATTGGCGCGAGCGGGCGGGCGCGCATGCGCGGGGCGGCGGCGGGCACGTGGCGGGACGCAGGGCGGTGCCGCGCGGGAAGTGCCTCGGGGCCGGCGACCCCCCGCCTCCGGCACCAAATGGGACCGAGGCAGGCGCCACCATGGGTCGTACTGTGCCGCCGCCACCTCGCCTCCGTAGCCCTGAGCAGCCACGGAGGGGCCGGTGCACCTCTCATTTATCCCGGGGCGGGCCCTGGGGCCGACCTGTCCTGAGTCCCCGCCCGCGCGCGGCTTAGTAGCCTTTTCCCGCAGCCTGTCTTTGGCGGCGGAGGCATGGTCTTCTGTCTGGAGAACGAGGAGCCGCGCCTCCGCCTGCGAAGCGCCATGGTCCACTTCCAGGCCTCAGAAGTCCAGCAGCTGCTACACAACAAGTTCGTGGTCATCTTAGGGGACTCAAGTGAGTGCTCCTCTAGGATCGCAGTACCTGGCCCCGCACCTTCAGTCTGTTTTCACCATCCCAAATTTCCTTTCTCACCCCTAGTCTGTTCCAGTCCAGTAGGTTTTCTGTTTATTTCCCCATGCACCTTCCACAGGTGTCTTGGCAGATGTAGTCTGTCACATTTTTCACCCCATCCTTGCTCAGCATTTTTCTCCCTGACAGTCTCCCATGCTTTCCTTCATGGGAGCAATGGATTCTGTTGTCTGTCTCCTGGGTGACTTGGGCGACTTACTCTGCCAGGTGATCTTGGGCCACTTTGTACCAGTTGGTGGTGCAGGGCCAGAAGCAGAGGTAGTCCTGGGGTATTTTTTAGCTCACCTTTTTTTCCAGCCTCTGTGATGAGCTTCCACAGAGGTGGTGTTGAGCAGCCCTAGCTTTGGGAAGATGGGAGGCCTGGACTTGGGAGGAGCTGGGGTGGGCGAGGGTTGAGGTCTGTTTTAGCCTCAGGATCTCTATCTCCCTGCAGTCCAGCGGGCTGTGTACAAGGACCTGGTGCTCTTGCTCCAAAGGGACTCACTGCTCACGGCTGCCCAGCTGAAAGCCAAGGTGAGGGAAGTTTGGTAGTCATGCCAGTGGTGGGTGGGGCAAAGACCCTGTCCTGGCAGGGTCTTCCTCCCTGGCATGGGTCTGACCAGCTGGGTGGGGGGGTGGGCAGGGGGAGCTGAGCTTTGAACAGGACCAGCTGGTGGCTGGGGGTCAGCTGGGCGAGCTACACAACGGGACGCAGTACCGGGAGGTCCGGCAGTTCTGCTCGGGTTCTGGCCACCACCTTGTGCGCTTCTACTTCCTCACCCGCGTTTACTCCGAGTACCTCGAGGGCGTCCTGGAGGAGCTGACATATGGGCCTGCCCCGGACCTGGTGATCATCAACTCCTGCCTCTGGGATCTCTCCAGGTTGGGGCGGGGGGAGAGGGAAATACTGGTTGGGGGTGGAGGTGTGGCTCAAAGGCTATCCGCCCTGTGCTTTTACCCACCTTGTGTACCGTCCAATAGGTATGGCCGCTGCTCAATGGAGAGTTACCGAGAGAACCTGGAGCGGGTGTTTGTGCGCATGGACCAGGTGTTGCCAGACTCTTGCCTGCTGGTGTGGAACATGGCCATGCCCTTGGGGGAGCGCGTCACTGGGGGTTTCCTTCTGCCAGAGGCAAGTGACTGAGGTGGTTGAGGATGGGGGAGGAGGCAGCTGACTGGTAGATAGAGGGCCTTTCCTCCGGACCATGCTTCATTTTGTGGCTCTTAGATGTTGCACTTTCTTACTCAGCTCCAGCCCCTGGCAGGGTCTCTGCGCCGGGATGTGGTTGAAGGGAACTTCTACAGTGCAACGCTGGCCGGAGACCACTGCTTTGATGTCCTGGACCTCCACTTTCATTTTCGGCATGCGGTACAGCACCGTCACCGGGACGGTGTCCACTGGGACCAGCATGCCCACCGCCACCTCTCACACTTGCTTCTGACTCACGTGGCCGATGCCTGGGGCGTGGAGTTGCCCAAGCGTGACTATCCCTCTGGTAAGCCCTCCCACAAGGGTGTAGGCTAATGATGCAGAGGGGGTTCTTCGAGCATAGGACTCAGAATAGGACAGAGGTACTCGGGGAGTAGAGGCCTCTTGAAGGATGCCTGTGACCCCTGAGTGTGCCTTTCTCATCGCCTGGGGAGAGTGAGATCATAGGAGCAACATTTTTATCCAGGTTCTGGTTCTATATGGTCTGGCATGTGGTTGTTTTTGTATGTGAATGAATTTATGTAAGTTTTGAGCATATAAGGCAGTGTGTCAAAAGATCCTTATCCCACAGATGAATAGGAAAGAAATAGGGGGACTTCTAGCTAGGGATGGAGGTGGGGAGTGGAAAGACAGAAATGGAGGACAGACAATCATGCATGTTGCAGAAGCAAAGAAGCCCCTCAGCTGGTGCTGTCAAGCCTCTCAGTTTCTGCCTGCTCTCAAAAGGAACATGGTAGCTGATTGTCTCCATGTCTGCTTTCCCCCTGGATCATGTCCTCATAGGGCAAGGTTCTTACCTTGTTCCCAGCTCATCTCTTTCGGCCCTGGTGTCTAGCACAATTGCCGTGTCCATCGTACCTCCAGTATAGTGTTTGTTGAGTTGGGGACACAAGTCGTATTAGAAGGCTGTTTGTAACAGCAGTAGAGGGTATAAGGGCACAGAAAGGCCAGGAATGCTATAGAGGTAAACTAGGATTTGGTAGCCAAGAGTTGGAGCATTGGGAAGGTGCTTTAGGTCTTTGGTTATGTAATGATTCAGTTTCCTTGTTTTTTAGATGAGAACCAGTCTCCAGCAAAGGGAGGGATGCTCTAATGGTTATAAGGATAGTTTGTGGGTTAATGGTTATAAGGATAGCTTAGGTCTTCTGAACCTAGTTTGGAGGTCCAGAAATAGGAATGTGAAAAGGAAGAGTTGGGTAGGAGGACGTGACTGGTGAATTAGGTCCAAGCAGACCTCTAAGGTGTGGAAATGTGCAATGGATTTGGAGTCCGCAGGGCCCCGCTGAAGGTAGGAGTGTGAACTGTGAAGGAGAGAGCAGAACCCGGGCTGTGCGGTGGAGCTGGAAGGGAAGAGGGGCTGATGGAGGAAACAAAAGGACTTTAGGGCAGAGGCACTTTCAGGGAGGGCAGAGGTTATTGGCCATTTCACGAGACTGTCAGGAAGAGAGGAAGTGGTTACATTTAATCGAAAAAGTACTGAAGAATCGGATTAAGGTTTAGAGGCAGGAGCAGTTGATGAGGGAATGAGAACTATTTCTTGTGGAAGCTTAGAAGGCATGAACTGCTGGGAGAAGAGAGTGGCAGGGTCTCATGTTGTCCAGAGAGAAGACTTCTTAGGCTCATTTGTTGGTCTGTGGGGAGGAGCAGGGAGAGGAAAAGAGCTACAGATACAGGAGCTGGGCATACAAAGGAAGAAGGTTCTGGAGGGGAGAATGAGGTCAGAGCAAAGACAAATCTGTGACTTTGAGAAAGGCAAGGAAGAAGGAATGTACCCTGGGCTTGGCCTGCAATGAGCAAATGAGGAAGACGGTAGGAAACAGAGGGTGCCCCTGCCCAGTGGCCCTCTTCTCTGAGAGGAGGGAAGAGAGGTTTAGGAGTTGGACAACCAGGATTATGGGCAGCCTGGCTCTCAGTCCTAAAACAACCAACCATCCCATTCTTAGACCCCTGGATTGAGGACTGGCCAGAGCTGGATCATCCGTTCCAGGGGAACCATGGGCAGCCCCCAGACTTCGGGGAGCAGCTGGCCTTGCCCCCACCCCAGCCCTCTCCTTTGCCCCCTCCCATGCCTTTCCCCTACCCCATTCCTCAGCCCTCGCCACCTCCCCTGTTTCCACCCCTGCCCCAGGACACCCCTTTTTTCCCAGGCCAGCCCTTCCCACCCCACGAATTCTTCAATTATAATTCAACAGAAGACTTCTCGATGTCATCTCACTTAGGTAGGTGCCTCCGCAGCCCCTTCTCCCACCTCTCCCAGCCTACCCTCCTGTGCCCAGGTGAACTGAGAGGAGTTGGATAGCTCCCTGTGCCCTCATGATTGGGTTCAGTTGCCACTGGATGTAGAACAGCATCTGTAGACTTGTTAGTCAACTCACTGTCCCAGTCTGCTGGTTTGGAGGCAGGGGAGGTGGTATTGCCATTTTGTAGATGGGAAAACAAGCCCAGAAAAGCTCACCCTGGAAGACTAAATCTGCCCAGAAACAGAACTGGGCCCACCTGTCCACAAGCCCACTTTCTGATAATGGCTGGTTCTTTTGTAGGATGTGGCCCTGGAGTGAACTTTGTGCCTGGCCCCCTGCCACCTCCAGTCCCTGGCCCTATCCCCCACGGTCAGCACCGGGGCCCAGTGGTCCACCGGGGGATGCCACGCTGTGCTCCCAACAGCCCGTACCACGTGCCGAGGATGGGGGGGCCCTGCAGGCAGCGGCTTAGACACTCAGACAGACTGATCCACACAAACAAACTGGACAGACAGCCTCCTGCCCATTCGGGGACCTGGCCTGGGTAGACTGGATCTTGGACTGGGGCTAGATGTGCCATTGGCCCTACAGGGCCTGCTTGTCACCCCCAGCACTGGGTCAGGGTGTCTGTTATGCCTGGCATTGTTCTTGTCCATTGCTGTCACTAATAAAGGCATGGAAGAACAGAGTGGCATCTTCCTGTGTGCGGGGATGGGTATCCCAAACCATGATCTGAAGAGCTGGGGAGCTGCCTCTGGGCCCTCTCCAGCCTTGACCCTTTCACCTCACACTATTTAAAAATCATTGAATTTGTCCTTTTGCTGTCTCACACCCTCATTTCCACCCTTACCAGACAGAACACAGGTGTGTCCCATGTTGTCTACTGCTCTTTGGGATTGGAAAATAGCAGGGGCTGAGTTGAAACTGTTAGTATTTCTTTTTTTCTTTTTTTTTTTTAAGATTTATTTATTTATTCATGAGAGACACACACACACACAGAGAGGGGCAGAGACATAGGCAGAAGGAGAAGCAGGCTCCATGCAGAGAGCCCGATGCAGGACTCAATTTCAGGACTCCAGGATCACACCCTGAGCAGAAGGTGCAGCGCTAAACCGCTGAGCCACCCAGGGATCCCGAAACTGTTAGTATTTCATTTGGAGTTTTGGATCTGGCTATTTCTCATTTCTGTTTCCCAGCCCCCTGCATGTAGGTATACACTCAACATCCATGTATTTCTGGACATATACATGTACTTTAGTTATTTGCACAACTCTTAGCACATGATGGACAGTCATTAAGTGGTTGGAAGTAAACAAGCTTCCAAACTCAAGTGGAAGACTGATTAGAAATCCATTATTTGGGACCCCTGAGTAGCGCAGCGGTTTGGCGCCTGCCTTTGGCCCAGGGCGCGATCCTGGAGACCCGGGATCGAATCCCACATCGGGCTTCCGGTGCATGGAGCCTGCTTCTCCCTCTGCCTGTGTCTCTGCCTCTCTCTCTCTCTCTATCATGAATAAATAAATAAAATCTTAAAAAAAAAAAAAAAAGAAATCCATTATTTAACAGACGTAATGTGCAATGAGAGCAAACTGAACATAGACCAACTTTGGTTAGGGCGTGGGGTGGGAGTAGAGGGGGAGCTGAGGGAGAATTCTAAGGTGGGGGTGGTAAGAGGCTGTGCCAAACTCTGTTAAGAGAGTACAAGGTTTCAGCTTTGGCAAAGGGTGTTGGCCGTAGGTTTGTGACTCTACTTATTCAGCCTCAGGTAGAGTGTGGGCCTGACCATGGAGTGGGGGATGGAACATGGCAGTAGGCTGGTAGGTGTGGGGCAGAAAAATGGGGGAACGTGAGACTCAATAAATCATCTTGAAGTAGAATTGGAGGGAAAAGAGGGATGCAGATTTCTTGTATTGAGTTTCCATAATTGTTACTAAAATTTTAACTTGGCAAGGGATATCATGTCTCATGCAAAAGGAGGTGAAATAGCAGATCAGAAAAGTGTTGATCGTTGTTAGCAATCAACCAAGTGTAAATGAAAGGAAGCTATTAAATTGACACACTAGTGCTGGGGAAACTGGTACAGACATTATGAGTTAATAAAACCCTTTAGAGAGCAACCTTGACAGAGTAGTTGAAAATCAAGAGACAAGCTTGTTTTCTTTCATATAGACAAAAAGTGAAAGGGAACATACAAAAATGGAAAAAAAAAAAAAGCCTTTTGTTAAGGAGTTAAGACTTTAGATTTGTTGTTGCAAATAACTATTTCTTTTTGTTAGCAAAAACCCAGCCTTGGACCAGCCCTCTTCAGCGCATCAGTTTGCCCACCCCTTGTTCACTCTTTTCTACCTTTCCTCAAAACCCTTTTCTGTCTGAACACTTTTGCATCTCTGACTGGAGCTTCTCGTTGTTGCTGGAGAAAACTGTCCACCTGGACTGATTGACAGAAGAAAGTAATATGAGTTACCCGACCTCACCCAGCCCTCTCCGTTGCTGACCATCATGCTCTGTAAAAACTCCTCTTACCTCCTCTACCAGCCTTTCCTTAGTCTTTTCTACCCGCTTCAAGACCCATCCTAGTTCTGGAACTCTCAGTCTGTAAGAAGCCTTGAGACTGTTGAGTGTGCTCCATATCCTCATCATTCTACTTCTGCACTTGCCAGCACCACATTTTGCTATGTGGCTCCTATTGCCCATGGGGGGTTTCCTAACTTTTTTTCCAGTTTCCCAACATAGATTTGAAATCTATTACAAGAGCAGAATGGAGATAAATTTTCTTTTTTCTTTTTTTAAAAAAGGTTTTGTTTATCTATTTGACAGAGAAAGAACAAGTGAGAGAGTGAGCAGGCATGAGTGGGGTAAGGGGCAGAGGGAGAAGCAGACTCCCCACTGAGCAGGGAGCCCAGTGTGCAGCTCAGTCCTGGGACTCCAGGATCCTGACCTGAGCCAAAGGCAGACACTTAACCAACCAAGCCACCCAAGCACCCCAAGTTATTTTCTTTTCACTTGGTCATATAAGCGTATAGTACAAGACACTTCTCTCTCATAGATTTTATTTGGTTATGACTGGGAAAAATAAATAGCCATACATATCGTTATATACATTTACATTGTTCTCTGGTCTTTGTTTTGAAATGTAAAAATGGTAAGAATCGGGGATCCCTGGGTGGCTCAGCAGTTTAGCGCCTGCCTTCAGCCCAGGGCATGATCCTGGAGTCCTGGGATCAAGTCCCACATTGGGCTCCCTTCATGGAGCCTGCTTCTCCCTCTGCCTGTGTCTCTGCCTCTCTCTGTGTGTCTCTCATGAATAAATAAATAAAATCTTTTTAAAAAATAATAAAATACGGGCTCCTGGTGCATGGAGCCTGCTTCTCCGTCTGCCTATGTCTCTACCTCTCTCTCTCTCTCTCTCTGTGACTATCATAAATAAATAAAAATTTTAAAAAAAATTTAAAAAAGGGATCCCTGGGTGGCGCAGGGTTTGGCGCCTGCCTTTGGCCCAGGGCGTGATCCTGGAGACCCGGGATCGAGTCCCACATCGGGCTCCTGGTGCATGGAGCCTGCTTCTCCCTCTGCCTATGTCTCTGCCTCTCTCTCTGTCTCTCTGTGACTATCATAAATAAATAAAAATTTAAAAAAAATTTTAAAAAATAATAAAATAAAAAATAAAAATGGTAAGAATCACAGAACGTAAAGACTGCTAACTCTGGGAAACGAACTAGGGGTGTTGGAAGGGGAGGAGGGCGGGGGGTGGGAGTGAATGGGTGACGGGCACTGGGGGTTATTCTGTATGTTAGTAAATTGAACACCAATAAAAAATAAATAAATTAATTAAAAAAAAAAAGTGAAGCAAAAAAAAAAAAAAAAAGGTAAGAATCTTACGTTTCCCCAGTATGAAGTCACACTACTTGCTAGTTAAGCATGACAGAACTCAAACCTTATTGTCTCAAAAACCATTCATATTTGACCAGTGACAAATCGTTTAATAAGACAATCTACATAGACTCCCTCCTTTTTTTTTTAAAGATCTTATTTATTTATTTATTTATTTATTTATTTATTTATGAGAGACACAGAAAAAGTCAGAGACACAGGCAGAGGGAGGAAAAAAAGGCTCCATGCAAGGACCCCGATGTGGGACCCAATCCCGGGAAGCCAGGATGATGCCCTGAGCCAAAGGCAGACCCTCAACAGCTGAGCCACCCAGGCACCCCTAGACTCTCTCTCATTCATGGAATCTTGGTGTGTGTTTTTTATGGGATCTTTTGTTTTGTTTTGTTTTGTAAAGCTTTTATATATTTAGAAAGAGAGCAGGGGGAGGGGCAGAGGGAGAGGGAGAGAATCTCTGCTGAGCGCAGAGCCCAACAGTGCTGGATCCCACCACCCTGAGATTATGACCCAAGCTAACATCAAGAGTCAGATGCTTGGGGGCAGCCCTGGTGGCGCAGTGGTTTAGCGCCGCCTGCAGCACGGGGTGTGGTCCTGGAGACCCGGGATGGAGTGCCGCATCGGGCTTCCTGCATGGAGCCTGCTTCTCCCTCTGCCTGTGTCTCTGCCTCTCTCTCGCTCTCTCTGACTGAATAAATAAGTAAATCTTAAAAAAAAAAAAAAAAAAAAAAAAAAGGAGTCAGATGCTTAGGATGCCTGGGTGGCTCAGCGGTTGGGCGCTTGCTGTCAGCTCAGGTCATGATCCTAGGATCAGGGATTGAGTCCTGAATCAGGCTCCCTGCGAGGAGCCTCCTTCTCTCTCTGCCTGTGTCCCTGCCTCTCTCTCTCTCAGTCTGTGTCTCTCATGAATAAATAAATAAATCTTAAAAAAAAAAAAAAAGTCAGATGCTTGATCAGCTGACTGATTCCAGGGGTTCCACGCAGGAACCCCTGGAATCTTGGTCCCATATCTTTTCCTTTGCCATACCAAGATAGTCCTGAAAGTATGAAAAGATGCATGAGCACTTCAGGTGTAATGCCAGCCTTTATTTTCCAAGGAAAATAAGTCTTTTGAGAAGAGAAAATTAGTGGAAAAAATTTTCAAAACATTTTAACCAAACTGGAAGTTTCCCAACAAAAGCAGATAACTTGCCTTCTGTTACATTGTCCAGCTTCTTGCATAGATTCTGTTGAGTTCGTTTTAGTGTTTAAGTACCTCCACCATGTATGTTGGTGAAAGAAACTGACTACAAGAAAGTGGACCTATGCTTTATTTTTTTTATTTTAAATTTTATTTTATTTTTTTTTTTTTAAATTTTTTTTTTAATTTATTTATGATAGTCAGAGAGAGAGAGAGAGAGAGAGGCAGAGACACAGGCAGAGGGAGAAGCAGGCTCCACGCACCGAGAGCCCGATGTGGGATTCGATCCCGGGTCTCCAGGATCGCGCCCTGGGCCAAATGCAGGCGCCAAACCGCTGCGCCACCCAGGGATCCCTATTTTTTTTTTTTTTTTTTTTTATTTATGATAGTCACACACACACACACACACACACACACACACACAGAGGCAGAGACACAGGCAGAGGGAGAAGCAGGCTCCATGCACCGGCAGCCCGACGTGGGACTCGATCCCGGGTCTCCAGGATCGCGCCCTGGGCCAAAGGCAGGTGCCAAACCGCTGCGCCACCCAGGGATCCCATGGACCTATGCTTTAAAAAAAACAAACAAACAAACAAACAAAAAAACAAAAAAAAAACCTGCTTTATTGAGATGTAACTCAATAAACTGCATTTATTTCAAATGTACAATTTAATAAATGTTGACATATATACATTCATGAAACCATCACAGTCAAGACAATGAAATTTATTTTTCTACCTCCTTGTAGACCCTCCCCCTTGTTCTCTCCCCACAACTTCCTCACATCTCTCTACTTCCAACATTAAGGAACCATTGATACTGGTCTGCTTTCTGTTACTATAGACCAGTTTGCATTTTCCAGAATTCTACATAGAACCATTTGATAGGTCCTCTTTTTTTTTTTAATTTATTTGAGAGAGAGCACAGAGAAAGAGCAAGAGGGAGAAGCAGAAGCAGGCTCCCCATTGAGCAGAGAGCCCAACATAGGGCTTGATCCCAGGACTCTGAGATCATGCATGAGCCAAAGGCTGATGCTTAGCTGACTGAGCCTCTCAGGTGCCCCTCAATAGGTACTTTTTTTTTTTTTTTTTTTAACCTGGCTTCTTTCACGCAACCTAATTAGTGGGATAGAATGTGGAAATGCATGTCATGTGTATCATAGCTCGTTCTTTTTAACAGCTAAGTAGTAGTCTATTGTGTGGCCGTACCAATATTTGTCCACCTGTTGATGGAATTTGAGGTATTTTTAGTTTTTGCCCATTGCAAATAAAATTGGTATGAACATTTATTTATAAATCTTTGTATGGACATATGTTTTCATTTCCCATATTTAGAAAAAATGGCTAGATCATATGTTGGATGTATATTTAACTTTTAAAGAAACTGACAAGCATTCTTCCACAATGGTTGTCCCATTTTATATTCATGCTAGCAGGGTATGAGGGATCTGTTCCTCCATGTCCTCATCAACACTTGATACTACTCTAATACTAGCTATTACAATAGGTGGGTAGTTTACTTTGCATTTGCATAATGACCAATGAAGTTGAACATCTTTTCCTCTGTGCTAATTAGTGATCTATTTATCTTCTTTGTTTTGTTTCTTTTCAAATTGTTTGTTTTTCCTCTCTCCCCATCCCTTTTATAAAAAAAACAAAAACAAAAACAAAAAACCCTTATTATTGGGCTTTGAGAACTTTTTATTCTGGACTCAAATACTTTATGAGGTGTATAGTTTGCCAATACTTTTTCCTTCCATGGCTTGTCTTTTTCTTAGCAGTGTCTTTTGAAGAATAGACAATTTAATTTTGATCAGGGGTAGTTTACTTTTTCTTTAATGGACTCTGCCTAACTCAGAGTCACAAGTATTTTCCTGTATGTTTTCTTCTAGAAGGTTTATGGTTTGGGGTTTTACGTTTAGGTCTGTGATCTATTTTGTTTTTTGTTTTGTTTTTTTTTTTTAATATATATATATATACATATATATATATATTTTTATGATAGTCACACAGAGAGAGATGAGAGAGAGGCAGAGACACAGGAGGAGGGAGAAGCAGGCTCCATGCACCGGGAGCCCGATGTGGGATTCAATCCCAGGTCTCCAGGATCACGCCCTGGGCCAAAGGCAGGCGCTAAACCGCTGCGCCACCCAGGGATCCCCTGTGATCTATTTTGAATTAATTTTTATATATAGTTCAAGGTGATTAAATTTTTTTTTGCATATGGACATCCAATGATTCCAACACTATTTGTTGAAGACTATCATTTCTTCACTAAATTGTGTTTGTACCTTTGTTGAAAATCTCTTGTACATATATATATAGATCTATTTCTGGTCTCCATATTCTGTTCCATTGAGCTATTTGTCTATCTTTATGCCAGTATCACTCTTTTGATTATTACAGCTTTATAAGTCTGGAAATCATGTAGTGTTTGTCTTCTTTGTTCTTCTTTATCAAAATTATTTTGGCTATTCTAGATCCTTTACATTTCTGTATTTTTTAAGGTTATTTATTTATTTGGGAGAAAGAGCACATGAGCAGGGGGCACAGGCAGAGAGAGTCTTTTTAAAAATATTTTATTTATTTATTCATGAGAGACAGAGAGAGGCACAGACACAGGCAGAGGGAGAAGCAGGCTCCCTGCAGGGAGCCCGACTTGGGACTCAATCCCAGGTCTCCAGGATCACACCCTGGGCTGAAGGTGGCGCTAAATCGCTGAGCCACCAGGGCTGCCCTCCCCACCTTTTTTCTCTTTTCAGGCAGAGAGAGTCTTAAGCAGACTCCACCCTGAGCATGGAGCCTGACACAGGGCTAGATCCTACTACCCTGAGATCACAGTCTGAGCTGAAGCCTAGAGCTGGACACTTTTTTTTTTTTTTAAGATTTTATCTATTTATTCATGAGAGACACACACAGAGAGAGGCAAAGACACAGGCAGAGGGAGAAGCAGGCTCTATGCAGGGAGCCTAATGTGGGACTCGATCCTGGGACTCAGGATCACACCCTGGGCTAAAGGCAGGTGCTAAACCACTGAGCCACCCAGGGATTCCAAGAGCTGGACACTTAACTGACTGTCCCACCCAGCCACCCCTTCTGTATGAACTTTTAAATCAGCTTATTTCTACAGAAATGCTTGGGTTTTTATTGTGATTGTATTGAATACATAGATTAAATTTTGGGAAAAATTAACATCTTAGTAATACTGAGTCATCCATCTCATGAACAAGATATATCTCTCCATTATTTAGGTCTTCTTAATATCTCTCAAGAGCAACATTTTGTAGTTACCAATGTATAAATCTTTCACATCTTTTGCCAGATTTACCTCGAAGTGCTATTTTTTTAAATGATGCTGCTTTTTAAAATTTCTATTTCTGATCATTCATTGCTAATACAGAGAAATCCAGTTGATTTATTTGTATGGATCGTGTATTATAATGGTGATCACGTACTTATTAGTTACTTTGCTAAATTCTCTTATTCTAGTAGCTTTTTTACAGGTTCCATTGGATTCTATACATAGGCAGCCTTGTTTACAAATAAAGATAGCTTCGCTTCTTGCTTTTCAATCGGTATGCTTTCTATTTATATTTCTTGCCTTATTGCACTGGCTAAGACATCTAATACAATGTTGAATTGAAGTGGTAAGAACAGACATACTTTTTTCCTAATCTTAAGGGGAAAATATTCAGTTTTTTCACCAAGTGTGAGATTAGCTATTTTTCTTTATTAAGATCTGATTTTTAAGTAATCTCTATACCCAATGTGGGGCTCAAACTGACAACGCTGAGATCAAGAGTTATATGCTCCACTAACGAAGCCAGCAAGGTGCTCCTATTTGTCACAGATGCCCTCTATACAGTTGACGTTTCCTTCTATTTCTAGGTTGCTAAGAGTTGTGTCCTATTTTTAATCGGGAATGAATGTTGGATTTTGTGAAATGCCTTTTCTGCATCTGTTGAAATGATCACACATAGTTTTTAGTTATTAGTTTGATAATATGGTGAATTACGTTAATTATTATGTGTGTGTGTGTTTGTGTGTTTTAATGTTAAACCTCCCTTGCATTTAAAAGGGAA